>NW_027492836.1:0-420179 GCF_021521415.1 Bidens hawaiensis
AAGGGAGGATTGCGCGAGCAGGTATTAAACGAAGCTCACAAGACGCGATATTCCGTACATCCTGGCGCAGACAAGATGTACCAAGATGTTAAAACACTGTATTGGTGGCCCAATCTTAAAGGCGCCATCGCGATGTATGTCAGTAAGTGCCTGACGTGTTCAAAAGTAAAGGGCTGAATACCAGAAACCATCGGGGTTGCTTCAGCAGCCAGAAATTCCCATGTGGAAGTGGGAACAAATCTCTATGGATTTCATCACCAAACTACCAAGGACACCTGGGGGTTATGACACGTTATGGGTTATTGTAGATCGGCTAACTAAGTCAGCACACTTCCTGCCGATTAAAGAAACTGATAAAATGGAAAAGCTAGCCCGACTATATATTCGAGAAGTAGTTTCAAAGCATGGAGTCCCAGTGTCCATCATTTCTGATAGAGATAGTCGGTTCACATCAAGGTTTTGGAGATCGTTACAAGGAGCTCTAGGTACTCGCCTTGATATGAGTACAGCTTATCATCCTCAAACGGATGGGCAAAGCGAGTGCGAACAATCCAGACATTGGAAGATATGCTGCGCGCGTGCGCGATCGATTTTGGAGGTAGTTGGGATACCCACCTCCCGTTGGTTGAATTTTCTTACAATAACAGTTATCACACAAGCATTAAGGCTGCGCCGTTCGAAGCTTTATATGGGCGCAAGTGTAGATCCCCACTGTGTTGGGCGGAAGTGGGCGACAAGCAAATGACTGGTCCAGAAGTGATCCAAGAAACAACAGACAAGATTTTTCAGATAAGGGATCGCCTTAAGGCAGCACGCGACAGACAGAAAAGTTATGCTGATATAAGAAGGAAACCGTTGGAGTTTCAAGAAGGGGATAAAGTACTTTTGAAAGTCTCTCCATGGAAGGGAGTCCCCCGTTTCGGTAAGCGAGGAAAGCTAAATCCGCGCTACATTGGACCTTTTGAGATCCTGGAGAGGATCGGTCCAGTTGCTTATAAACTCCGTCTACCCGCCGAACTCAGTGGAGTTCATGATACGTTTCATGTATCCAACCTCAAGAAATGTTTATCTGACGAAACATTGATTTTACCGGTGGAAGAAATTCATATTGACAAACAGCTGCACTTCGTAGAAAAGCCTATAGCAGTAACCGATTGGAAAGAACAAAGGTTGCGCAGAAGCAGAATCAAGTTGGTAAAAGTTCAATGGAACTCAAGGCGTGGGCCTGAATTCACTTGGGAAAGAGAAGATCAGATGCGCATAAAATACCCACACCTCTTTCAGAACATGGCTTCTGCCAGCAACGTCTCCTAAATTTCGGGACGAAATTCGTTTAACGAGGGGAGAATGTGACACCCGGTAAATTCCCAACCCCTTAAACTAAGTAATCAACCTAATAATTAGGTGATTGAAAATATTATGCGCGCCATGATAGTCAGCGCGTGCATTTGTTATGTGCGCCCTGCGCGAGCGCGCTATGTTAAGGATCAGCGCGGGCACATTATGTGCGCCCGGCGCGAGCATATGTTAGAATCAGCGCGGACATTTATGTTTGCCCTGCGCGAGCGCGTCATGTTAGTCAGCGCTGTGCATGTGTTATGTGCGCCCTGCGCGAGCGCACCATGTTAAGAACCAGCGTGAGCATATGTTATATGCGCCATGCGGTGAACGTTTTGGCCTTATGTTTCATGTAACTTAAACGTTATGTTGTCTATGGGTTGACCATCCCGCATGATGCTAAGGCGGGTGCATCCTACATCGTTTATGCGCGTGCGGAAGGGAACTAACCTACCCGCATGGCTGGGAACGTTGAGAGCTAGTTTGTCTGAAGCTCCAGGATGGAATTGACTTCAACATGACTGATCACTATGTTGAAATACCAAAACACCTGGAGAATCTACAAATGAAACTCAAATGTCCCTAACTGCGAGAAGGTTACGCACCTACCCGCAGCAAAGAAATGTTCTACACGCAGAAAGCTATGCGCACCAAGTATACGCGCAGAACACTTAGTCAAAATGATCAGATTTAAGGAAATTGTCCCCCGCCCAAAAGAGGGCGGTTGCGTGTTTCAGAAAACTTCTACTTTTTTACTGTACACTGTCTAAAGCACTGAAAAAGCAAACTGTAAAAGTCAACTGCCAGCCACCCACTCTCACCAGCCACAGCCCTGCATGTCCTGTCCATATCAAATCAGAATCTTTAATCTACTTTTCTACTCTTTTTAATAAATAATAATAATTTCCATACTTTATCATCATTTCAAAAGATTACAATTCCCTAAAGCAAGGGATTATGTTCCCTTGAGTTTGCCTATAAATTTGTAGCCTAAATTATCACCCAAAACACACTTCAAAGAACTACAAACTTGCACTAATCCTTTCCCAAGCATCCGTTGTTTCCAACTCCGATCCTGTTACTAGGTAAGCCGAGATTATAACCTTGAGATCTACTTTCCAACCCCTATATCTTGATCTTAATATATATACTTGTTATTTAATCGTATTCTAGACCTTCGATTCCGAGGCCAACACCAAGAAAACCTGAATCTCGATTAATCCCTTAACAAGAACCACAGGTGAGTCTCACAGCCCCTATTTTCACTGTTTTCACCATTTTAAACTGTTTTCGGGGCGAGGGACACGTATTTAAATAATGTTTTATCATGGTATATTTACAAGCTAAGCAAACGATTACGTGTTTAAGTTATGTTTCATGATGAGCAATGCGAACAGTTATCTATGGTTTTTCGATGATAGTGCACCAGATTCGAGTAAGTGATCACTTTACCATTGGAACTCTAAGGGTAGGGACTGCTGGTTTGATCCGCCCACTCGTAGGGGTCGCACCTCTTACACAGACGAGTGCCTAGTATGGTCATGGGGCAGTACTATGGGTTTGAGCCCGCTCGTAGAGGTCGCTCCTCTTACGCAGACGAGCGCCTTGTTTTCCGGCACAACGTCCGCGCGTAACCCGCGGGACGGTATTACAGCATATATTCGCTCGTAGTGGCAGCGCCACTTACACAGACGAGCACAGTTTTCCAGAAGTGTCCTCGCGTAACCCGCGGGACGGTATTACGTTATTTTAGCTCGTAGTGGCAGCGCCACTTACACAGACGAGCACAGTTCCCAGAAATGTTCGCGCGTAACCCGCGGAACGATTTTTATCAGAATATGTTGATAGAGCTATGTTTTACCAAGCATGTGTTTTAATGATGCTAACAGAATTATGTTTCAGAATGATTATGATGCAATGCGATTTATCAAGTTACTAAACTTGTGAACTCACTCAGTTTATACTGATTCAAATGTTTTTACGTGTCTTTCAGGAGATAACTAGGTAGCGCATGGAGTCACACTTAGAGCACCACACGCTGAACATCTAAAACAAGCTTTTTGGAAGATTTTGGTTTTATCCCCTCGATGCGCACGGTTACCCGCCGCGCAAGGGGATTATGGCGAGGAAATCTTCAGTTTTATACTTGGATGTTTTTTTTTGTAATCTTTGAACAATGTAACGTGTTTGTACTAAACTTCTCATGCGCAATAAAATCTTTGAATGTTTTGCAATGGCCCGTGCTTAATTATCAATCCCCACTCGTGCGCGCCCGGCTGTTTCCGCCGCTCAGGGCCGGGGTGTGACAGTTATTGTGCAACAGTATATGATGAAACATTGAGTAATAAAAATGTTCAAGAATATATGGTTGATTAAACAAACGTAACTAGTTGTTCATCAAAAGATTGTAAAATTGAGGGAGAATATAATAAAAGAAACCATTATGAAAGTGAAAAGGCTTAGAACATCTAGTAAATATGTCTCGCCTCACAAAAACTCTTTCTTTCAATCCACTAATCAATATAAACATCCTTAATTATACAATCACTTTGATAACAACTACTATGGTTGTCATCAGCAAGATTATGCTAATTCATTTTATTCAAATGTTTTTGATGATCAAGGATACGGATCATATAACCTCTATGTTCCTTTCCAAGCATCACCTTTTTCACCACACCATGTATATAGTTTTATAGGGATTCAAGAAGAAAATGTTGTTTTGTTTATGGCAACCCATCTCACCAGGCAAGACATTGCAAGAACTGACATAGAAAACAGAAGGAAATGAACAATCAGTTTATTCAATTCCTTTCTAAAGCTACACCAGGCCCAAGAACAAGAACTGATCAATCTGATAGTTCTTCCTGTAAAATGGATGTGAGATCCAAAAGCAGAAAACCAGAACCACCTTTTTGGATAACCAAAAAGGAAAGATAAAAAATGAGTCCAAAGTCTGAAAGACAAAGACCTCACCAAAAAGAAAAAAAAATGAAAGAAGTCAAAAGATTGAGAGATCTAAGGATATTGTTTTGAAACCAAGAAGAAGATAGTCTAGAAAGTCTTCCAAAACAAGGATACATGCATCTGCAAGGGTTCCTAAGGACTGTTCTTCTGATTCTAACATACCCCAACACTTCATAATTCTGGAAAAGAAAAGAAAATTTGTTAATTTTGTGGTTGACTTTCCCGAGACATCTAAGTCTTGAGAACCCATGTCTAATTAGATACTAATGTGTGTAGGGTCATTCAAGAAGGTATGCCAACTGTATTTGATACCTAGACAGTGGCTTCACCCGACACATTACGAGAGAGGAGTCCATACTGTTTGACGTTCAACCGTTTGATGGTGGACACGTTTCATTTTCCAGTTATGTGGGAGGAAACATCACAAAAGGGGGATGAGTGTCAAATGGAATACTGACGTTTGATGACGTCAATTTGGTGGAGCAATTGAATCACAATCTGCTTAGTGTCTCACAAATATGTGATCGACAGTACTCCACTTTATTCATTAGAAAATGAATGCTTGATCTTAAAACCAACTTTAAAAGTTCCTGAGGAATGGATCTTGATGCGTACTACAAGGCATAATAATACTTATATATTGGACATGAATAGCTCATACTCACGTAGGACCGCTTCATGTTTAATATCTAAGGCCTCAGAGAATGACTCATCTCTATGGCATAGACGTCTTGCCCAGGTTAAAACTTAAACAAACTGACTAAAGGTGAGCATGTGAGGGGACTACCTATTAAAACTTTTTCTTACATTAAAAAATATATTTCATGCTCTAAATGCAAGCAACACAAGCTCTCTCACAAGCCCAAGACGACCAATTCCATATATTCCATTCTTCAACTGTTACATATGGATTTATTTGGTCCCATCCCTCCATTGGAAATCGGCCGAAAAGCCTAATGGCTCGTGATTACTGATGATTATTCTCGTTTCATTTGGACTTTCCTTTTAGGGCACAAGGATTAAACCGCTCAGCTTTTTTATCAAGTTCATTACTCTTGTGGAGAGCCAGACATACAAGAAGGTGAAATGCATCAGAAGCGACAATCGGACTAAGTTTTGTAACAAAACTATGGATGAATTCTGTCATTCAAATGGAATATATTGCCAATTCAATGCACCATACACTCCACAAAAAAATGGAGTTGCTGAACGTCGTAACATAACACTGATTGAAGCTGCACGAAAAATGTTCTCATATTCCAAACATCCATTGTTCTTTTAGTTGAAGCTATCAATGTTGCTTGCTTCATAGAAAATCATGTGATCATTAACAAGCGCTTGAAGAAGACTCATTTCGAAGTCTACTACAAGACTAAGCCGCAAGTCAACTATTTCAAAATATTTGGATGTCCATGCACCTTGCTCCATATAGGTGCTCTGCCTGATCCTAAGTTTGCTGAAAAGGCCGATGAATGCTATTTTGTTGGATATTTCCCAACAAAACCGCTTATCGTGTTTACAACAAGAAGACTAAAATGATCGTGGAATCCTTCAATGTTGACTGGCAAGAGCTCAATGCTACTGATGCTCGTACGGACCTAACTAGTTGTTTAACTATGACTACTTGTTCAAATAGTTCTGTGGCATGTCTATACCACCACCTACAAACACTCAAGTTCCATCTTCTCTGCGTGAATCCCTGTTGATGCAAACCCTGGTCAACAATTTGTTTGATGTGAATCTATCTGCCATTTGTACCACCTGTAGTTCCCCCTCCAGAAAATAATAATCAAGTTGTCAATAACCTTGCTCCTCAATCTGCTGATTCAACTGAATTAGTTGCCACTGAAGACGTGTCTAATTCTGATTTTGATGACTATTTCATGTCAGCCGACAATGTGGAACAAGTTCAGATAGAATTGGCAGCAAACGATCAAGCAGCACCAAGCGTGGTAGAATCTTTTGCCACACCTCCCTCTTGGGATGAAATTGTACAAGCTGTTGCTGCTGACGTGATATAACACTACTTCAAATCTGGTTACTGCATTTGTTGTTCCATTTAGTGAACATATCTGGGATGAACCCATTTCACAAGAAATCTGGTTGATCAACCTGACACCGTTCAGTCAGCCAATGATGTTCTAATCAATGCTCTTCGCATATTTCACCTTTTTGGGAGTCTGACGGTTCATATTCAAGTGGAACTTTTCACCCTAATAGAGGATATACCCCAACTACCCATTCATCGAAGACGTCCCACAGAATACATCACTGGTTCTCCTTCGGTCGGCATCCAAAGAAGGAGCAAGTCTAGTACTATTAACAGATGTATTTTTGTTTGTTTTATTTCACAGGTCGAACCGAAGGACTGCGTGGTAGCTCTGATGGAAAACTCGTGGGTTTAAGCAATGCAAGATGAGTTGTTACAGTTCAAGAAACTCAATGTATGGAAGTTGGTTAAGAAGCCAGAGAACAAGAAAGCATATGGGACAAGATGGGTATACAGGAACAAGAAGGATGACAAGGGATGATTATAAGAAATAAGGCACGGTTGCTTGTTCAAGGTTTCTCTCAACGTGAAGGTCTTGATTATGATGAGGTTTATGCTTCTGTTGCTAGGCTTGAGGCGATTCGTCTCTTTCTGGCCTATGCTTCTTACATGAACTTCAAAGTATATCAGATGGTTGTGAAGACTGCCTTTGTCACACCCTCAAAATCCACTAACGGAGTTTTACCGTCAGAGGGTGTGAACTAACAGGATCGGAATCATTAGTTATAATCAAACCATAAAACAAAGTTTTAAAACCATGAAAACATTTACGAGTAATTAAATGCGGAAGCGTAAAACCATAGAAACCAATGTTGCGTCACGCAGGACGACTTAAAACCCAATGATAACAGTTTAAAATAAGTTTGCATAATTAAAAGTGTTTCAAGCAATGCATGATCCTAAACCGCGCGCCCGCCTCGGCTACCTGAGAATAACATACTAAAAGTGTTAACACAGGGTTGGTGAGTTCACGAGTTCAAATAAAATAAAGCGTTAGCGTTTGCGTTCAGCGTTTTGCGTTAAGCGTTTTGCGTTAAGCGTTACCAGATGGTGTTATGTCAATTATATATCTATAGGTAGCTAGCCTATAAAACAAGTATTACTAAGTGTTCGACACCGAAGCTGACTGTTTATCATTTGCCTTGCCACCAGGTCTATCCCGACCATGGTATGTGTTTAGCCAAGATTACACCCACTCGACCTCCAGTCGAGTTTAGCGTTGGGTGGGGTTTGTCAAACCCAGTAGTACTACTCAACAATGACTCGCTATTATCCAATATTAAACGGTTCGATGTGAATGAAGGACTTTAGTTAACGCGTTTGCCACTTAGTCTTTACAAGTGATATATAATTTATACAAACAAAATCTTAAATGCGTTTTTTGGAGTATGTTACCTCCCCAAGTGAAAAGCGTTTGAAAACAGTTTAAAAGGGGTAAGTGAACTCACTGTTTGTGAAGTATTTCCAAAATAATTCACCAAGATGCGCGTCACAGAAAAACTCTCTCTAGCGTTCTAAAACAACAAAGATATTTTTCTAAGTGTCGGAATATTATCGAGTCTCTAGACCCGGCACATAATACCTATGCACACAACATGTTTCGTGTTTCGTTTGTGAATCGTGTGTGACTTTAACAAGTGTATTTGTGATACGTTACATGTGTGAGCAATTATTTACGTGTCATGTATTCATAATGTACATCACTAGCAATTACTCCCGTAAGGGCAATTTGGTCAACACATAACAATTAACTAGCAATTATTCCCCACGAGGGCAATCTGGTCAAATCATGACAATCAATTAGCAATTATTCCCCGCAAGGGCATTTTGGTCAAAACACGACAATTAATTAGCAATCATTCCCCTCAAGGGCAATTTGGTCAAAACACGATAATAAATTAGCAATCACGTTGTTTCATGCAACTTTCACAAAATTCAGCAACTAGTTTCTTAACAACAGAATTTCTACTTGAAAAACTAGTCTATCCCACCGATCATAGCATCACAATTAATTTACCAAAAATCATCACAAAATCATATATGTCCTAGGTTTCCAGAACATATTTTATTATATTTTTATTCCACATAGGTTTCTCACAATAATCAAATCATTACAGCAACCTCATAACAGTCAAATTCATGCGCAACAGAATGTTATTTGAAATTCCCGTTAAACGAAAAATCCAATAAATGCAAGACCACTTGGGTTAGGTTCCTAACTCAACAAGTCAACATTCAGAAGTGGAACCAACCCAATTTGTCTCGTAGTTCATGAGATATAACATTTACAAAATAACCTAACAGCAGGTCTAACAACTCAGCTTTGCACAACGTTTTTGTAAAATCATAAAAGTTAACTTTTAGACGTCCAAAAATTGCAAATTTATATTCTTTAGAAACTAGACTCAACATAGTTTACTTTAGTATCAATTATCTCAATCAATTTTCACTTTTACACCCCGTTACAGTCAAGCAAACATCAACAACACAATCTGTCCAGAAACTGTTTGCATCCAAACTCAACAATTTAACTATCTATGGACCACAAATCATTCATATAACATTCTAGACACCATAACTACTATCCATGCATATCAATTACACCATACATACATAGTTAGGGTTTTATTTGATCTCAAACTCAAAGACACAACAATTAACATGCAATAATATCAAAACTAGTTATCAAATCATCATCAATACACCATCAAATCAACAACAATCATATGAACACCATACATAGGAAAAATCGGACCTAGGGTTTGTAATTTATACCTTCAAAAGCACCAATACAAGCAATAGGAAGGTAGGAGATGGCTAGAAACGGATATAGGATGCTTCAATTGTGAAAGACAAGATCAAAATCCAAGAGGTATGTGTGTGTGTGTGTGAACCGATTGTGAGGAGAGGGGGGGGGGTTTGGCCGTCGGTTTTGGGAAGAGGGAGAAGGAGGAGAGGTTAGGGTTTTATAATATTAATAATAATAACATGTTACACTTTAGTCCCTAAACTTCCAAATGTTACATCTCTAGCTTAATTAATTGGGTTCTTGTTTCTTGTTTAGCATTCCACATAACATAATCAAGTAACACATATGTCTAACACATAATTATCACATAATTATTGTTTTGACGTTTTTTGTTTATTCACTAATCGTTTGCGTCAACTCGTTTGCGTTTCGGTGCAATTCCCGAAAGACTACACATGTAGTAAGTGTCAAGCGTCATTTAAACCCTAGTTTAAATGTAATGAGGTGTGGGTTATAGATTCAGTGATCTAAAGTTTGAATTGACGGAGTTAACGGAGTTAACCTGAAATTGACGATTGTCACATCATTCCCATGTTAAAGAATTTTCGTCCCGAAAATTTGAGTCAAGTCGTGATGAGTGTCTGAAAAAGTAAGAAAAATTTTCAGTTTGTCATATCATCCCCTAGTAAGAAGAAATTTCGTCCCGAAATTTAATTCATTCCTCCGGTGATTTCTGACGGTTTGCCAGGTTTCGCGGTTTTCTGTGTTTGGTCAGTCCTTCAAAAAGGTGAGGATACTTTTTCATCATTTGATCCTCGCGTTCCCACGTGAACTCCGGTCCACGTCTCGAGTTCCAACGAACCTTAACAATTGGAATTTTGCTGTGCTTGAGCGTTTTGGTTTCCCAATCCAAAACCTCAACTGGTTCTTCAATGAAGCGTAACTGTTCATCAACTTGCAGTTCATCCAAAGGGACTACTTGAGTTTCATCGGATAGGCATTTCTTTAAATTCGATACCTGAAAAACATTGTGTACACTGCTGAGTTCCGCTGGTAAGTCCAGCCGGTACGCCACTGGACCAACGCGTTCCGTTATCCGGTAAGGACCAACATATCGTGGGTTGAGTTTGTTTCGCTTTCCAAAGCGAACCACACCTTTCCAAGGTGAGACTTTGAGTAACACTCGATCGTTCACTTGAAATTCGAGAGGTTTTCGGCGCTTGTCGGCGTAACTCTTTTTGCGATCTCGTGCTGCTGCCATGCGATTTCGGATTTGAACAATCTTTTCCGAAGTTTCGAGTACCAGTTCTGGACCAGTGATTTGGCTGTCACCCACCTCTGCCCAGCAGAGAGGTGATCGACACTTCCGTCCGTACAGTGCTTCAAACGGCGCTGCTTTAATACTTGCGTGGTAGCTGTTATTATACGAAAACTCTACCAAAGGTAAGTGAGGTTCCCAACTTTTTCCAAAATCCAACACACAGGCACGCAGCATGTCCTCTAAGGTCTGAATAGTTTGTTCACTTTGCCCATCCGTCTGAGGATGGTATGCTGTGCTCATATCAAGACGGGTGCCTAGTGCGCTCTGTAGTGACTTCCAAAAGTGCGAAGTGAAACGGGAATCTCGATCGGAAATAATTGAGACAGGCACTCCGTGTCTAGACACCACTTCTTTCATGTAAACGCGAGTCAGTCTTTCCATTTTGTCCGATTCCTTAATCGCTAAGAAGTGTGCCGACTTAGTCAACCGGTCAACGATCACCCAGATGGTATCGCATCCCGTCGGTGTCTTAGGTAATCCCGTGATGAAGTCCATTGAAATGTATTCCCATTTCCACATTGGAAGTTCCGGTTGTTGTAGTAGGCCAGATGGTTTCTGGTATTCTATTTTGACTCGGGCGCAAGTCAAGCATTTGCTCACGTAGGTGGCAATGTCGGCTTTCATGTTCGGCCACCAGTAAAGTGCCTTTATGTCATGGTACATCTTATCTGAGCCAGGGTGGATAGAATATCGGGACTTGTGTGCTTCGTCCATCACTAGAGTTCTCAACTCTTCGTATCGTGGAACACAATTTTGGTTCTCAAAATATCAGACCCCATCCGATTTGGTTTCAAGTTGCTTGTTCATGCCCTGCATGAGTTCTGATGGAAGATTATCATCTTTCAAAGCTTCGAGTTGCGCCTCGCGAATTTGATCGCGTAAGTTGGCATGAATCGTGAGTTGCAATGCTCGCACTCGCCTGGGTTTATCAGTTTCTTTCCTGCTGAGAGCGTCGGCCACTACATTGGCCTTGCCAGGGTGGTACTTGATGGCACAATCATAATCCTTAAGCAGCTCGACCCAACGACGCTGTCGCATGTTCAGCTCCTTCTGATCGTAGATATGTTGGAGACTCTTGTGGTCGGTGTAAATGGTAAACTTGGTACCGTACAAGTAATGTCTCCATATCTTAAGGGCAAACACCACAGCTCCGAGTTCCAAATCATGGGTCGTGTAGTTCTTCTCGTGAACCCGTAGTTGTCGAGAGGCATAAGCTATAACCTTCTCAAGTTGCATCAGCACATAACCGAGACCTTGTATCGATGCGTCACAGTGTACCTCAAAATTCTCCGTTCCCTCGGGTAGGGCTAGAATAGGGGCGCTACAGAGTTTGGTTTTCAACAGTTGAAAAGCAGATTCTTGCGCGTCACCCCAATTGTACTTAGTACCTTTGTGAGTCAAAGCGGTGAGGGGTTGAGCAATCTTTGAAAATCCCTCGATGAATCGCCGGTAGTAGCCGGCCAGTCCTAGGAATTGCCGCACCTTAGTGGGAGTCTTAGGCGCTTCCCAGTTTTTGATGGCCTCTACCTTACCGGGATCGACATGGATACCATTCTTGTTGATTACATGTCCTAAAAAGTGAACCTCGCGAAGCCAAAACTCACATTTCGAGAGTTTTTCGTACAGTTGTTCCTTCTTCAATAATTCCAGAATTACCCTTAAGTGTTCCTCATGGTCAGCCTTGTCCTTGGAGTAGACGAGAATATCATCAATAAACACAATCACAAACTTGTCGAGGTACGCCTTGCATACTCGATTCATGAGATCCATAAATACGGCTGGTGCATTGGTTAGACCAAAAGGCATAACCGAAAACTCAAAGTAACCATACCGTGTTCTGAAAGCCGTCTTTGAAATATCTTCCTCGCGCACTCTTAATTGATGGTAACCAGACCGCAGATCGATCTTCGAGTAGTAACTCGATCCTTGAAGCTGGTCAAACAAATCATCAATTCGGGGTAAAGGATAACGGTTCTTGACCGTCACCTTGTTAAACTCCCGGTAGTCGATACATATTCGGAAAGTCCCGTCCTTCTTTCTGACAAATAAGACAGGAGCTCCCCATGGCGATGAGCTAGGTCGGATAAAACCCTTATCCAACAAATGTTGCAACTGAGTGGACAGTTCCTGAAGCTCCGTCGGTGCGAGCCGATACGGGGCTCATGCTATGGGTGCTGCACCGGGTGTCAACTCGATTTGGAATTCGACTTGACGAATAGGAGGGAGTCCAGGCAAATCCTCCGGGAAAACTTCCGGAAAATCTCGCACAATCGGTATATCTTCAATTCGCTTCTCCTCCGCGGGTTTTTCAACGATATGCGCCAAAATTTCCGGATGACCCTTTCGTAGATACTTCTGCGCCTTCATGAGGGTAATGACGCTGGTGGTCATGCCGCTTCTCTCGCCCCGGATCGAAACGATCTCACCGGAAGGGGTAGTAATGTGGACTATCTTGTCGTGACATATAATCTCCGCTCGGTTCTCGGATAACCAGTCCATGCCGACCACGACATCGAAACTACTAAGCGTAAAAGGAATAAGGTCGATATCAAAGACATGACCTGACAGTTTTAACTTACATCCCGCAAGTACATGAGTTGTTACTATAGTCTTACCGTTAGCTAATTCAACAGGAAACTTAGCATCTAACGGGGTTGGGGTTAAGTCTAAGAGTTGGCTAAAGGCTTTCGACACAAAACTCCTATCAGCTCCAGTGTCAAACAATACAGAAGCAAAACAATCGTTCACAGGGAACTTACCAGTCACCACGTACGGATCATTGCGGGCTTGACCCGACCCAATAACAAAAGCTCTTCCTTTACCATTGTTTCCACCACCACTGCCACTTCCATTACCTCCATTGTTGTCGTTCTGTTTCAGCTTAGGGCAGTCCTTCTTAAAATGTCCCTCTTGTCCACACTCAAAACATCCCTTGGTTGTCATGGGTGGTTTAGGAGCACCCTTTGCCGCAAGGTCTCCTCTACATTCCTTTGCCTGGTGACCCATCTTTCCGCATCTCAGACACCTGACACGGTCACACGGGCCAGCATGATGGTAATTACACCTGTTGCACTTCGGATATCTCCCAGCATATCCGCTCGAACCCTGCCCGCTACCGTTGTTATTGTTGTTGTGACCCTGATTGTTGAAGCTCCGAATGGGTTCGGGCTTACGGTAGTGGTGTTGCTGAGGGGGGTTCGAGGATGAGGATCTGGTATTGTCAAACTTTCTCTTTCCGCTGCTCAGGTTGTTGTTACTGCTGTTGCCAGTGTTCGGGTTGTCACGGGCTTTAGTGGTTGAACCCCTAGGTGGTAACGCACCTTGGGTCACTGCTTGATCCGTCAGCTTGTGAGCTAACCGGATCGCTTGTTGTATCGTGGCTGGTCTGGAAGACGTTACCATGCCCTGAATTTGCGGTGCCAACCCATCAATATACATTTCAATCCTCTTACTCGGCGGGTCTACCATCCGTGGACACATCACAGCCAACTCATGAGAACGGGTAGTGTAGGCTTCGATTTCCGAACCCACCATCTTCAATGACCAAAATTCTGACTCCAACTTTGCAATCTCCTCTCTTGGACAGTACTCTTCTCGCATCATGTTTTTGAACTCCCAGTTCATCGCGTTAGCTAGTTCCAATCCAAGAATCTGTACGTTCGAATTCCACCAAGTGAGGGCAGAATCTTCAAGTGTTCCAACAGCAAATTTGACCCTACTGGCAGGGGGATAATTACACATCTCAAATGCCGACTCGTCCTTCTCAGCCTAACGCAGGAAGCCTATAGCTCCCTCAGTGCCCTTAAACGTACTGGGCTTGCAGTCAAGGTAATTCTTGAAGGTACACGTTCCAATTGGACCTCCAGCCTGGTTCTGTACATGTGCGGCTAGAGCGGCCGCCGCATGGTCGTTCAGCAGAGTTTGGAGTTCTGCTGCAGTCAGGTTGATGTTACCACGTCCGTGTCCAGCGTTTCTTCCTGCCATTTCCTAGAATCACAGTATAAAATGTTAAACATGAATTTTTCTTTCATATGCAACACACCATACACGTAATAAAAGATAGGTAAGAAAGAAATAAGAAGCAAACATCACATCACAACCATATATTTATCCAAATAATAATTCATGATTAAAACCATTGTATTCGCTACAAAGTATTTAAAACCAATCCTTAATATCATAGAAAAATAATAGTTTGGATGGAGACAACCCCTCCATCTAGGTGTTATCATCACTAGATGTCATCATCTGAGGACACCTCTGAGTGTGCCTCCTCCTCAGCCGGTTCTTCTTCAGGTTCCTCCTCGGGATCCTCCTCAGGTTCCTCTTCGGGATCTTCTTCATGTTCCTCTTCAGGCTCTGCCTCAGGCTCGGCCTCAGGCTCTGCCTCAGGTTCGGCTGCGTTCTGAGCAATCTGCATTTGTAAGACATCGCAACACTTTAGAGCTATCTCGGTTCGGGTCCTTGCTACTTGGAGTTGCTCTTGCAAGTCTATTATTTCGGCTTGCATCTTTCTCATAATCTTCATCTGTTGATCACTAGCCTCCTGCATTTCCTTCATGGTCGCTGCCATGCGGGCAATTTCCTCCTTAGTCTCGGTTCCGTCTTTTAACAGTCCGGAAACGTTCGCACTCGTATAGCGCATGTAACCCACGTCACGCTCCAAGCATGAAACAACAGCTGCGAGAACTCGCTCTACAGGTTCGGTTATGGGTGGTAGGGTGTTGGGGTAAGCAGGATGGTTCGGGGGTGGTAATGGGGGAACTTGTTCACGATAGATCATACGTCTGATCATATTAGGGTACCAATCCCAGCTAACTTCGTTTTTGTACATGCCTCCGGATAAGCGATACCTCTTCGGTGCGGGAGCTTCGAGTTCCGGGACTACTCGGGGTGGCGATGCGGTAGGTAACTGCGGTTCCTTCCCGTGAGCATGAGTCATCGAATCGGATGATGATGATGGTGGCGTCGACATCCCTACAGGTAAGCCGTGTATGCGCGCGTATGAGTGAAAGAGGTAAAGAGATAAGATTACAAAGACTACACAAACATATGCAGTGCGTATCATTATAACTAATGGGTCGTCGCGGTTATAGTCTAGTATGCATGCAGCTTCTAGTTCGCTATAATCAATGGCTCTGATGCCAATCTGTCACACCCTCAAAATCCACTAACGGAGTTTTACCGTCAGAGGGTGTGAACTAACATGATCGAAATCATTAGTTATAATCAAACCATAAAACAAAGTTTTAAAACCATGAAAACGTTTACGAGTAATTAAATGCGGAAGTGTAAAATCATAGAAACCAATGTTGCGTCACGCAGGACGACTTAAAACCCAATGATAACAGTTTAAAATAAGTTTGCATAATTAAAAGTGTTTCAAGCAATGCATGATCCTAAACCGCGCGCCCGCCTCGGCTACCTGAGAATAACATACTAAAAGTGTTAACACAGGGTTGGTGAGTTCACGAGTTCAAATAAAATAAAGCTTTAGCGTTTGCGTTCAGCGTTTTGCGTTAAGCGTTTTGCGTTAAACGTTACCAGATGGTGTTATGTCAATTATATATCTATAGGTAGCTAGCCTATAAAACAAGTATTACTAAGTGTTCGACACCGAAGCTGACTGTTTATCATTTGCCTTGCCACTAGGTCTATCCCGACCATGGTATGTGTTTAGCCAAGATTACACCCACTCGACCTCCAGTCGAGTTTAGCGTTGGGTGGGGTTTGTCAAACCCAGTAGTACTACTCAACAATGACTCGCTATTATCCAATATTAAACGGTTCGATGTGAATGAAGGACTTTAGTTAACGCGTTTGCCACTTAGTCTTTACAAGTGATATATAATTTATACAAACAAAATCTTAAATGCGTTTTTCGGAGTATGTTACCTCCCCAAGTGAAAAGCGTTTGAAAACAGTTTAAAAGGGGTAAGTGAACTCACTGTTTGTGAAGTATTTCCAAAATAATTCACCAAGATGCGCGTCACAGAAAAACTCTCTCTAGCGTTCTAAAACAACAAAGAGATTTTTCTAAGTGTCGGAATATTATCGAGTCTCTAGACCCGGCACATAATACCTATGCACACAACATGTTTCGTGTTTCGTTTGTGAATCGTGTGTGACTTTAACAAGTGTATTTGTGATACGTTACATGTGTGAGCAATTATTTACGTGTCATGTATTCATAATGTACATCACTAGCAATTACTCCCGTAAGGGCAATTTGGTCAACACATAACAATTAACTAGCAATTATTCCCCACGAGGGCAATCTGGTCAAATCATGACAATCAATTAGCAATTATTCCCCGCAAGGGCATTTTGGTCAAAACACGACAATTAATTAGCAATCATTCCCCTCAAGGGCAATTTGGTCAAAACACGATAATAAATTAGCAATCACGTTGTTTCATGCAACTTTCACAAAATTCAGCAACTAGTTTCTTAACAACAGAATTTCTACTTGAAAAACTAGTCTATCCCACCGATCATAGCATCACAATTAATTTACCAAAAATCATCACAAAAGCATATATGTCCTAGGTTTCCAGAACATATTTTATTATATTTTTATTCCACATAGGTTTCTCACAATAATCAAATCATTACAGCAACCTCATAACAGTCAAATTCATGCGCAACAGAATGTTATTTGAAATTCCCGTTAAACGAAAAATCCAATAAATGCAAGACCACTTGGGTTAGGTTCCTAACTCAACAAGTCAACTTTCAGAAGTGGAACCAACCCAATTGGTCTCGTAGTTCATGAGATATAACATTTACAAAACAACCTAACAGCAGGTCTAACAACTCAGCTTTGCACAACGTTTTTGTAAAATCATAAAAGTTAACTTTTATACGTCCAAAAATTGCAAATTTATATTCTTTAGAAACTAGACTCAACATAGTTTACTGTAGTATTAATTATCTCAATCAATTTTCACTTTTACACCCCGTTACAGTCAATCAAACATCAACAACACAATCTGTCCAGAAACTGTTTGCATCCAAACTCAACAATTTAACTATCTATGGACCACAAATCATTCATATAACATTCTAGACACCATAACTACTATCCATGCATATCAATTACACCATACATACATAGTTAGGGTTTTATTTGATCTCAAACTCAAAGATACAACAATTAACATGCAATAATATCAAAACTAGTTATCAAATCATCATCAATACACCATCAAATCAACAACAATCATATGAACACCATACATAGGAAAAATCAGACCTAGGGTTTGTAATTTATACCTTCAAAAGCACCAATACAAGCAATAGGAAGGTAGGAGATGGCTAGAAACGGATATAGGATGCTTCAATTGTGAAAGACAAGATCAAAATCCAAGAGGTATGTGTGTGTGTGTGTGAACCGATTGTGAGGAGAGGGGGGGGGGGGGGTTTGGCCGTCGGTTTTGGGAAGAGGGAGAAGGAGGAGAGGTTAGGGTTTTATAATATTAATAATAATAACATGTTACACTTTAGTCCCTAAACTTCCAAATGTTACATCTCTAGCTTAATTAATTGGGTTCTTGTTTCTTGTTTAGCATTCCACATAACATAATCAAGTAACACGTATGTCTAACACATAATTATCACATAATTATTGTTTTGACGTTTTTTGTTTATTCACTAATCGTTTGCGTCAACTCGTTTGCGTTTCGGTGCAATTCCCGAAAGACTACACATGTAGTAAGTGTCAAGCGTCATTTAAACCCTAGTTTAAATGTAATGAGGTGTGCGTTATAGATTCAGTGATCTAAAGTTTGAATTGACGGAGTTAACGGAGTTAACCTGAAATTGACGATTGTCACAGCCTTCTTGTATGGGAAAGTAAGAAAGATATATATGTCAAGCAATCACCAGGTTTTGAAGATCTTGATCGTCCAAAACATGTTTATCGTCTTGATAAAGCTCTCTATGGCCTCCACCAGGCACCTCGTGCTTGGTATGCTACATTAGCAGAACATCTATTGAAGAATGACTATAGAAGAGGTGTTATTGATTAAACACTTTTTATCAAGAAGGTAAAGGATGATCAGATTCTGGTCCAAGTATATGTTGATGGTATTATCTTTGGATCCTCATCTGATAAGCTATGTAGAGAGTTTTCTCAGGTCATGCAAAGCCAGTTTGAAATGAGCTCAATAAGGGAGATGACTTTCTTTACGGGACTTCAAGTTGAGCAGAAATCGGATGAATTTTTATAAATCAAGAGAAATATGTTCATGACATTGTTCAAAAGTTTGGCTTCAAAGACTCCAATAACTTCCTCACTCCGATTGCTACCAGACCAGTGCTAGCTCTAGATCCATCGGGAAAGTCAGTTACTCAACATCTTTTTCGGTCAATGATTGACTCCCTGATGTATCTCGTTGCCAACATACTGGACATTATGTTCCCTGTCTGTCAGTGTGCCAAATATCAGTGTGATCCAAAAGAATCTCTCTTAACCGCTATAAAGCGTATCTTTCGGTATCTAAAGGGAAACCTTGCTTAGGTCTTTACACTGATAGCGATTATGGGGGATGCATTCTTGATAGAAAGTTAACAACGGGTGGATGTCAGTTCCTGGGAGACAGGTTGATCTCTTGGCAATGCAAGAAACAAGTCACTGTATCCACCTCCACCACTAAAGCAAAATACATTGCCGCCTCTGCTTGCTGTTCACAAGTGATTTGGATCCGGCATCAGCGCTAGATGTCGGTATGAATTTCTTTAACACCCTATCAAGTGTGATAATGAGGTATCAGTTGAATTATTAAAAAACCCGGTCCAAAACTCCAAGATAAAACATTATTACATCTGAATTCATTTCATTTGTGATTGTTATGACCGGAAACTTGTCAGTATTGAAAGGGTCCACACATATTACAACTTTGCTGACCTTTTTACCAAAGCCTTTGATCGTGCCCACTTTTTGTTTCGTGTTGAGTCATTGGGCATGATCTCCTTTGTTCAAAATTGATTTATCTTTTTGTATATAAATTTGTAAATATTTTTTAATATGTCACGATTTTAGAGGGAGAAAATGAGTTATGTGTAACTCACCAAAAAGATTCACTTTACTTTAAAAAAAACAAAATGAGTCACTTTACTTAACAAAAATAATTTATATTTTATTAAGAAACTCATAAAAAGTTTCAAAAAGTTATTCTCTTGTTTAGAGGGAGCTCCTGCTCAGAGAGAGTCGGATAATATAAATTTTGAGAAACTGATCCGACCTTTGAAAAATGATAGAAATTGTTTCAAATGATCCTAGCACATGAAAAAAGTATATCAAAAGCCAATAAGATCATTATTTGATGTGTAGATAGGCTTGACAGATGAGTAAGTGTCATAGTGATATAAAAGTAAATTCTCGCCTATGCTAGTGGTTACACACTCATTGTGGAAGGCCCCGGTCCCGGTGCCCTACATTTGCGTTGGATTTACTCGTAAACACAGTTCTAAATATCAGAGTGAAATAAAACTTTCGCGAAATATTATAAAAGTTAGCCATTTATTACAAACATCCATAACTTATCTTTTAAAACAAAACATAAATTATAGAATTCAAAACATCATGGCAAGTCTTCAGATGCCAGCCTCTTCAATCCTGCCATTTGTCCCACTCAAACCAGCTGTCTCAATCTGTTAACCTGCATGCATACTAAAAGTCAGCTACGCTGAGTGAGTTCTAGTTAATCAAGCAACATACATTACTTTCACATACTTACGTAAATACGTATCCGAAGATACATGCTTTCATCTCTCCTTACATACTTACATACATACATACTTTCATTCATACATATACGTTTTAAAGAGCATTCTTCCCTATAACCTTCGCATATATTATTAGGGTCTGTTCCCTACATTCGCGGATATTATTAGGGCCCGTTCCCTACATTCGCAGATATTATTAGGGTTTGTTCCTTACATTCGCAGATATTATTAGGGTCTGTTCCCTACTTAAACCATACCTTTCATTCGTGCTATAACTATACATACCTTTCTTTACATAATCATACTTTTGTACATACTCATTTCATTACGTACTTTCATACTTACATATTTCACACAAGGCATACTAATATTTCTTTCTTCGTCGATATCCGAAGATCGTTCACGCACCGACGAGCTTTCTTTCATACATTCATACATACTATCACATAGATCATAATAGCATACACTTATCATTTAAGTAAGTGTATTAACATTCACATTGAGTATGCACACAGCCCCGTAACATAACAAGAAAGTGGGGCTAGAAACTCACATGACTCCTGTTACGTTCACCGTTAATGGTTATTCCCTTATTTAGCTGTGCACGACTAACTGTATAACAATTACACGTATCAATTAACTATCACTACCCATATCGTGTTTCTAGTTTAATTATAACCCTCAACGAACAAGGTCCGGAGGCAGCGCCCCTGGTAGTGGGGTTCTAGGTTAGGCAACCCCTAGCAGGGTCCAGGGGCAAAGCCCCTGGCTGCGTCGAGCTGCCAAGTCAGCTTAGAAAAATTTTATTTCCATTAACTGTCTTAACACATTTTTCATTAGAATTCTCAATTAATATTTTATTTGCTAATTCATAAAGTTCTAGGGCTTCTTTGTAATTAATCCATTCTTTTCTAAGTCCAGGGACCTTTTGGTCATTCTTTCAAAGTCTAATTTGTTATCTAGTTCATTAACGAATGGACTCATTCGTTACTTCTTAACTTTATAACGAACTGGTCTTTATAACGAACTAGTCTTTATAATGAACTGGTCTTTCATAATGATTTAACCCTTATAACGAATTGAGGGTTCATTCATCATTTCCCCATAACGAATTACTTAACGAACTGTTAAACAAACTGCTGCTAGTTCGTTATTTCTTCTTAACGAATGGCATAACGAATTGATGTTAATTCGTTATTCTCTCGTTAACGAATTAGGGTTAGGTCAAAATGGGGAACATTCTCTGACATTCCCCACTGTTCCGGCGCCGCTATTGCCGGAAAAACGGGATCTCGTCGGAAAGCTAGTCTCGCTTGTTTCACCACCGTTTTCATCGTTTTTCGTCTCGTTCGATCCAGATCTGAGCTAGGGTGATCCCTAAGCTCATATTTTGATCGGTTTATACCCAATTCTATCCAGATCTCATGACTTTAACGGTTTAGGGTGTCGGCTCGTCATTTCGCAACTAGATATAGCGGTTTAGGATTCATGTAATATCATACTACCATTACCTCGGGCCAGGATCGGTTTTCCTTCTTGGTTTCTGTTAGGGAAAAAGAGAAATATGTGACAGAGCTTAAGTGTGTGTTTTTGATGGTGTATGGAATGAGTGAAATGAATTGATTTAATGGACAATTAAGGTATTTATATCATGGGTCATGGGCTTAAGCCCTTGGTCTTTCTCCCTTCCGTATCAACCCAAGTCCATTGCCCATATTACTTAACCCAACACAAGCCCGACTCATAATAACTCATATTTTATTTTATTAACCGTTACGAGAAAACGGGATGTTACACATTGAGCGGTTATCGACTCCTATATAAGTCATATCGATGGAGGCAAATTGGTATTAGTTAGTCATACATGAGCTCATTACTGATTGATCATCACCATAAAAGTTATTCTTGCTTTAAATACAAATATTGAAAATAATGAAGACGATGACGATGGGATCAATTACTCTTCGAACCCGGACACTCCAGTTCATGATGAGACTGTGGTTCTTCCTACTAAATCTCAAGCTACCACTGCTGCTGCTGGAGCTTCACAAGCTCCAAGGCGTTGATGGAAGAAGTCTCACACTATCAGTAACCGAGCAAGTGTGAGAGATCGGTTGTATCCCTACCTGGATGATTCTCTGATTGTGTATTTCAAGTGACACCCAAGCAGCGAGACGTGGGCGATACACCGAGCAAATGAAGATCTCACGTACATGCATATCACTGACATACATACTGTCTCCCAACTCGACATGAACTATTTCAGAAGGATAATGGGCCAGTATGTGACAGAGAAGCAGCTCAAGGGATGGTTTAACAGGTTTTTAAGCAACCATTGAAAGAAGGATTACCTGAACTTCAAGCTCAACAAGGGTAAGGCCTTCTGTCATCCTACAGAGATTGATTCAGCCACCAGAAAGAAGAAAAAGATGTGGCGGTACAAGACTCACAAGGAGGGAAGACCAATCTACCATGTTGAACCATTCCTCTCTAACTTGTTGAGATTGATCCAAGTAAACTAGTGTTTTGTTGTTTGATCCGTCCATAGGACCTATTATTGTGTAATTTGAATAATTAATTATGTTTAATTAGATTCAGTGTATGTTAATAGCTTAAAACACTTGTATTTTAATAAATTACTTGTTTCAAAATTTTAAATTTTATACTACTAAATTTTAAAATACATATTCTTATATTAAATCTAAAAGCAAAATTTACATGATTCTTTTATGAAACTATACGAATCTTATATTATACAGTTAATGCCATACCGAAATGTCATATAGATTGTATATCGTTTTTTGCTATATGATTTGTATGATTATCAGGTGGGGTGTGTGTAGCAGGTACACTCACCATATATATAACACGAATTTATTGTTGTTTAAAAAACTTAACTGTTTAATTCTTGACTTTAATTAGTGACTGATGTAGATAGGCAAGAAAATTAATCAGCCAATTTTATAGTCTTCTGTATATGAATTTAATATTACATGTTGCTCCAATGCCCTTTGGATTTAACCTTAATGTAACAATCACTGATGATTTCCCAACATGTTGCCAATTTTATAGTCTTATGTAACAATCACTTAATTTAAATAAATCCATCCATTAGCTCCTTGGATCACACTCAACAACCTTCATCAATGGACTTTTCTCTACTCATTGTTGGTCTCTTCTTATCTTACGCGATTATCCGAGCCACTCTCTCGATGTTTACGTTCGGCATAACCAATAACCTGCCTCCAGGCCCAAAACCTTTTCCTATCATCGGTAACCTCCACTTGCTAGGAAACCAACCACACCAATCTCTAGCCAAACTAGCCAAAGTTTATGGCCCTATAATGTCACTAAAACTCGGTCAAATCAACACAGTTGTTATCTCCTCTCCGGCTGCCACGAAAGAAATCCTCCAAAAGCAAGATATAGCCTTTAGCTCGCGTAGTATTCCGGACGCGTTGCACGCACAAAACCATTACCTGTATTCGATTAGCTTTATGCCTATAAGCTCACAGTGGCGCACCCTACGCAAGATAATGAACTCTGGCATCTCATCGGGTAAATCGCTTGATGCGAGTGGAAATTTACGTTGTGAGAAAGTAAAAGAGCTTATAGCGTACTGTCAGAAAGCCAGTTTCTCAAATGAGTCTGTCAATATAGGACGTGCAGCTTTCAGAACCTCGTTGAATCTTCTGTCAAACACTGTTTTCTCCAAGGATTTAATGGACCCGTACGAGGATTCGGGCAAGGAGTTTAAGGAGTTGGTTGGGAACATTATGATAGAGGTGGGGAGGCCAAATCTGGTGGACTATTTTCCAGTGTTGAGAAAGATTGATCCTCAAGGCGTCAGGAGGAGGCTAGATCAACATTTTAAGAAGATTCTTGGTGTGTTTGACGAGTTGATCAACGAGAGGTTGGGAAATGAAAGCAAAGTGAAGCATGATGATGTGTTGGACGTGTGTTTAAAAATGAATCAAGATAATCCGGACGAGCTCAGTCGAACGCAAATTAAGATGTTGTTTTTGGTGAGTAAATCATTGCATCTTTGATCTTATCAAGTTTTAAGTCGTTTTTGCAGTTGTTTTTGGATCCAATGAATTTGTTACAATCTAAAGAATTATTCGGTTTTCAGGTAACTTCAAATTAATTGAACCTGTGATAAAACCGAATTTTAATTTCTTATTTGGTTTTTATTATCACAAATAACATTTAATAATCATTTTTGGTTTGGGTTTGGGTTCTTATGATAAACCAGTTTGGGAGAGAGCAGGCACGCAAAGTTCTATGTGTGTTTTTTATTAAGTTATGATGTTAATTTTTATTTCTCTTCATGTTAATATGACCTACCAACAATTATCAGCATAATATATGATCAGGTATAATTAATATTTTGATATAATATTATATAAATGATTATAATTGTCATATATATATAAATAAATAAATTTTACAGTATAGACACTACCCACATAGTATCCGTATATAACATCCCTTTGTGAAAAGGTCAAGGACTATAATATCACAAATCTGAACAAGCATTTGTTCGGATACACTGATTTGGTAAAATTGACTTTGAGTTCATGTTAGTACCTTCACAAGCTTCAAAAATATATAATAATTTCCACTAGTTGTGTTAAATTTTCTGGAAAACTAAACATTTCTTTTTTTTTTCTTTTCATTTCAACATGTTTTTAAAATGAAAATACAATTTTAATTTTATTCAAACATTAATTAAGTGTTTACTATGCTTGGTGATGAAGGATACGTTTGTTGCTGGTACCGATACGACATCAAGCACAATTGAATGGGCAATGACAGAACTACTACGTAACCCAGACATCATGGCCAAAGCCAAAGACGAGTTCGAAAAGGTTATTGGTAAAGGAAACATCATAAAAGAGGATGAGGTTTTGAAGCTACCATACTTAACTTGTATTGTAAAAGAGACCTTACGAGGTCACCCACCGGTCCCCTTTTTGCTTCCTCGTAAGACTGAGAACGAACTTAAACTCAATGAATACACCATCCCAAAAGGAACCCAGGTGCTTGTGAATGCATGGGCTATTGGACGAGACCCGTCCATTTGGGAAGACTCACAAGAGTTCAAGCCAGAAAGATTCTTGTCATCGTCCATTGATGTTCGAGGACAAGATTTTGAATTAATTCCGTTTGGAGGTGGACGAAGAATATGCCCGGGAATGCCACTTGCACTCCGTATTATACCCTTGGTGTTGGGCTCATTACTTAATAATTTCAATTGGCAGCTTGATACGAGGATTCAACCTAATGATCTGGACTTGAATGAGAGGTTTGGAATTACTATACAGAAAGCCAATCCTCTTTATGTTGTCCCATTACCATTGTATTAGCATATATATATATATATATATATATATATATATATATATACTTTGAAAACCCAACTTGTGGCATATGTTATCCACGTATGTATGTGATCTATTTTATTTGTGGTTCACCAAAAGAGCGTTATAGGAACTTCAAATTTCATATTTGTGACATATAAGAGAGGTCAACAATCAACTTTTCAAGTTTGTACCATCTATCTATATTAGGGTCTGTTCCCTACTTATACCATACCTTTCATTCGTGCTATAACTATACATACCTTTCTTTACATAATCATACTTTTGTACATACTCATTTCATTACGTACTTTCATACTTACATATTTCACACAAGGCATACTAATATTTCTTTCCTCGTCGATATCCGAAGATCGTTCACGCACCGACGAGCTTTCTTTCATACATTCATACATACTATCACATAGATCATAATAGCATACACTTATCATTTAAGTAAGTGTATTAACATTCACATTGAGTATGCACACAGCCCCGTAACATAACAAGAAAGTGGGGCTAGAAACTCACATGACTCCTGTTACGTTCACCGTTAATGGTTATTCCCTTATTTAGCTGTGCACGACTAACTGTATAACAATTACACGTATCAATTAACTATCACTACCCATATCGTGTTTCTAGTTTAATTATAACCTCAACGAACAAGGTCCGGAGGCAGCGCCCCTGGTAGTGGGGTTCTAGGTTAGGCAACCCCTAGCAGGGTCCAGGGGCAAAGCCCCTGGCTGCGTCGAGCTGCCAAGTCAGCTTAGAAAAATTTTATTTCCATTAACTGTCTTAACACATTTTTCATTAGAATTCTCAATTAATATTTTATTTGCTAATTCATAAAGTTCTAGGGCTTCTTTGTAATTAATCCATTCTTTTCTAAGTCCAGGGACCTTTTGGTCATTCTTTCAAAGTCTAATTTGTTATCTAGTTCATTAACGAATGGACTCATTCGTTACTTCTTAACTTTATAACGAACTGGTCTTTATAACGAACTAGTCTTTATAATGAACTGGTCTTTCATAATGATTTAACCCTTATAACGAATTGAGGGTTCATTCATCATTTCCCCATAACGAATTACTTAATGAACTGTTAAACAAACTGCTGCTAGTTCGTTATTTCTTCTTAACGAATGGCATAACGAATTGATGTTAATTCGTTATTCTCTCGTTAACGAATTAGGGTTAGGTCAAAATGGGGAACATTCTCTGACATTCCCCACTGTTCCGGCGCCGCTATTGCCGGAAAAACGGGATCTCGTCGGAAAGCTAGTCTCGCTTGTTTCACCACCGTTTTCATCGTTTTTCGTCTCGTTCGATCCAGATATGAGCTAGGGTGATCCCTAAGCTCATATTTTGATCGGTTTATACCCAATTCTATCCAGATCTCATGACTTTAACGGTTTAGGGTGTCGGCTCGTCATTTCGCAACTAGATATAGCGGTTTAGGATTCATGTAATATCATACTACCATTACCTCGGGCCAGGATCGGTTTTCCTTCTTGGTTTCTGTTAGGGAAAAAGAGAAATATGTGACAGAGCTTAAGTGTGTGTTTTTGATGGTGTATGGAATGAGTGAAATGAATTGATTTAATGGACAATTAAGGTATTTATATCATGGGTCATGGGCTTAAGCCCTTGGTCTTTCTCCCTTCCGTATCAACCCAAGTCCATTACCCATATTACTTAACCCAACACAAGCCCGACTCATAATAACTCATATTTTATTTTATTAACCGTTACGAGAAAACGGGATGTTACACATTGAGCGGTTATCGACTCCTATATAAGTCATATCGATGGAGGCAAATTGGTATTAGTTAGTCATACACGAGCTCATTAGTGATTGATCATCACCATAAAAGTTATTCTTGCTTTAAATACAAATATTGAAAATAATGAAGACGATGACGATGGGATCAATTACTCTTCGAACCCGGACACTCCAGTTCATGATGAGACTGTGGTTCTTCCTACTAAATCTCAAGCTACCACTGCTGCTGCTGGAGCTTCACAAGCTCCAAGGCGTTGATGGAAGAAGTCTCACACTATCAGTAACCGAGCAAGTGTGAGAGATCGGTTGTATCCCTACCTGGATGATTCTCTGATTGTGTATTTCAAGTGACACCCAAGCAGCGAGACGTGGGCGATACACCGAGCAAATGAAGATCTCACGTACATGCATATCACTGACATACATACTGTCTCCCAACTCGACATGAACTATTTCAGAAGGATAATGGGCCAGTATGTGACAGAGAAGCAGCTCAAGGGATGGTTTAACAGGTTTTTAAGCAACCATTGAAAGAAGGATTACCTGAACTTCAAGCTCAACAAGGGTAAGGCCTTCTGTCATCCTACAGAGATTGATTCAGCCACCAGAAAGAAGAAAAAGATGTGGCGGTACAAGACTCACAAGGAGGGAAGACCAATCTACCATGTTGAACCATTCCTCTCTAACTTGTTGAGATTGATCCAAGTAAACTAGTGTTTTGTTGTTTGATCCGTCCATAGGACCTATTATTGTGTAATTTGAATAATTAATTATGTTTAATTAGATTCAGTGTATGTTAATAGCTTAAAACACTTGTATTTTAATAAATTACTTGTTTCAAAATTTTAAATTTTATACTACTAAATTTTAAAATACATATTCTTATATTAAATCTAAAAGCAAAATTTACATGATTCTTTTATGAAACTATACGAATCTTATATTATACAGTTAATGCCATACCGAAATGTCATATAGATTGTATATCGTTTTTTGCTATATGATTTGTATGATTATCAGGTGGGGTGTGTGTAGCAGGTACACTCACCATATATATAACACGAATTTATTGTTGTTTAAAAAACTTAACTGTTTAATTCTTGACTTTAATTAGTGACTGATGTAGATAGGCAAGAAAATTAATCAGCCAATTTTATAGTCTTCTGTATATGAATTTAATATTACATGTTGCTCCAATGCCCTTTGGATTTAACCTTAATGTAACAATCACTGATGATTTCCCAACATGTTGCCAATTTTATAGTCTTATGTAACAATCACTTAATTTAAATAAATCCATCCATTAGCTCCTTGGATCACACTCAACAACCTTCATCAATGGACATTTCTCTACTCATTGTTGGTCTCTTCTTATCTTACGCGATTATCCGAGCCACTCTCTCGATGTTTACGTTCGGCATAACCAATAACCTGCCTCCAGGCCCAAAACCTTTTCCTATCATCGGTAACCTCCACTTGCTAGGAAACCAACCACACCAATCTCTAGCCAAACTAGCCAAAGTTTATGGCCCTATAATGTCACTAAAACTCGGTCAAATCAACACAGTTGTTATCTCCTCTCCGGCTGCCACGAAAGAAATCCTCCAAAAGCAAGATATAGCCTTTAGCTCGCGTAGTATTCCGGACGCGTTGCACGCACAAAACCATTACCTGTATTCGATTAGCTTTATGCCTATAAGCTCACAGTGGCGCACCCTACGCAAGATAATGAACTCTGGCATCTCATCGGGTAAATCGCTTGATGCGAGTGGAAATTTACGTTGTGAGAAAGTAAAAGAGCTTATAGCGTACTGTCAGAAAGCCAGTTTCTCAAATGAGTCTGTCAATATAGGACGTGCAGCTTTCAGAACCTCGTTGAATCTTCTGTCAAACACTGTTTTCTCCAAGGATTTAATGGACCCGTACGAGGATTCGGGCAAGGAGTTTAAGGAGTTGGTTGGGAACATTATGATAGAGGTGGGGAGGCCAAATCTGGTGGACTATTTTCCAGTGTTGAGAAAGATTGATCCTCAAGGCGTCAGGAGGAGGCTAGATCAACATTTTAAGAAGATTCTTGGTGTGTTTGACGAGTTGATCAACGAGAGGTTGGGAAATGAAAGCAAAGTGAAGCATGATGATGTGTTGGACGTGTGTTTAAAAATGAATCAAGATAATCCGGACGAGCTCAGTCGAACGCAAATTAAGATGTTGTTTTTGGTGAGTAAATCATTGCATCTTTGATCTTATCAAGTTTTAAGTCGTTTTTGCAGTTGTTTTTGGATCCAATGAATTTGTTACAATCTAAAGAATTATTCGGTTTTCAGGTAACTTCAAATTAATTGAACCTGTGATAAAACCGAATTTTAATTTCTTATTTGGTTTTTATTATCACAAATAACATTTAATAATCATTTTTGGTTTGGGTTTGGGTTCTTATGATAAACCAGTTTGGGAGAGAGCAGGCACGCAAAGTTCTATGTGTGTTTTTTATTAAGTTATGATGTTAATTTTTATTTCTCTTCATGTTAATATGACCTACCAACAATTATCAGCATAATATATGATCAGGTATAATTAATATTTTGATATAATATTATATAAATGATTATAATTGTCATATATATATAAATAAATAAATTTTACAGTATAGACACTACCCACATAGTATCCGTATATAACATCCCTTTGTGAAAAGGTCAAGGACTATAATATCACAAATCTGAACAAGCATTTGTTCGGATACACTGATTTGGTAAAATTGACTTTGAGTTCATGTTAGTACCTTCACAAGCTTCAAAAATATATAATAATTTCCACTAGTTGTGTTAAATTTTCTGGAAAACTAAACATTTCTTTTTTTTTTCTTTTCATTTCAACATGTTTTTAAAATGAAAATACAATTTTAATTTTATTCAAACATTAATTAAGTGTTTACTATGCTTGGTGATGAAGGATACGTTTGTTGCTGGTACCGATACGACATCAAGCACAATTGAATGGGCAATGACAGAACTACTACGTAACCCAGACATCATGGCCAAAGCCAAAGACGAGTTCGAAAAGGTTATTGGTAAAGGAAACATCATAAAAGAGGATGAGGTTTTGAAGCTACCATACTTAACTTGTATTGTAAAAGAGACCTTACGAGGTCACCCACCGGTCCCCTTTTTGCTTCCTCGTAAGACTGAGAACGAACTTAAACTCAATGAATACACCATCCCAAAAGGAACCCAGGTGCTTGTGAATGCATGGGCTATTGGACGAGACCCGTCCATTTGGGAAGACTCACAAGAGTTCAAGCCAGAAAGATTCTTGTCATCGTCCATTGATGTTCGAGGACAAGATTTTGAATTAATTCCGTTTGGAGGTGGACGAAGAATATGCCCGGGAATGCCACTTGCACTCCGTATTATACCCTTGGTGTTGGGCTCATTACTTAATAATTTCAATTGGCAGCTTGATACGAGGATTCAACCTAATGATCTGGACTTGAATGAGAGGTTTGGAATTACTATACAGAAAGCCAATCCTCTTTATGTTGTCCCATTACCATTGTATTAGCATATATATATATATATATATATATATATATAATACTTTGAAAACCCAACTTGTGGCATATGTTATCCACGTATGTATGTGATCTATTTTATTTGTGGTTCACCAAAAGAGCGTTATAGGAACTTCAAATTTCATATTTGTGACATATAAGAGAGGTCAACAATCAACTTTTCAAGTTTGTACCATCTATCTATATTTTATATTTGTTGTTTCATATATCTTTCTCCGTATAATATCCCTCTCTATATATCACAAATTTGTTCTCTCTCGATAACCATTTGTTTTACAATTTTAAGAATACCACAACTCACAATCCCAGCTAGCAACTCAATACACCGTTGCCACAACTACTCACAAGAAGTACGTAACGTCACCAAGCTTGTAACCCTAGCCGCACCACCACCATTGATTACTAGAAGAAGAACACAAATATGTTGCTTCACCGTTTACAACAAACGCCGAATTTGTTGACTCCACCATTGTCTAGATCGCAACCCTAGCCACGAGCCCTATTTGTAACCCTAGTTGGTGACGCTTTTGCATTTTTGGCATCGTTAGATCTAGAGCTAGAAGGAAGAAACAACCCGGAGAAATGTTGGATATGAACTTACCGATTTCAGGCCTATCGTTTCAAACATGTAAGATTTTTCTTGTTTTTCATCTTTCTTTGATATAAAACAAATATTATTGATAAAGTTTAAGGTAGATGGATTAAGGAGAATATAACACGTGCCATTTAAAAAAAAGTACGCTTTAATTAATGGCCAAAATACATTATAAGTTTAAGGAGAATATAACACGTGCCATTTAAAAAAAAGTACGCTTTAATTAATGGCCAAAATACATTATAAGTTCAATGTGAGTTTCAACCTTTTGAGTTATTTTTTGATATGTTTGGAATTTTTTTCTTTTATATTAGTTACATTCGTCTAAATTAATTATTTTCTATTTCGCATACGTCATACGTCCTACAACTTTTTTACTTGCATACTTCTTACATTTTTTGACTTCCAAACTTACTTTATATACATATGTCTTACAATAATTTATTTAGTTATATTTGTCTTACATATGTTTTACATTTTAATTTACAGGATTCAGGGAAATTATCATCCATGGCAAGAATATGGTTCATATATCAAGATCTTTTTTTTTATTTATTTTTGTTAGGTTTATGTGGTTTTCAAAGTTACATAGTTTACATGTATTTTACAAAGTTACATGTATTACAGTTCCTGTATTTTATAGCATTTATATAGTTACGTTTGTTTTACAATAGTTATGTGGGTTACATAGATTATAAAAATGGATAGAATGTTGGTAGGTCCCTAGACTGGATCTAACAACACAACAACTAGTTATCTTGGATCAACCTCTACACTAGCTACCGAAAATCACTAGTGAGGACCGAGATCTCGGATCTCGTTTGGTATTTGTTATTGCCGAGAATGAGAGAGAGAGAAGAGAGAGCTTGTGGGTATTTGTTATCCTAACAACCCACAAGCTCTCTTTTCTCTCTCTCATTCTCGGCAATAAAAAGTACCAAACAATATCCGAGATCTCGGTCCTCACTAGTGATTTCCGCTAGCTAGTGTAGAGGTTGATCCAAGATAACCAGTTGTTGTGTTGTTAGATCCGGCCTAGGGACCTACAATTGGTATCAGAGCTTTCGGGCACTACTAGTTGTAGATCTTGGGTCACAACCTTGGATTTTGGTCTTGTTTGTGTTAAAGATGGATTTTCAAGAGTTCTTGTGGGTTACGGGCTATTCTAAGCTACATAAGTGTTCAAAAAGTTCATAATCTTCAAGTGTTCAAGCCTTGTATTGAAGTTTGTGTGTTAAAAGTACAAGAAATTTGTATTAAAAAGGTTAAAAATCTTCATAAAGTGGTGTTTGAAAGTGTTAAGATATTGGTGTTTGTGAATATCCATAAAGGGTCAAAGTTGATTGTAGTGATCATATACATAAGAAAGGATATCTTGAAAAAGGTGGCAGGATAGTACACATTGTATAGTTGTTTTCGAATCAGCAAGTATTCGAATCGAATACAGCGTGTATTCGAATCGAATCAAAGTGGTAGTTTAATCGAATTCAAACTGATCGAATCGAATTGCTTGTTCTAATCGAATCCAAAGTGATCTAATCGAATCATAGAAGTAATCGAATTCAGGTTCCATTCTAATCAAATCGAATTTCCATTCGATTAGATTGGACCATTCGATTAGATTATAATCTTATTCGATTAGATTATCATGCCATTCGATTACTTTTTACTTAATCATTTTCTCAGAAGCAACTTTCAATTCGATCACTTTGTATTCGAATACATTACATTTGATTCGATTACTTCATACTTGGGTTTTCCAAGCATAATCAGATTGTGTTTGTGTTGATCTTGAAGTTGTTTAAGTGATGGCAAATCCTTAGTTAAAACGGATGATGCTGTAAGAGCTTACATGATTTTTGAGAACGAAGCTGGAACCACTAGCAAGCCTCCAAAGTTGATGAATTGGGAAAATGATATTGAGGAATTCAAGTGTAGATTAAAGAACTACATTAGAACTCTTGATTATAACCTTCTTAGACCCACTGAGGAAGGTCCATATAATCCCACAACCACTACTGCTGATGGTGAAGCTCACCCAACAAGTTCTTATGATGATAATGGCAGAACGATGTTCAGTGATGATCAAAAGGCTTTTGGTGTCCTTAATGTTTGCCTCTCACGTGAAATTGCACTAACCTTGAGGGATCACACCATGGCTAAAGGTCTTTGGGATGCTTTGATCAACAAGTTTGAAGGAAATATTGTAAATGCAAAACAGCAAGAAGGGAATGTTGAAAGGAGAATTCAACATGTTCAATTATGTTCAAGGAGAATCAATTTCCAGTCTCATTCAAAGATTTGAAACCCTAATTACCAAGATCAAAAGTGCTGGTATTGAATATGATCAAGTTGAAATCAATGACAAGTTGCTTAACTCCTTTCCTTATGGCTGGAATAGTAGTGTGATAACAATCAAGAGAACCACTAATATTTATATCACCTCCCTTGCTGACCTGACTTCTATTATCAAGTCATTGAGATGGATGACAAGTTAAGGATGGGAAATAATATTAGTTCTCTTAATCAAGCTGGAATAGATACTGGATCAGGTGTAAGCACTGCATTTCTAACTCAAGCACACCCTGCTGTTCAAACTGCTAATTCTGCCTTCAAGACATCTGCTGCACCTTAAGCGCCATCAAGCTCAAATTCCTTTCAAGATGCAGTTGACAAGCCCGTTGCACATGCCCTAAGAGCCCATGGGATCAAGAAATCTGCAAGCAATCCAAATCATTTTGCTCCTTAAACCATTTCAACTGACGACTCTAATGTGGCACTGTTTCATGCCTTTATGGTAAGCCATGAGGAGTTATTGCAAGGAAAGTTTCTTCCTCCTTCCTTTGAGTAAGGAGATCTTCCCGAGATCAACAGGAAAGATCTCAAAAAAATGGACATCAAGTACCAGATGACCATGGCTGTTCACCGAGCCTCAAACTTCATAAAAAAGTATGGAAAGAACAGCTTCAAGGATGCTGATGGGAAGAGTATTGGGTTTGAGAAAGATAAGTTGCATTGCTACAACTGCAATGAAACCGGTCATTTCTCAAATTAACAAATCCACCAATGGATGTGAATGACATCAAGATCACCAAGATGTCTGATAATGAGGGTGCCAAAAGACACGACAAGAGGCTCGTTCCAAGTTACTCCTCGAAGTCAAGAATCCCAAGAATCGGTCAAGGAAGTGGATCTAAAGGAAACTTCGAGTCGAGCTCAAAGGCCATGATCACAAGGTCCGCTGAACCAACTCAACCAGATTGGGAGGATGACCAATTTGAGGAGTTGAAGAATCTTCTGACCTTTGCTGGAATGGCCTTCACTGATCAATCAAGCACCTTATCAAGCCCTGCTGCTGGAACACCTGCACCTACCTCTGTCATTCCCGAGGTACAAAAACTTTGTACACAAGCTTGTATTAATAAAGTTATGCACTATAGAACTCATAATACCGTCATAATAGATGAAAATCTAAGCCTTAGATGTCAGAATGATGATCTTAGGAAAGATGAAAATATTTATGCCACTAGGATTAAAACTCATAATAACGATATGGCTAAACTTAATGAAAAACTTTTCCAAGCTGAAAAACTAGATGAACACCACGAAAGACGTGTTGTGGAATTAAATGCTAAAATTGACAAACTAGAGCTAGATTTAGCCCAGAGGAAAATAGCCGTTGAGAAATTTGAGTTAGCTTTTGATAAGCTTAATGGAATTATTGGGGCACAGATTGGGGTGAAGGTTAAGACTGGAATAGGTTATGAACATACAACTATTCCACCTCCTTTTAATGATAACTATACCAGTCTTCCTCATTTTAGCTTCAACACCCCACCTGAGGACAAAATGTTCTATGGAATTGGTCACGAAGACATTTGTTCTTACTATTCCAAAGACGGTTGATCCAATTCTTTCTTCAGTTAGTCATAACGGTAGTTCATCTTCTTTGGCAGGTTGTGTAGAAGAAAGTGATTGTGTGGAAACGAAAAAGGGTTTTGAAGACAAACGGATTTTAAATCCACTTTTTGATTCATGTGTGAATCTAAATTCATCTTTTGATAACCCGATCTATAATAATAACACTTTGAAAAATGTTTTGAACAATCATGTATTGTGTAATAGTGTTGATGCTGACACTTCTTTTAATGATTTGAATGAAAATGATGTTTCTACTTCTAATAGTTATTGTGAAACTATTTTTGATGAGATTATTCATAATAGAAATGTGCAAGAAAAGGTGTCTTTTGAGACAAACAAACCCAGTTGTTCACCAAGTGACTGTAAAGTAGAGGGAGATAAAATTAAACAAAATTGTTTTGAAAATGAAAAACCAAGTACCTCATTTAATATATTCCATCACATAGAAACAATTTTTATCAACCAACTAATCAAATTTATCATCGTCAACTGATAACAACTACTATGGGAGACATCAACAATATTATATCAATTCATTCTATTTAAATTTCTTTGATGATCGGGTTTATAAATCATATAATTTGTTTGTTCCTTTCCAAGCATCACCTTATTCACCACCACCAATGTAGCATAGTTCTGACGAGTTCTATAGAGATAACAGAAGAGACTTTGTTATGTGTTTGGTAACCCATCTCATCGTGCAAGACGTTGAAAGAACTGACATAGACGGCAACGAGAAATGAACAATCAGTCCGTTCCAGAGCTACTCCAAGCTCAAGAACAAGAAATGATCGATCTGATAGTCCTGCTAGTGAAATGGATGTGAGATCTAGAAATAAAAAAGAATATTAAACCTCCTTTTTGTATAACCAAAAAGGAGAGAGCAAAAATGAATTCTAAGACTGAAAAGTCTATGAATTCATCAAAAAGAAATCAGAAAAGGAACCCAAATATTAAAAAATCTGAGGACTTAGTTTTGAAATCAAGAAGAAGACAGTCAAGAAAATCTTCCAAAACCATGAAATTGATACCGACACATCTCAGTATGTATTCCTAAGGACTTTTCTTCTGATTCTGACACATCTCAAAACTTCATAATTGATGACACGACAATAAAATGTGATAACTATGTGGCAAACCTTCCCGAGACATCTAAGTCTCGGGAACCCATGTCTAATTAGTTTGCTAATGTGTGTAGGGTCAGTCAAGAAGGTCTGTGTCACACCCCAACCTACGGTGGAAATGTCGGGACATGAACTGATTGCCCACAGCTCTCAAGGTTACTATCATGCAACATTATAAATTTCAATATCTATTTAATAAATTCAAATAAAACAAATATTCATTACAATATCCCGAACACAAATAAAGCATCAAACAAATATAACCATACAAATAATTGTATCATTTAATTTTCTCTAATATAATTCATTAAGAGATCTTCCAACTTCAACTACTTCACATCACACGATTACCTGCATATGCGTTGAAAATAAAGTAGGTTTGTTAACACAAGGTTGAGTGAGCAACACACCAGTTTAGTGTACATATAATAGATCAAAATAAGTAGTGCAGCAAGTCATATGAGAATAACAAATTAACCAATGAGTAAAGATAAATGAGATGTCGAGAAGCACAATGGCTATAATGACTGGCGTATGATCATACTATTATGAGATTATGTTGGACCTCTCCGAATACAATTCACAATGAGCACATAAGAACATAACAGTATGGTATAAATTCGTTAGCACATAAGACAATAGTTGCAGTTTTGTGTATAAGTATATATGAGAAATATGTTTACACATATGTCCCCAAAACGTGGAAAACGAATAAAATACGGGGAATGTGGTACTCACCTCAATAGACGAACAAAGGTGATTGAGATATTAATAATGCGGGAAATCACACGTGAACGTTAAAGCCTAAGAAAGAACAAAGAAAAATACGGATACGCTAAGTAAAATACAAGATTGATTACGACAACTCGATAACCATTATTAATTTAATATTATAATAATATAATATTATACATAAAGATTTAATATATAAAATAATTAGTTAAATTAATAAATCATATATTGGAAATTATTGTTTTTAATTTTATATATATATATATAAGGGTTCAAATAAGAATAAGTAGTTTCCTAGGAACGGTAAGAACCAACGAATTTTTGATATTTGGCATTACAAATGATGGTGAAAGAACAATTCTATGAAACTATGTCGGTTATAATGATGAAAGAGTAATTCTAGGAAATTATGTCGGTTATTGGTAATTTTAAATGTCAACCATTGATTAACATGATCCAATGACTATGATTTATTCCTAGTCTTCCTAGGAAACTACTTATTTTTAGGATAACTCTCCCTATATATATATATATATATATATGTAGTTTACTTGATTTGTTTATATAATAAACAAATATTAGATATTAAGTTATTATATATTTATATATATATATAGGTATATATATATATATACATATATGCTTACATATACGTATACAACTGAACGAAACGTGAGAAAAACGAGTATTATAAAGTCGGTTTTCACTAAAACAATTTTAATTAGTTACTATTATTATTAATAGTCATTAAATGTTTTTAAATAGAAAGTAAACAAAAAAAACCTAAAAATCCGGGGTGCAGGGGTCGAACCCGTGACCTCCCTCCCCCCCCCACCCCACCCATGACTTAAGATGCTTAACCAACTAGGCTGCCAGTGACTGGCATTCATAAACGGTTTCTATTAAATATAAACTCATGCAGAATCAAATCAGTTTTGAACATAAACCCTAACAATTGATTTGATCAAATTCGATATGTTTGATCAAATCAACCATGGGGCTTTTTATTAGCATCATATCTTGATCGTAATCATGTATTTTTTTACCTCGTATGATGGCTAGAGGAGGGTTAACGGAACACAACAGTGGTCGGCCAAAAAGATTGACGAACGAGCTTATTAACAACAAAACTAATATAATTGTTGATAGGGTTATAGTTGGCGATGGTGAGAGGATTCTCTGTGTGCTTTTAATTGAGTTCTAATGATCGATTATATAGAAAATGATTCTAGGGTTTAGTTTGAATTGTAATTCGGATAATGATGAACGATTTGAGATTATTAAACAATGATGAACGATTTGAGATTATTAAACATGTTTAAATTGTTTATTAAGCCAAAATTAAGATAATTAAGATAATTACGAGATCAAATATGAAAATTTCAAAGTTTAAATTAACAGATTATGGTTTCGGGTTCAAGAAATTGAATGTGAATACGAGTTTGGCATATGGATATCCAGATGATAATATGGGTTTTAACAATAAATTACAGTTTGCACCCTGGAGTTTGAGATTGGACAAAAGGAAGAGAAATCTTACGTTTTGGTTAAATGTGTCAAGATACAAAAGCTAAAATTTTAAATAATTAAAACGGTTACAAATGAAAAGGCAGGAAACCCGAATTGTGACAGTATCCCCTACTTTTGGGAATTTCTTCCCGGAATTAAAGAATCAGCAACAACGAAAGATAAGGATATTTGAGTTTCATATGGTCTTCACACTCCCATGTAAACTCAACGCCTTTTTGGAATTCCAGCGAACTTTAACTAGAGGAATGCGGTTTTGCTTAGTAACTTTATCCTTATGATCCATGATCTCAACGGGTTGTTCAACAAAATGCATAGTCTTGTCAATACTAACTTCATCAAGAGGGATGTGAAGATTACCCTCGGCAAGACACTTCTTGAGGTTAGAAACATGAAACACCGGGAGAATATTAGAGAGTTCAACAGGAAGCTTGAGTCGATACGTAACCAGACCAACTCTATCTATGATTTCAAAAGGACCAACGAAACGAGGAGCTAGTTTTCCTTTCTTTCCAAAACGAACAACTCCCTTCCAATGGGAAGATTTGAGTAAAACAAAATCACCAATACTGAACTCTAAGGGTTTACGTCTCTTATCAGCATAATTTTTCCGATGGCTACGAGCAGCAAGGAGGTTTTGGCGGATCTAAGCAATACGATCAATAGTTTCTTGAACTAATTTCGGACCAGTGATTTGAGATTCACCAACTTCATGTCAACAAATCGGGGAGCGAAATTTGCGACCATAGAGTGCTTAAAAAGGTGTCATACCAATACTAGAGTGGAAGTTATTATTATAAGTGAACTCGATAAGCGGTAGATGAATATCCCAATTACCACCAAAATCGAGGACACAAGAACAGAGCATATCTTCTAGAGTTTGAATCGCACGCTCGGATTGTCCATCAGATTGCGAATAATAAGCAGTACTAAGATCCAAACAAGTACCCAAAGAAGATTGAAGAGACTTCCAAAAACACGAAGTAAAACGGCCATCATGATCGGATATAATAGATAATGGGGTTCCATGACGACAAAAAATCTTCTCAACGTAAATATGCGCCAATTTATCAACAGAATACATCTCTTTGATGGGAATAAAATATGCAGACTTGGTTAGACGATCAACAATTACCCAAATACTATCATGTTGCTTACGGGTAGAAGGAAGCTTAGTGATAAAACCCATAGCAATACCTTCCCATTTCCACTCGGGGACGGGAAGTTGCTCGAGTAAGCCAAAAGGTCGGTGATGTTCGGATTTCACTTTGGGACACGTGAGGCATTTAGAAACATAGAGAGCGATATATTTCTTCATTCCAGGCCACCAACAGATACACAAAGGTTAGTGTACATTTTATCCGCGCCGGGATATATGGAATATCGTGACTTGTGGGCTTCGTCAATAATAAATGTGCGAAGATCATCACGATTTATGATCCATAAACGGTTATTAAAATAAAGCAGACCATTGGGTTTAGTTTCAAGTTGGGTTTCAGAACCACACGACATCTCATCATACATATTGCCTTCAGTGACAGATTCGTGTTGAGCATCGAGAGCACGCTTATCGAGATTATTTTGAACAAGAACACAAGTAAGAAGTATGGATTTGAGATTATTTTGAACAAGAACACAAGTAAGAAGTATGGATTTGAGTTGTTTCTTACGACTGAGAGCGTCAGCCACGACATTCTTCTTTCCAGGATGATAGTGAATTTCTCATTCGTAGTCGTTAAGCAACTCGGCTCATCGACGTTGTCTCATATTGAGTTATTTTTGGTCGAAAATGTGTTGGAGGCTCTTATAATCGGTAAACACCACACACTTCGTACCATAGAGAAGGTACGTGTCTCCAAATTTTCAAGGAAAATACGACAACACCAAGCTTGAGATCGTGTGTCGTATACTTTTTCTCATGAACCTTTAGTTGTCTTTAAGCGTAAGCGATAACCTTACCTCGTTTCATGAGAACGCAACCAAGACCTTGGTTAGAAGCGTCGCAGAAAACGTTGAAATCTTCATTACCTTCGGGAATAGCAAGAATAAGAGCACTGAAAAGCATGTCCTTAAGGTTTTAAAAGGCTTCTTCTGCTTTGACCCCCACACATAGGTTTTACCCTTGTGTGTTAAAGAGGTGAGGGGTGATGCGATCTTCGAAAAGTTTCGAATGAAACGTCAGTAATATCCTGCCAAACCAAAAAAAGATCGAACTTCGGTGGGAGAAGTAGGCGGCTTCCAACTCTTAACAGATTCAATCTTCGCGGGATCATCATGAATATCCTTGTCGTTGATAATGTGGCCCAAATACTGGACTTCTTTTAGCCAAAAATCGCACTTAGAAAACTTGGCGTACAATTTCTCCTTACGAAGCAGGTTAAGAATGGTATGGAGATGATTCTTGTGGTCGTGCTTGGATTTCAAATAGATTATGATGTCATCAATGAAAACAATAACGAACTTGTCCAAATAGGTTTTACACACATGATTCATGAGATCCATAAAAACGCGGGTGGGTTAGTTAACCCAAAAGGCATAACACATAACTCGTAATGCCCATAACGAGTACGAAAAGCGGTCTTGAGGATGTCTTCTTCACTAACTCGGAGTTGATGATAACCTGAACGGAGATCGATCTTCGAGAAGCATGTGGCTCCTTGAAGTCGATCGAAAAGATCGTCGATTCGAGGGACTGGATAGCTGTTCTTGATGTTAAGCTTGTTGAGTTCACGGTAATCGATGCACGTGCAGAATAAACCATCTTTCTTCTTAACGAATAGCACAAGTGCGCCCCAAGGAGAAGAACTCGAGCGAATAAAACCCTTGTCTGAGATTTCTTGGAGTTGGCTCGAGAATTTTTGCATCTCGAAAGGTGCAAGACGGTATGGGGCTTTAGCTACGGGGTTAGCTCCGGGTATAAGATCAATTCGGAATTCAACTTGACGAATTGGAGGAAGACCAGTGACGTCATCGGGAAAGACATCGGGGAAATCATGTATTACTGGGATATCGGATATTTTCTTCCCTTTTCGCTCTTTCTCCACTACGAGAGCTAGGAAGGCGACACATTTCTTGCGTAAGTAACGTTGAAATTGAAAGTACGACATAATATTAAGCTTAGACGTTGGAGTATCACCAAAAACGTTTAGAATACGACCATTCTCGAGAGGTGTACTGATGAACTTTTCGAAACAAACAACTTCCGCACGATTAAAGGTTAACCAATCCATCCATATGATAACATCAAAACTACCCATTTGCATCGGAATGGGATCAATAAGGAATTCGACTTTGATAAGAATTATAACGCAGTCCCTGACTACCGAATCCATAATAATAGAATTCTCGTCGGCTAGTTCTACGGTAAAAGGCTTAGATTACTTATCCCGAGGCTTATCAATAATATATGCAATATCCAAAGAAATAAAAATCTTATCGGCACCCGTATCAAAAAATACCGAGGCATAATTATTATTAATGAGAAACATACCATTCACCACGTCGCTAGAACTTTGAGCTTGGTTCACATTCATCATAAATGCATGACCATTGGACCCTTGAGGGGTTTGAGAAACTTGGTTCAAAGGAGGAGCTTGAATAGGAGGAGCTTGGGTTGATGCCGATGGAGGAGCCATAAGTTGAGGCACATGAGGAGCATGGGTTTGCGGTGCATAGGCTTGGGGTTGATAGATTTGCACTTGGTAGGCTTGAGCAATATAGTATGGTGCAGGGTACATTTGGGCTTGCAATGGACGAACAACTTAGTGAGGTGCATGCATAACATGGGCTTGGTGAGCGTGGGTGAGTAATAGGAAGGCGCTACGAAGATGGTTAGGGTCTCCGCAATGGTAGAAAGCTCGGGTATTAAGAATACTAGGCTGAGCAGGGTTAGCAGCAGGTCTTGCAGTAGGTAGTGCACACCGGGTTTGAACGGTCTGAGAACCAGGAGGTGCACTGCAAGAGTTAGCAAAGTGGCCGTAACGGTTGCGTTGAGTGCACAAATGACAACGAATTTGAGCCAGATGGTGACGGTTACACTTGGCACAAAGGGGAGGGGACCAAAGTAAGTCTTCTTGTTTGGGGCATTAGTGTCATTGGGAGCTTGGTTGTTAGGTTGGTTGATGTAGCAGTTTTGGTGGTTGGTCTTATGTTTGTTGTTGTTGTTCTTGTTGAAGCGGTTATTGTTGTTGTAAGCGGGCTTGGTTTCAGCTTTGGCATCAGTGGAGGAGTCGGTCTTAGTCTTGTCGGAAGTAGTCTTGGAGTCTTTGCGAGACAAGGTTCCATTCCGGACATGACTATTGGTGAGAGAGGCATCTAGGTCCATCGCCTCACCGATGGTTAGAGGGTCACGACTCACCACGGCACTGCGGAAAAGGGGTTGTAGACTGTGAAGGTATTTCTGGATGCCGCGAGCCTCGGGGGTTACCAAATGGGGTACAATTCGGCTAAGCTAACAGAAACGGTTAGAGTAAGTGGAGTTGTCCCTACCAATCTGTTTAAGCTCCCAAAAGTCAGTCTCAAGTCTCTGCAGTTCGTGTTCTGGGTAAAACTCTTTTTTCATTGCCTCCTTAACTTCCTACCAAGGCATGGCTACGACCAAGTCAGATCCTTGGTCATTCTTTAGAGCATTCCACCAGGTGTCAGCTTGCAAGGTCCATTTCATTTGTAGTCTTTCGTATTTGTAACTAGTATACGTTTACGTTGTTTATTTGTTTACGTATGTATGTTTGGGCCCGAGGCCTTTGTAATTGGAGCCCATTGGGCATTATTAATGAAAGAGGTGTATGAGTAAACACACACATATATAAGGTGTGTGTATCTCATACACCAACCTAACCCTTTCACAAACATTATTCATCCAAGTAACTCTTAAACTCTCTCTACCTCACCCACTCTTCCTAACTTTCGGCTCCCATAGCTCCACCACAAGATCCGAGATCCCGGTCTAGCTAGTTATTTCCGCCAACTAGTTGTGAGGTTGATCCAAGAACGACTAGTACTTAGTTTGTTGTGTTGTTTGACCCGGTTACGGGACCTACAATTGGTATCAGAGCTTTCGGGCTCTACTAGTTGTAGATCTTGGATCACAACCTTGGATTTTGGTCGTGTGTGTGAAAAGTCGGATTTTTTGAGAAAATAAGTGTTTTCGGGTTCTTGTGTTCTTAAAAGGTTCAAGAAATTTAGTGTGATCATGTTTAAGAAGTTGGTAAACATGAGTTAAAGGTTGTGTTTGAGGTGTGTGAATCTCAAAAGGTGATGTTTTTGGTGGTGCATGTGAATGAAATACTTGAAAAAGTGTGATAAACATGAAAATGGGCATATTTGAAAATGGTGTTGGAAAGTAAGTAGGTGACTTCCTTGGTTTAAAATTTTCACATACAAGTGTGGTTAGGTGAGACTTGTATACAATTGTTGGTTGAAATCGCATACAATTCCTTTGTCACATTTCTCCACAACCACTCAGCATACATTCCTCACAAACCACTCGCATACATCAGCCATCATCCTACCCTAGTACCCGCAGTCGCATACATCTTCTCCTATACACTCGCATACATTTGCACCTTGAATACAACTCCCTGACTCGCATACAAAGGCCCAACTTGATCACAATCCACCCACTCACTTTCATTCCAATCGATTACAAATGTTCATCGCTTACATCATCAGCTTTAATCATCATCGCTTACTGCCCAATCGATTACAATTGTAAGTCGATTACAATTATCAGTCGATTACATTTCTGGTCGCTTACAAGTTCTTTTACCTTACGCCTCATCCCATACTTGCTAACATCCTCAGTCGATTACATCATCATTAGTCGCATACAATCACACTCGCATACATCGTTCAGTCGCATACATTCTCCATACTCTCCCACATCCACACTGGATTACATTTTCCCAACTCGCTCACATCCACACTCGATTACATTTGCCCAACTCGCTCACATACAAACTCGCTTACTTCATCACTCGGTTACAAGTTCCATTCGTTTACAATCTGTTTTCGATTACATCAATCGATTATATTTGTATTCGATATCACTCGCTTACATTCCCTTGGACTCACTTACAAACCATCACCAGACTCGCTTACATATCTGCTCCTAGCCCACTCGGTTACATCATCAACTGTCGCTTACATCAGACTTAGATTTCAGTCAGTCACTCACATACATTCAAGATTCGATTACATTCTCCAGATTCGACTAGGCGACTGGCAGATTTCTCCGGTGAAGTCTGGTTTCCGGCTGGGTGACCTCAATGTGCACAGATGTGAGGCGGCTAGGTTACTGGTTATGTGGATGGGCTTACATCATAGTTGTCTGAGATCAACATGAAGTTGTTGGATTCACTGCCTTACGCATGGAATAACAGTGTAATTACCATCATGAGAATGAGAAACCTGGATACGTTAACACTCTCAGAGTTGATTTCTACCATCAAGTCTTTTGAATCAAATGGATGTCAACCTTCGAATAAACAATCAGTCAAAAGAAAATAAAGATGAGACATGTGATGCGGGTGTGAGCAGTCAAGAAAGTCATATCATCCTCGAGTGTGCTGCAAGTGGAAGTAGTCAAGCAAACACCTCGTCAAGCTCCACTTATGGGATTCCTACACCTGCCTCGCTCATTACCGAGGTACACAAACTTTGCTCACAAGCTTGCATAAATAAAGTTCTTCACTATAGAAACCATAATGCTAAAATTCTTGAACAAGTAGATAGCATTAGAGTTTAGAATGAAGATCTTAAAAAGGCTGCAAATATCTACACTATTAGAATTAACACTCATGGTAATGAAATGGCCGATCTTAAGGAACAAGTTTCCATTGCTAGAAATTTGGCAAAACGTCATGAAAAACATGTAATTGAACTAAACGCTAAAATTGTTAAATTAGAAATTGAGTTAACCCAAAAGAAAATTGCCATAAAAAACTTTGAGTTAGCTTCTGAGAAGCTGAATAAACTAAGTGGGTCACAAATGGAGTTAAGGATAAAGACTAGTTTAGGCTATGATAGTTCTGCTGTACCTCCACCGTTTAACAATAACTATACTAGCCTTCCTCATTTTGATTTTAATTCTCCTCCTGAGGAAGAAATGTTCTATGGTATTGGTCATGTGCCCTTATCAAAGACATTTGTTCCTGCTGCTCCCAAGACTATTAATTCAACTAATTCTTCAGTTAATCCTAATAGTAGTTCATCTTCTGTAGCGGGTTGTGTAGAAGAAAAGGGGTGTGTGGAAACAAACAAGGGTTGTGGAGATAAAAACTTACTTTTTTATTCATCTATTGTCAACCCTGACTGTAATAATATTGATTCCAAAAACATTTTGAACAATGATGTATTTGATGAGAATGTTCATGTTGGCACAACTCTTGAAAATGAAAATGATGTTTCCATCTCTTATAGTGACTGTGAAACTATTATTGATGAAACCATTGTTGATAGAAATATGCATGAAAAGGTATATGTGAATACTAACTTACCTAGTTGTTCGTCAAATAGTTGTAAAGTTGAGGAAACCAAAGTTATTTGAAAAGGAAAAGGCAAGTACATCTGGTAAATATGTCCCACCTTATAGAAACAATTTTTATCAATCTACTAATCAATATTATCAACCTCAATTTTACAATCAATTTGATAATAGCTACTATGGTTATTATCCACAAGATTATGTTAACTCTTTCTATACAAATGTTTTTGATGATCGGGGTCATAGATCTGACAGCTTGTTTGTTCCCGTACAACGCCACAACCCAGGTATTATCATTCTGACGGTTTCAATAGGGAAGATAGAAGAAAACTTTGTTTTGTTTGTGGTAACCCGTCTCACCTTGCAAGACATTGCAAGAGCTGGCATAAGATGAAAATAGAAACGAACAATAGGTTTAATCAATTCCGTTTAAGAGCTAAACCAAGCTCAAGAACAAGAAATGACCAACCTGACAGTTCTGCCAGCGAAATGGATGTGAGATCCAGAAATAAAAAGAATTCTAAACCTCTTTTTTGGATAACCGAAAAGGAGAGAGCAAAAAGGAATTCGAAGACTGAAAAGTCTAAGGATTTATCAAAAAGAAAGGAGAAAAAAAATCCAAATATTGAAAAATCTGAGGATGTTGTTTAAAACCAAGAAGGAGACAGTCTCGAAAATCTTTTAAAAACAGAAACCTGCTCGTGCATGGAATCCTAAAGACTGCTCTTCTGATTCTAACACGTCCCAAAACTTCATAAACAACAACGAGAAAAGGACATTTGACCCTCCCGATACAACTAAGTCCCGGGAACCTGTATCTAATTAAACTGCTAATGTGTAGGGTCATGTAAATAGTATTTGGTATTTGGATAGTGGTTGTACTCGACACATGACAGGAGACGAATCCTTGCTGTTTGATATTAAAACGTTCGATGGCGGATACGTTTCTTTTGCTGGGGATATGGGTGAAAATATCATTAAACAGGGTAGAGTCTTAAATGGAGTCATGACGTTTGACGACTAGTGGAACAACTGAACCAAAACTTTCTTAGCATCTCTCAATTCTGAACCGAAAGCTTGTCACAATAGAACGGGTCGATACTGATGACAACTATGCAGACCTGTTTACTAAAGCCTTTGATCGTGCCAGATTTTGGTTCTCGTTGAGTCACTTGGCATGATCTCTTTTGTACAAAATTAAGTTTTAATTTTTTTTTGTTGTTTTATTTTTCTTTATTTTTATTTTAAAATTATTTTATTTCATTTTGTCTTATTTTATTTTATTTTTATTTTTTTTACTTAAAAATATATTTTATCTAGGTTCTTTTTAATTTAGTTTCCTTTTTAATTTAGCTTAAAATTTTCTTTTATTTTAAATTTTAAACTTTTATTTTCAAATTTATTTTTTTAAGTTTTAAAATTTTAAACTTTTGTTTTATTTTTATTTTGTTTTTAATTAATTTTCATTTCATTTTATTTCTAAATTAGATTTTTTTCTTTTATTTTATCTTAATTTCTTTTATCTTTTTGTATATAAAATTTGTAAATATTTTTAAAATACGTCACAATTTTATAGGGAGAAAATGAGTCTTAACTCACCAAAAAGATTTTACTTTTGTTACGAAAATCTAAAATTAAGTCATTTGACCTCCAAAAATATTTTATATATTACTTATTTTATTTAAGAAAATCTGAAAAGTATTAAAAGTATATTCTCTCATTTAGAGGGGGCTCATGTTTAGAGGGAGTCGGATAATATTAAAATATCAGAAAATTTTGAGAAATTGATCCGATCTTTGGAAAATGATAGAAAATTGTCTTAGGTGATCCTAGCACATGAAAAGAGTAGATTAAAAGCCAACAAGATCATTGCTTGATGTGTAGATAAGCTTAACAAATAAGTAAGTATCATAGTGATATAAACTTAAATATGTGCCTATGCTAGTGGTTACACTCTTATGAAGCGGTTGCCGACTCCAAATAAGTCATATCGATGAAGGCAAAAATGTTAATAGTCAGTCATACACGAGCCCGTTAGTGATTGGTCACAATGAAAAATTATTTCTTGCTTTAGTTTCGAATGTTGAAAAATATCAAAAAATAATGAAATCATAAAACTGCAAAATACTAAAAAATATTCAAAATCAACAACAAAAATGTTGAGAATTTTATCAAACAAAAAGGGGTATATTAGAGCCAAGTAACGTGGGGGCAAACAAGTAAGTCCTAAACACTTTATATGAAGGCATAAGTCAACAAGGCTAGTAAGTCCATGGTTCAACCTTTACATATTTGTTGAAAGAAAAGTTTGCAAAAAGTCTACAGAAGCTCAAATTGTTTTGATCAATCATTAGGGGGTGGGAGTCAATTCGGGGTGATATTGTTCACAAAGTATGCCCGAGGTATGATGGAGTTTGTAACATGTCGAATTAACAGGGGACCACACATGTATTGTGCCTAACTATACCTTAACGTATCACGGTGAAATCAAAATATTTGTTAAGTTTAAAGTGGACCAACATATCTACAATCGACTTTGGGTTCTTGGCATAATAATATCCAAATGGAAGTGTGATCTAGGACACTATAGACAATATGATTTCATGGTGTGATCTTTCTCACCAAAAAAAAGTATCATAAATTTTTGTAATTAATATAAATAATACAATATTAATTTTCTCTTCATCTTAATTTTTTAAATTTTTTACCTTATTTTTAAGATTTTTCTTATTTTAATTTACATGCTAAAATTAGTTTAAATTTTATTTCTTTTAATTTTATTTTATCTTATTTTATTTAACATTTGATTTTATTTTCTTTGATTTTATTCATTTACTTTCAACTTTTATTTTTAACTTTATTTTTAAATTTTATCTTAACTTCTAACTTATTTGATTTTATCTTATTTTATTCTTATTTCTTAAATTATGTTACTTTTGTTTTCATCTTTGTAATTATTTTAAAACTTCTTTTAAATTTGTATAAATTTCATCTTTTTCTAAAAAGTTTCATTTTCTGTTTTATTTTAATTTAAACCTTTTAAAACTTTATTTTACTTTAAACTTATTTTAAAATTTTAATTTATTTTTTAAAATTTTATTTTAATTTTTATGTATTTAGTCAAAATAGGTTTTTATTTACAACAAGGTCCTCATTGCATAGTTCGTTAAGTGTTGACCCGACAAGAATATATCATGTATATATTCAAAATGCTTCGATTCGCTCGTGACGGCGATGATGAGTCAGAAGAGAGATGACGAGGATGAGGATGAGTATGATAGCTATGATGATACTCGTGGTGATGGTACTGGTAGTGAAATTGGTAGCGGTGAGTCTACTGGAAATAAGACGGCTGACGCTGAGCCGTCAAAGGAGGCTAAGAAAACGAGGGAATCGGAGGCTGCGGTGGAGGCTGAGCTCATCTCTTTACAAAATGTTTGTTCTTTTGCACGAACCATTCCTTCTGTTCGAGAAAGCCGTGGATGAAAATAATGATGAAAGTGATGATGGCATCAATTATTCTCCCGATCCTGACACACCAGTTAAGGTGAAGTTGAGCCAGCAGTTGATAAACATGTTGTCACTCATGTTGCTGCACCTGCTCGAAGAAACTCAAGAAAAGGAACCAAATTCTACAGCGTGAGCAGGACGGGAAGCATGTGAATGAGGTCGAAGTTTCTTCAAAACTTCATTGCATGGGAATTCGACAACGAATACGGCGAAGTTATCATACATTGCACTCGCAGTCATGAGCTCATGTTCTTTGATGAGCTTGAACTGGCAGAACTTGGACTCCGGGACCTCAAGAAGCTAATAGAGTCACCCCTCTGTACAGTTGAAGATGTTCGTCGTGACAACACGGACACCATCGTTGGAAATTTCAACAAGTTTGCCTGATTACTTGTTGAAAAACAACCATTTGAAGAAGATCCAGACGATGTACACGACTATGAGTCCGATTGCGAGTGGTGAGAAGGAAGTGAACCAAATACAAAAGACTAGAGGGAGATTGTAAGGTCCATTTCATTAGTAGTCTTTCGTATTTGTAACTAGTGTACGTTTACGTTGTTTATTTGTTTACATATGTATGTTTGGGCCCGAGGCCTTTGTAATTGAAGCCCATTGGGTATTATTAATGAAAGAGGTGTATGAGTAAACACACACATATATATGGTGTGTGTATCTCATACACTAACCTAACCCTTTCACAAACATTATTCATCCAAGTAAGTCTTAAACTCTCTCTACCTCACCCACTCCTAACTTTCGGCTCCCATAGCTTCACCACAAGATCCGAGATCTCGGTCTAGCTAGTTGTTTCCACCAACTAGTTGTGAGGTTGATCCAAGAACGACTAGTACTTAGTTTGTTGTGTTGTCTGATCCGGTCACGAGACCTACACAGCTCGACTCTCGAATCGGCTCAAGGCGAACTTGGTCCGTTTGGCATCCGACATTCACAGTGGATGAAGGCGTTTTCCATTTCTTCGAACAATTAAAGCAAGGCGGTGGCGTTTTCCTCACCACGGAAGGACGGGGGTTTGGTGCTCAAAAAGTTGTGGAAATCATAGTTGTTTGGTGTAGCTGAAGTGGCGGATCCATTGGAGTTGGGGCTTTAGATCTGAGTGACAATCGTGGGCATTGCAGCATCGAATTCTTTTATGATCCTAGCAGCCAAGCGGAGATCGCATGAAATAGATGAACGTTGGTGACGACAGTGGTTTCTGAGTGACGAGATTCTACTAATAAAATAAGAGTAAAGAGTTATGAGTTGAGTAATCATATGTATAAATATTCATGAGTTGACACAACTAATGAGATCAACGTGAGATTAACAAAAATGAGGAGGCGGGGTTCGTTATAAGGTATTAAGCTTTGTTGGTTAAGTTAGCTTCACAATAACTAACTAAATATATATTTGTGGATGATGGCCTCCCATGAGCTTTCCTTGGCAATTTGAATGGCCCAACAAAAATTAACAAACAAAGTAATGTAGTTGGACGGCCCATGAGTGTTACATGACATTTTAACTGTACCAACTAAACAACGATTAAAAATAGGTGGGTTGGACGGTGCATGAGCGTTACATGGAATTATACCTGTCCCAACCAATTAACGAATTATCAATGTGATGAAGTTTGTCGGCCCGATGAACGTTACATGGTGTTTTAACCAACCAAACTAAATAAAGAACTATCGAAATAATAATTGGGTAGTTGGAGTATCTTGTGAATCATCACGTTGATTACTCCAACAAAAACACGAAAACAAGTTAAGAAATGGATAGTCGGGATTCCCGACTAGCCATTTAAAATAACATAACACCATAATCGGAAAGCTTGCCGAATCTAAGCCACGAACCACCGTTAATTTGGTTTAAAAATATTATAAGGAATTAAACCACTAATGTGGTCACAGTTGACACCCAAGGGTGTCGATTATATGGCATTTTTGGGTCTCGCTCGATCCATATGGTCGAGTACTGTGATTAGTTTATCCCCTAGGTAAGGAATAGATTCTTACCTTTGGTTCTCGGAACTGTTTTGCCAAGGCCCGACTCACAGTTTCTCTCCCCTTTTCAGTTATTACAGGGACATGCTACATAACCTAGCCCTAAGGTGAACGAACGAAAACAACAGGTGGAATTCTTAAGGAATTTCCCAAAATAAAAGCAATCTAGTTTTGATTTTTAAATTTAAATAAAAATTTGAATTTTGAGGCATAGCCTCGGAGTAGTGTGTGTGTGCATGACAATAATATAATATAATAATTATTAACTAAGGAAAGCAGTAAACAATTAAATAGAACACGTAAGGTAGGCAGATAAGCATGTATCGGGCTCCAAAGCATGTGACTAAGTCAATCTCTAACGAGCTATCTTAAACTTTCAGCTTTGATACCAATCTGTCACACTCCAACCTACGGAGGGAATGCCGGGGCGTGAACTGATTGCCCACAACTCTCAAGGTTACTATCATGCAACATTATAAATTTCAATATCTATTTAATAAATTTCAGTTAAAATAAATATTCATTACAATATCCCGAAAACAAATAAAGCATCAAACAAATATAGCTATAAAAATAATTGTTTCATTAAATTTTCTCTAATATAATTCCTTAAGTGAAACTTCAACTACTTCACATCACACGATAACCTGTATATGCGTTGAAAATAAAGTAGATTTGTCAACACAAGGTTGAGTGAGCAACACACCAGTTTAGTGTACAAAAAATATATCAAAATAAGTAGTGTAACAAGTCATATGAGAATAACAAATTAACCAACGAGCAAAGATAAATGAGATGTCGAGAAGCACAATGGCTATAACGATTGGCGTATGATCTTACCTGTTAGGGCATGAATTTTATGCTGAGGATTCTTAATCCTTAACTATCTTATGGATAGATTATCCTTGAGATGTGTATCAGGGTATGAAGGATCATCGATCCTCGGTATTATTTGTTTACTAATGATTGCGTTTAGTATGGTGATGTGTTAGACATATATAACAATTCTAAGAAGTACTTACATCAATTATCCTCATGGAGTCTCATCTAGCTGGAGTATGGATCTAGGATCCTTATTTAACATGGTTATTAATGGACGATTTTAGGTGAAGACGGATGTTTAAATATCAACAACGGCTCTTAGACTTGTTCTCCCACTTATCTCGCTATTGGACTTATGTGGCACGTGGTCAATTAGCACGTTGGGAGAAGGTGGAAGACTAGCGAGATTATAGGAGTAGTTGTTAATTTGTTATATTCATTTTTTCTATATATACGGAGTGGAGATCAACATTAGAACACACACAATCACTCGTTTCCTAGCTGCTAAGATATTTGTATTCACTCACATAGTATTTGTTGATCATCAACTCCACAACCCTTGTAACCGACTTTTTACTATTAATAAGCTTGACGGTGGTAGTTTTCACTGTCCGGGGGTTTTTTGTGTCGGAGATTACTATAATCACGTACCATCCGACCAAAGATTATCTCGTTAACCTTTAACCGAAGCAATTCGACCAAATTTTATCTTGCTAGTTTTTGACCGAAGTAAAGATTATCGTAATTAAGGGTTTTTTCCCTCGTGATCAAATCCTCGTGTTCATCAAGAATTCATTTATACAACCACTTTTATCGTGTTAGCACTACACCTCACTTGACAGATTTGGATACATTATCCTTAGCTGATTTTTATCCAAAACAATTTGGCGCCCACCGTGGGGCAATTGGTGCTATAATCCATATTACTCCTATCAATTTTCAATTTTTTCATACCCATATCACTTCCAATGGCCTCTCAACCAACCTCTACTTCATCAACTATGCCGGCTACGGTTCTTCTCTCATCAAGGACTTTGACACCAGTGCCTCCGCCAATCACGGGAGCACAACGGCCTGCTACTGCTGGAAGCAAGATGCAACTACCAGTCTTCCAGAGCTCGAAAACCGCTGCTGCTGCGCCGGTGGTTAATACTAACAGTGATGTTTCATCTATGTTTTCGCAGGTTAAAGCATACATAGAGCAGCAGAACAAGACCAACCAAGGGATCCTTCGTGAGATAGAAGATCTCAAGAAGAATATGAGGCCAGCAGAGGATCTCACCCCCCTGATGCCCAGGATGCTGGATTTTACCAGTCCAGAATCCATGGCTCAGTTCTCACAAGGATCATCTATCCTTCAACAAGGATCCATGGGTCAACAGGCTCAAGGATCCTCACTATTTCAACCAGGATCATCTATCCTTCAATAGAGGTCCATGGGTCAACAGGCTCAAGGATTCTCGTTAGATCAGCCGAGATCGACTAACCTCCAACAAGGATCCATGGGTCAGCAGAATCAAGGATCCTCATATTATCGACAAGAATCAGCCACCCTTCCACAAGGATCCTACAGTACCCAACCTCAAGGATCCTTCTTCCCGAATCAAGGATCCTCAGGAGTCCAACATCAACGATCCTCCGAAGTCCATGAAGGAGATATAATCCCCATGCAGACCATAGCCTCTAGAGGACCAACACTTATAGCAGACTCCTCTTATCCCATCTACTCATCCAGGATGCCGACCTTTCACCCAACAAAGAGGTAACTTGTATGATCCTATATCCTTAGATACTAACTGTGGTCCCATGCAGGATACAGGTATCAACCAGGCTATGGCCAAAGAACTACAGAAGCGTAAGGATATGATATCCAGTGTTCCCGGGGTGATACGACCAATCCCCGAGATACCTGAGGGAAGCCACAAGTTATCAAGATTTGCTCCACCTATCTGTGATGCCGAGATTCCGAAGCGGTTCCAAACCCCCCAACATGAAGACTTATGATGGGACCACAGATCCTGAGGAGCACGTTCCACAATATAGAGAAAGGATGGAAATCAACCCCATCCCTGAGAGACTCAAAGAAGCTTGCTTATGCAAAGGATTCGGATCCACACTTACAGGATCTGCATTAAAATGGCTGCTAAGTCTTCCTCCCTTTTCTGTCACATCTTTTTCACATTTAGTTAACTTGTTCAACAGCCAATTTTCCTGTAGTAGGAAATCCGAGAAGTTAACTAGTGATTTATACCGAGTTATCCAACATAGTGATGAATCCCTTAGGGATTTCGTTACGAGGTTCGGTAGGGAAGCTCTGGAAATCCCTAATCTTGACATGGCTACTGCTGTTGAGGCCTTCAAGATGGGAGTTCAGAGGGGCTCCCACTTTTATAATGATCTTGTAATGACTCCTTGCAGGTCTCTAAATGAAGTAAGGAACAGGGCGCTCAGATTCATACGGTTGGAGGATGACAAAAGGATCCAGGATCGTCTGGGGAATCAAACGAAACAAGAATCCTCCGAAAAGAAGCAAGGATTCTCGTTCAAGAACAACAACACAAAGCCGTATAACAAGTTAAACAAACAAAACGTACGAGCAGTTGAAGAAGGAGATGAGGATGAGACTATCCCTACATCTCCGAGTATTGTTTCTCCGTAGATACCCATGGCTTGATTTGTGCCATGAAGGATCTAGGGGAGAAAGCAAGGTGGCCCCGAAAGAACGAGAAGACAACTACCTTCAAAGATAAGTCTAAGTGGTGTGCCTTCCACGAAGACTTCGGCCACACGACAGATGAGTGCATCGGCTTAAGGAGGGAAATTGGATACCTCCTGAGCAAGGGTCACTTTAAAGAACTCTTGGGAAGGGAAAAATCCAGAATCCAGGATCCTAAAGATCTACCACAAAAAGCAACGCCGCCACCACCAGACGCTCATGTGATCAACTTTGTCTCCATAGACTACGAAATGTTTCAAGATTCGTGTGCCATAGAAGAGAAGCCCACAAAAGAATTCGAGTTGGACGATGAAAGAAGACCGCTTATCCCCATTACTCGAGTGACTGATCGGAGAGTCTTCTTCGACTCAAAGATCCAGGATCCTCAGAAGGATGATCTGGATGTCTAAATGGTGAATTTCATCTCTGAAGGTTCAGACATTTGTAGAACTTCCTTCTCTGCAGCAAAAAGACTTGCCAAATAAGTCAAGATGGATAACGGAGACCAACCGATAGTATCCACTACCTTAACAACAGACCAAAGGATCTTCTTCGACGAGGAAGACAAACTAAACATCCAGGATCCTCATCATGACGGTTTGATCATTACTTTATTTATCGCTAACCATTATGTACGCAGGATCCTAGTAGACGGAGGGAGTTCGATCAACATTATCCAACATGATGTCCTTAAGAAGATGAACATCCCGGATTCAAAGATCATTCCTAGAACATTGGTGCTAGTTGGTTTCAGTGGTGAAACAAAGAAGACATTGGGGGACATCAACCTCCCAATTTATATCGAAGGGTTAAATTCATACAAAAAATTTTGTGTTATAGATAACCTTTCCTGTTACAATGTTATTTTAGGTAGGCCCTGGCTCCATAGAATGAAAGCAGTAGCCTTAACTTATCACCAATGCATCAAGCTACCTACTCCTTGGGGGGTTGTAAAGATAGTTGGTGACCAAGCAGAGGCCAAGAACTATTATTCTTCATCAATGAAGCCAACAGCCAAGCAAACTATAGCATAGCAACGCAACAACATCCTAGGGATATGCTGGAAGCTCGGGAGAAATACCTTAAAGAAGTATCATTGGACCCCGAGGATCCAGAGATAAAGGTGTTCCTAGGATCCAGTATCCCCAGTAAGATTGAGGAGGATTTAGTATCCTTCTTAGGGCGAAGAAGATCTACCTTTCCTTCAAGCACTCAGACATGACAGGTATTTTAAGAGAGGTAATCACTCACAAACTAGGCCTTGATCTATCTGTTAAACCTGTCCATCGGAAGCGAAGAAAATTCGTTCCTGAGAGGAACAAGATCATACAAGAAGAGGTTGAGAAACTTCTTAAGGCCGGTATGATCAGAGAGGTTCAGTATCCTCGATGGTTGGCTAATGTGGTTGTAGTTTCAAAAAAGAATGGAAAGTGGAGGGTATGCGTTGATTTTATAGATTTAAACAAGGCATGTCCTAAGGATCCTTTCCCGTTATCACATATAGACTCCATGGTGGATGCAACGGCAGGACATGAAATACTTACCTTTATGGATGCTTCCTCTGGATTCCAACTAATTCAGATGGAACCATCTGATCAAGAGGATACAACATTCATGACTCCTACCGGCATATACTGTTATACTGCTATGCCGTTTGGACTAAGAAATGCAGGGGCAACATACCTAAGACTAGTCAATATGATGTTCAAGGATAAGTTAGGTAAGACTATGGAGGTCTACATAGATGATATGGTGGTGAAGTCGAAGAGAGCTGAGGATCACCTCAGAGATCTTGAAGAAGCATTCAATATCCTCGACCAATATAACATGAAATTGAATCCGGCAAAATGCCACTTTGGTGTTAAGGCTGGAAAATTTCTAGGATATATGGTGACTAAAAGAGGAACTGAAGCAAGCCCCGAGCAGATTGAAGCCATCCTCAATTTAAAGTCTCCTGCAAACGCAAAAGATGTCCAAAGGCTCACAGGAAGAATAGCCGCTCTCAACAGGTTCATCTCAAGATCCTCCGAAAAGTGCAAGGACTTCTATGATATCCTTAGGAAGAATAAGAAGTTTGAGTGGACGGAAAAGCATGAGGTTGCGCTTGCAGCCTCGAAGGATTACTTATCCTCAGCTCTAGATCTAATGAAGCTAGTAGATGGAGAATCCTTATATCTCTATTTAGCTGTCCCAGGAAATGCAGTAAGTGTCGTCTTGGTAAAGGATCATGAAGGTGAACAACATCCCGTTTACTATGTAAGTAAAAGTCTTCTAGATGCGAAGGACAGGTATTCTCATTTAGAAAAGTTAATTCTTGCACTCATTATGGCTTCTACTAACTTGAGACATTATTTTGAAACTCATCATATTATTTTGAGAACTAATTATCCTGTGAAGAAAGTTCTTAGAAAACCAGAGTTATCAGGTAGAATGGCCAAGTGGGGTGTGAAATTAAGTGCATATGATATCCAATACGAGCCAAGAACAGCAATCAAGTCTCAAGCACTAGCTGACTTTGTGGCTGATTTCACTAGTGACCTACAAAAAGAAGCTGACTTAGAGGTCCAACAACTAGAGAAGACTAAGGATCCTTGGATCCTCTTCACAGATGGAGCATCCAACGTAAGAGGAACAGGATTGGGGATCCTACTGAAATCGCCACAGGGGGACATATTACCCCAGTCTATAGCCTGTGAGTTTCAAGTGACGAACAATGAAGTAGAATATAAGGCTTTGATCGCAGGTTTGCAATTAGCTAAGTGCACGAGGATCAGGTATCTTCAAGTATATATAGATTCATTATTGATTTCTAACCACTTTAACGGCTCATATGCTATTAAAGGAGAAAAACTAATCAAATACCTAGATGTTGTGAAGGAATTAGCAAAATCCTTCGAATTATTTAGCATTGTACAGGTACCAAGAGAAGAAAATGTCGGGGCAGACGCTTTGGCACATCTAGGTTCATCCTTGAAAATCCCAGAAGATACGAAACATAATAATGGAGTTATGATTAATAAAGACTATTAACTAATAATCCCTAAAAATCCGCCATTGCCTTCAATATAATCGTAACTGCCACTTTGACCACGTGTTCCATCACTCTGGCTGCGAAATAGGGTAGACCAGGCCTTGGAGCTGTTACACTTGATAAATATCAGCCTTCATATAAGAAATAACCGTTAATAGCACCAGATACCGAGGATCCATGATCCTGACATAACTCTGGAACTCTTCAGAAGGATAATTGATCCAGACACATCAATATCTTCTTGACTGCAAGTTAGTGGATAGAATGAGTCTTCTAACCGTTATACCTGCTAAATATTAGACTACACATGAGAACAACCGTTAATTGGTAATAAGTACTGAGGATCCTTGATCCTGATACGATCTGGAATACATGCTAAGGATAACTGGTCCAGATATATGCCAGGATAACATATCCACAGTGTCAAATTTCTGTGCACTAACAATTGCCCCGAAAATGGCGGTTGTGATAAGATCACAGCTGTCAATTTGCCTTCGAATTCAAACTTCCTGCAAAAACATATGAGATTTGACAAGTTGGATATAATTGTCATATATCAATGGAGTTTCCATGGGAACTTCCCTTCCGGCTGTATATTCTTCTCCCTACAAATCATGAACAACCAGTAACACCTGATTAACCCGGGTGGATGGTCCATTTTTTGAATGGTGAAATCCGGGTTAAGATTTTTGGTAATTGCAAGTAAGTTTAATAAATATTATCTATTAACTATCTGTTGATTGTCTGTTATTTTGAAGTTTGTCTGATATAGCTTTAGACTTGTTGAAAGTTTTGAGAAATATTCTTTAATAAAAAGTTTTTAGGATAAAATATCATTGCAAAAATAAACCAGGATCTAAAATCCTTATAAAAATAGTTTGAGAATAATGAATCCTTATATCTATAAAGATATAAACTGAAATTAAATAAGTGTAAACCGATAAACAGAAATCATACCATAAGGTCTAGTTAGACCTAAGTTACCATAAGTATTGATCCTTTTGAAATCCTTATAAAACTGAATTAAAGGATTTTGAATCCATAAGTATTGATCCTTCGGAGATCCTCAGAATCTAAGTTATGATACCCATGCAAATAACTTATGATATTATCTGGGATTAAACTCAATAAACTGGGGACAATCCTATAAAATAAAATGGGGACAAGCCCGTGCAACTGGGGACAAGCCCGTGTACTGGGGACAAGCCCGTGAACTGGGAACAAGCCCAAAAAATGGTGTTTAAACTGGGGACAAGCCCAAATACTGGGGACAAGCCCAAACTGGGGACTGGCCCAAAGATACGGATGTCAACTGGGGACTCGCCCAAACCGGGATTTAGCCCAAACGTGAGATAACGTGAAAACATTATATACCTTGGCTAACATGAAAATGTTAGAAACCTTTGTCTTGAGATAACGTGAAAACGTTATAAACCGGTGGTATGGTACGTCTACCATAAATCGTAGGATCCTCCATATAGCCGAAGACAACGAAATTGTCAGCCACTAAGCGTGTACTGGTCCCGCTGCCCCGGACTATACGTTGGATAGCGTGCGCTCCAGGCGAGAGTGTAGAAACTCTAATTTATAAGAAAGGTAAAAACCTTTAAACCCTGGAGGGTATGACCATCGGGGGTCATACCCAATCGTGGGCTAGGCCAACGAAAATAACGATGTACCTTAAGCGTGAGGGAGAGGTGGCCAACCTCTTAGACATTGAACCTCTTATCGAAACCTGCATTGTTACTTAAAACTTGGAAGAGACAAATCGTTAAGAATACATTATCCTTAAAATAATAAGAAATTGAAAAGAATAAGTAATCAGATAGATATTACCAATTTTGGGATCCTTGACCCTTTAAGGATAATTGATCCTCAGAGGATACTTGATCCTGATCATAAAAGTATTTCTTGAGGTGGATAGCATTCCATACTCTTGGTAACCTGTTGCCTTCCATAGTGAGCAAATGATATGCCCCCTTTCCTGCCTCCGACTCGATCAGATGAGGACCTTCCCATTTGGGTGCTAACTTCCCATCAGCCGGATTGGTTGCGTTTTGGAAGGCTTTCCTTAAAACTAAATCTCATTCTTGAAATCTTCTGATCCTGATATTCTTGTTATATGCCCCAGCTACCCTTTGTTGATAAGCTGCCATTCTGATTTTGGCTAAGTCTCTGGGTTCTTCCACAGTATCCAAGTCTTCGAGAAGAATTTCTCTAAAGGCCTCAGGATCACGGATTGTTGTCCTAGCTGTTGGAACCACCATTTCTGTAGGGATAACTGCTTCTGACCCAAACACTAATGAGAAAGGTGTTTGGCCTGTTGCATTTTTTGGTGTCGTCCTGTCGACCCAAAGTACATATGGTAGCTCTTCGGCCCATTTTCCTTTCTTGGATCCTAGCTTCTTTTTCAAGTTGTTGATGATTATCTTGTTGCTTGACTCTGCTTGACCATTAGCTTGAGGATGCACTGGAGTAGAGGTAATCATCTTGATGCCCCAACTGTCACAAAAGTTAGTGGTTCTTTTCCCGATAAACTGGAAACCATTGTCACAAACAATTTCATAAGGGATACCAAATCTAGTTATAATATTTCGTTTAATAAAGGATATAGCTTCCCTTTCTCGGACTTGCACAAATGCTTCTGCTTCAATCCATTTGGAGAAGTAGTCTGTCATGGCAAGCATAAAGACCTTTTCACCTGGAGCCTTTGGAAGCTTACCAACAATGTCCATTCCCCACTTCATGAAAGGCCATGAAGAGGATATAGGATACATTGGTTCTGCTGGCTGGTGAAGGATGTTTGCATGCCTTTAACAAGCATCATACTTTTTTGGGTACTCCATTGTATCCTGGAGAATAATGCTCTTCCCCCCTGTGTGGTTGCCGCAATCACCTTCATGAAAGTCCTTGAGTACCTCTTGGACTTCAGGATCCTCTATGCACCTCAAGTATGGACCTGCAAGAGATTTTCTGTATAGCATATCATCTAATAAAATATATTGTGATACCTTGAGTTTGAAAGATTTGGGATTCTCTGTGGCTGGAATTTCTCCATCTTGGATGTATTTTTTGATTGGGAGGATCCAGGATCCTTGGCTAGCTGAGGATAATGAATCCAAAAGTACAATCTGTTTGTCACTTGTTATCTCCCCAAATTCTTGCTCTCCTATTGCTGGCGAGAGTATGTGGATAATTGGGATCTTTGTATCTTCTGGAATTTTCAAGGACGAGGCTAAATTTGCAAAGGCATCCGCCCCGGCATTTTCCTCTCTTCGTACCTGAATAATACTAAACAACTCGAAGGATTTTGCTAATTCCTTCACAACTTCTAAATATTTGATCATTTTCTCACCTTTCACGGCATAAGAACCATTAAAGTGGTTAGTTATAAGTAAAGAATCCATATAAACTTGAAGATACCTGATCCTCATGTTTTTTGCTAAAAGTAAACCTGCGACGAGTGCTTCGTACTCTGCCTCATTGTTGGTGGCTTGAAATGCGCATGCAATGGACTGGGGTATTATGTCCCCCTGTGGAGATTTCAGTAGTATGCCCAATCCCGTTCCTCTTACGTTGGATGCTCCATCTGTGAAGAGGATCCAAGGATCCTTGGCTTCTTCTAGTTGTTGGACTTCTAAATCAGCCTCCTTTTGCATGTCACTGCTGAAATCAGCCACAAAGTCCACTAGTGCCTGCGATTTGATAACTGTTCTAGGCTCAAACTGAATGTCATATGCACTCAGCTTCACAACCCACTTGGCCATCCTTCCTAACAATTCCGGTTTTCTAAGCACATTCTTAACAGGATAATTACACTACTACACAAACAAGCAAAAGCGACCGAAATTTGTGACCAACCCAAACGGTCGTAAATTTAGCAACCGTGTTCGTGACCGAAACCAAATCAGTCGCAAAATTAGCGACCAAAACATAACTGGTCGCTAAAGGACAAAATCGGTTGCAAAATTAACGACCGAACTTTTTCGGTTGTTAATTGGTCACAAACATAGCGACCGGAAATGTTTCGGTTGCAAATATGGTATTGGTTTTTAGAATTATAAAAAAACAATTGAAAAAACAATAATTTGGTAGCAAAAATGGTTGCAAATTTTCCGACCCAAATTGCTCGGTAGCTAAATTAGCGACCAAACAAAATTCGGTCGCAAAATTAGCAACAACAAAAAGTCAGTTGCAAATGTAGTGACCGAAATTGTTTCGGGGTCAAATTTGGCTACTAATTTAGAAAAAAAAATATTAAAGAAAATTTATTTGGTCACGAAAATGGTCGCAAATTTTCCGACTGAAATTGTTCGACCGCAAAATGCAAGAACAAATCGCTATATTAGCGATCGAACCTTTTCGATCGCTATATTGGTCACAAATGTAACGACCAGAATTGTTAGGTTGCAAATATGTTCGCTAGTTAAAAGAAAAGAAAATTAATAATAACATGATTGCGGTGAAATTATAGAATTTATAAATTTAAAATTAATATAAAATTGAGGCTTACCGGAAGCTAGAGAGGTGAAATTATAGAATTTATAAATTAAACGATTGCTGTGTTTCTTATATGAAATTTAATTTTTTTCCAATTTTGTTTTGAAAATGACTTTGATTTATATAATACAAATAAAATAATATATAAAGCACCAAACTTTCTTCTATATTTCCTAACAATAACGGAAAAAAGTTGTATGAACCTTGCCTAGGGAAAAATTAGAAACCCATTAAATAAACCATAACCAACGAAAAGACTTAAAAAACACTTGTATCCTAAGGGAATCAAACCCGGGTTTGGAAACCTACAGAAGGCGAAAGCATCAACTACTTGTGGTGTTTTCTCATTAAACTAATTTTAATATTCTTTCTTGGTTTATATAAAATGTTTTAAATTTTTTAATCGTAGGTCTAAAGCTCTAACTTCACCCAGTATCACTATAGGGCCGACCATGATTAGAGGCAAACATGGAACATTAGAAAAATCTGAACCACTTAGTTTCGGTTAAGGCTTATCATAGTCACCTATGGCCTACGGGAATGAAAAAATTGGTGTTTGTTTGGTCAATAAAATTAAATCAACGATAACTTAATAAATCTCATTTTATCAAAATCCTTCCTTCTCACATTTTTTTTTCATTTCATACATTTTTTACCGTACTCACTCAACAACATCACCTGACAACCACCAATACCATTGCCACCACTCTCGACCACCAACGCTACCACGCCACCACCACCCGACCACTAGCGCCGCCACGCCATCACCATTGTCGATGGCGCCACCACTGCTACAACAACCGCTTGACCACCGCCGCCACCATCACCATTATTGTGACCATCACAACCACTGTCACCACCGCTGCCACCACCAGTGTCGCTACTTGACCACCACCCCCCGTTGCCACCACCATCATTGTCGCTATTACCATATTTCTTATTTCGACCGTATTTTTATCTTGAAATTAAGATGAGGATTTTTAGCAATTCTATTTTAGTCTCGTTTTCTTGACTACTAAATAATATAAAATAATAATTCATATGTCACTAAAATTTTTCAAATTAAAGTTCATGTCAATCACCCTTAAATCATGGCTAGTATTTAAAAATCACAACTTTCGTTAAGTTGTATAACATACAATAAATATATAAGTGACAAATTTTGTTAGAATAATAAAACTGTCAAACTAATTTTAAATGCTATTTTTTCCCGTTTTATAACCAATTTCAGTGTTTTGTTATTTTAAATTATCAATAAGTAATTAAACTTTCATTAAGCGCCCAAATTCTAATTTCCCTCTCCTATTTTCCCTCAAATTCAAAATCCCCCGCCAGTTGCTAATTCCCCCTAAAAATTTCGTTAGTATTTCTTTATCGGAACTGCTCACACATGTACACACAATCCACAAAAATTTCATTTTCAGAACATAAATACTCAAATACAACTAACAACTTCTTCATCTCCTTTCATACCAGGTATGGGTTTCTTTACCGCTCATAACTATTTTGAAACAAAAATTATGCATTTCATGTTTTGTTTATTTTCAGTGATTTCAAAACAACTTTGACTAATATCACTCATCTATATTGTTTCACCATCATCATTCTACTACTGTATTCTTATTGTTCTTAAGGTTTGTGTGGCTGGTTTTTATTTATATATCACGATTTTGACAGAGAAACAAAGTTATATGCAAACAGGAAGACATTATGTTTAAATTTTGATAAGAAGTGACCAGTAAGTGTTTTTTTTACCAATTTCTTTTGTTCACGCAAATGTGAGTATTAGGAACAGATGTTGATAATTTAATGTGTCATGTTTTGTTTTAATGTTGCATATTAATTATAGGTACAGACTCTTGAATGAAGAAACAACGCAATATTACAAGAAGAGAGAAACAGAAACAACGGAAAAAAACAGAGGCTTTCAATGATGGAGAAAATTCAATTCCGTTTGAAGAACATAGCAAAAAATATTATAGTTAGTTACATTTGGATATTTGTTAGCGCTACTTTGTTTGACAATTCTTATTATATATGTATACAATTGTAGCATTTCGTATAAATATTTAGTTTGTTTATTAATTTGTTCAATTTTGTTAACTGTGACTATTTGACTATGGTATTCAAATTAATAAATAGTGCAAAACTGAAAGAATTATTTTAATTCAAAATGTTTATTTTTCACCCTAAGCAACAGTCAAAAGCACGGTCGCAATATAATACCATAATCGGGTTGCTAAATTAGTTGCTAAATAGGTTCTGTCACAATTTTGGTTGCAAAAATGATCGTAAAAGTTTTCGGTTGCCAACCAACGCAGATGCGAAAAAGTTCAATCATGGTCGCTAATAGTTTGATCGCGAATTCGGTTGAAAAAGTTTTGGTCACAAAATCGGTGGCGAAAAGTTTCGGTCGCAATCTTGGTCGCTAAGCATTTGGTCACAAAATCGGTCACAAAAAAAGGTTGGTCGCAAATTCAGTTGCTAATTTTGTAACTGAAACTTTAGTCGCAAAATCAGTCGCAACAATATATTCGGTCACAAAAATTGGTCACAAAATAATTGCCGACCAAGGTATAACCGACCGTTAAAATCGATCGCAATTTGGTCGCAAAATGGCATTTACGACCAATTTGCGACTGAAACGGCGGTCGCATATGGCCAGTTTTCTAGTAGTGTTAGTTCTCAAAATAATAGTATGAGTCTCAAAATAATGTCTTAAGTTAGTGGAAGCCATAATCAAAGCAAGGATTAATTTTTCAAGGTGAAAATACTTGGCTTCTGCATCTAATAGACTTTTACTTTCATAATATACCGGGTGTTGTTCACCTTCATGATCCTTGACGAGGACGGCACTTATTGCATTACCTGAAACTGCTAGATACAGATATAAGGATTCTCCATCCACAGGCTTCATCAGAGCTGGGGCAGAGGATAAGTAATCCTTCAAGGCTTTGAGCGCAGCCTCATGCTTTTCTGTCAATTCAAACTTCTTATTCTTTCTAAGAATGTCGTTGAAGTCTTTGCATTTCTCGGAGGATCTTGAGATGAATCTGTTGAGAGCGGCTATTCTTCCCGTGAGCCTTTGGACATCCTTGGCATTTGCAGGCGACTTTAGGTTGATGATGGCTTCAATCTGCTATGGGCTTGCTTCAATTCCTCTTTTAGTCACCATATATCCCAGAAACATTCCAGCCTTAACACCAAAGTGACATTTTGACGGATTCAGTTTCATATTGTACTGGTCAAGAATATTGAAAGCTTCTTCGAAATCCCTGAGGTGATCCGCGACCTTCTTTGATTTCACCACCATGTCATCTATATAGACTTCCATAGTTTTGCCTACCTGATCCTTGAACATCATGTTGACTAGTCTTTGATATGTTGCCCCTGCATTTCTTAGTCCAAATGGTATAGCAATATAACAATATATGCCGGTAGGAGTCATGAATGCGGTATCCTCTTGATCAGATGGTTCCATCTGAATTTGTTGAAATCCAGAGGAAGCATCCATAAAGGTAAGCAGTTCATGTCCTGCCGTTGCATCCACCATGGAGTTTATATGTGGTAACGGGAAAGGATCCTTGGGACATGCTTTGTTTAAATCTGTAAAATCAACGCATACCCTCCACTTTCCATTCTTTTTTGAAACTACAACCACATTAGCTAACCATCGAGGATACTTAACCTCTCTGATCATACCGGCCTTAAGAAGTTTTTCAACTTCTTCTTGTATGATAGCGTTCCTCTCAGGAGCGAATTTCCTTCGCTTCCGATGGACGGGTTTAATAGAATGATCAAGACCCAATTTATGAGCAATTACCTCATTTGAAATACTTGTCATGTCTGAATGTCTGAAGGCAAACGTGGATTTTCGTCGCTTTAGGAAGGATATTATATCCTCTTCGATCTCGTCAGGGATACAGGATCCTAGGAACACCTTCATGTCTGGATCTTCAGGATCTAAAGATACTTCTTTTAGGTCCTGCTCTCGAGCTTCCAGTACATTCCTAGGATTTTGCTGTAATTGCTATGCTATCGTCTGTTTAGTTGTCGGCTTCATGGATGAAGAATAATAATTCTTGGCCTCCACTTGGTCACCATCTATCCTTACTACTCCCAAGGAGTTGGTAGTTTGATGCATTGGTGGTAGGTTGAGGCCACCGCCTTCATCCCATGGAGCTAGGGCCTACCTAAAATAACATTGCAACAAGAAAGGTTATCAATTACACAGAATTTTTTATATGAATTTAACCCTTCAATATAAATTGGAAGGTTGATGTCCCCCAATGTCTTCTTGGTTTCTCCGCTGAAACCGACTAGCAATGATGTTCTAGGGACGATCTCGGAATTTGGAATGTTCATCTTTTTAAAGACATCATGCTGGATGATGTTGACCGAGCTTCCACCGTCCACTAGGATCTTGCGTACATAGTGGTTAGCAATAAATAAAGTAATAATTAAACCATCATAGTGAGGATCCTGGATGTTTAGTTTGTCTTCCTCATCGAAGAAGATCCTTTTGTCTGTCGTTAAAGTGGTGGATACTATTGGTCGGTCTCCGTTGTCCAACTTGATCTTTTTGGCGAGCCTTTTTGCTGCTGAGAAGGAAGTTCCACATATGTCGGATCCTCCAGAGATGAAATTGACCATTCTTACATCCAGTTCATCCTGGTGAGGATCCTGGAAGCTCGAATCGAAGAATATCCTTTCATCAGTTATTCGATTAGTGGGGATGAGTGGTCTTCTTTCATCGTCCAACTTGAATTCTTCTTTAGGATAAGATGTTTGAAATATGTCATAGTCTCTGGAGACGAAGTTGATCACGTGAGCATCCGGTGGTGGCGGCGTTTCTTTTTGTGGAAGATCTTCAAGATCCTGGATTTTGGATTTCTTCCTTCCCAAGAGTTATTTGAAGTGGCCCTTGCTCAGGAGATATCCAATTTCCCTCCTTAAGCCAATGCACTCGTCTGTCATGTGACCAAAATCTTCGTGGAAAGCACACCACTTAGACTTGTCTTTGAAGGTGGTAGTCTTCTCGTTCTTTCGGGGCCACCTTGCTTTTTCCCCTAGATCCTTCATGGCACAAATTAAGCCATGGGTATCTATGGAGAAACAATACTCGGAGATGCAGGGATAGTCTTCATCATCATCTCCTTCTTCGACTGTTCGTACGTTTTGATTGTTGAACTTGGTGTACGGCTTTGAGTTGTTGTTCCTGTATGAGGATCCTTTATTCTTGTCAGGGTATTCCTGTTCTGTTTGAGCCCCCAGACGATCCTGGATCCTCTTGTCATCTTCCAATCGTATGAACCGGAGTGCCCTGTTTCTTACTTCATCTAGATACCTGCAAGTAGTCATCACAAGATCATCATAAAAGGGGGGAGCCCCTCTGAAGTCTCATCTTGAATGCTTCAACAGCAGTAGCCATGTCAAGATTAGGGATTTCTAGAGCTTCCCTGCTGAACCTCGTAACAAAATTCCTAAGGGATTCATCACTAGGTTGGATAACTCGGTATAAATCACTAGTTAACTTCTTAAATGTCCTACTACAGGAAAATTGGCTGTTGAACAAGTTAACTAAATGTGAAAAAGAAGTAAATGAAAAGGGAGGAAGACTTAGCATCCACTTTAAGGCGGATCCTGTGAGTGTGGATCCGAAGCCTTTGCATAAACAAGCTTCCTTAAGTCTTTCAGGAATAGGATTGATCTTCATCCTTTCTCTGTACTGAGCTACATGCTCCTCAGTGGTCCCATCATAAGTCTTCATGTTGGGGGTTTAGAATCTCTTCGGGATTTCAGCATCACCGATAGGTGGAGCAAATATGGATAACTTGTGGCTTCCTTCTGGTATCTCGGGAATTGGACGTATCACCCCAGGAACACTGGATATCATATCCTTGAGCTTCTGTAGCTCCTTGGCCATAGCCTGGTTGATACCTGTATCCTTCATAGAACCACTATTAGTATCTAATGATATCGGATCATACAAGTTACCTCTTTGCTGGGTGAAGGTCGGCATCCCGGATGAGTAGTTAGGATAAGAAGAATCTGCGATAGGAGTTGGTCCTCCAGAAGCTATGGTCTGCATGGGGATTATATCTCCTTCATGGACCTCTGAAGACCTTTGATGTTGAACCCCTGAGAATCCTTGGTCCTTGAAGAAGGATCCTTGATTGTGGATGAAGGATCCTAGTGGTTGGGAGTTGAAGGATCCTTGAAGATACAATCCGGAGGATCCTGGTTGAAGGATCGATGATCCTTGCTGAAAGGTTGAGGATCCTTGAGCTGGTTGAACCATGGACTCTTGTTGGAGGACATATGATCCTGGCTGGAAGATCGAGGATCCTTGAGTACGCTGACCCACGGACCCTAGTTGAAGGATAGATGATCCTAGCTGGAAGATCGAGGATCCTTGAGTATGCTGACCCACGGACCCTGGTTGAAGGATGGATGATCCTTGTTGGAAGATCGAGGATCCTTGAGTATGCCGACCCACAGACCTTGGTTGAAGGATAGATGATTCTTGTTGGAAGATCGAGGATCCTTGAGTATGTTGAGCCACGGATCCTGGAGTAGAAAATTCCTGCACCCTAGGTATCAAGGGAGTCTGATCCTCCGCTGGCCTCTTTCTTTTCTTGAGATCTTCAATTTCACGTAGGATCCTCTGGTTGGTTTTGTTCTGCTGCTCTATGTATGCCTTAACTTGTGAAAACATACCAGAAACATCATTGTTAGATTGACCACCGAAGTGGCAGCAGTGTTTTTTGAGCTCTGGAAGGCTGGAATTTGTGTCTTGTTTCCAGCCGCGGTGGTCCTTGGTGCTCCCGTAATTGGAGGAGGCATCGGCGGCAAAGTTCTTGATGAGAGAGAAACCGAGGATGGCATGGTTGATGAAGCAGAGGTTGATTGAGAGGCCATTGATGGTGATATGGGTATGAAAAGTTGAAAATTGATAGGAAATAATCTGGATTATAGCACCAATTGCCCCACGGTGGGCGTCAAATTGTTTTGGATAAAAATCTGCTAAGGATAATGTATCCAAATCTGTCAAGTGAGGTATAGTGCTAACACGATAATAGTGAACGTGTAATCGAAATCTTGGTGAATACAATGATTTGATCACGAGGGAAAAAGCCCTTGAATACGATAATCTCACTTCGGTCAAAACTTAACAAGGTAATCTTTGATCGATTGACTTCGGTCAAGGATTCACGAGGTAATCTTTGGTCGAATCACTTCGGTCAAGGATCAACGAGGTAACCTTTGGTCGGATAGTGCGTGATTATAGTAATCTCCGGCACAAAAAACCCCCGGACGGTGAAAACTATCACCGTCGATTATATTGATAATAAAAGGTGGTTACAAGGGTTGTGGAGTTGATGATCAACAAATACTATGTGTGTGAGTACAAGATATCTTAGCAGCTAGAATACGTGTGAATGTGTGTGTTCTAATGTTGATCACAACCTCTATTTATACAAAAACATAATAACTCAATGGAGTTATGATTAATAAAGACTATTAACTATAATCCCTAAAAATCCGCCATTTCCTTCAATATAATCGTAACTGCCACTTTGACCACGCGCTCCATCACTCTGGCTGCGAAATAGGGGGTAGACCAGGTCTTGGAGCCGTTACACTTGATAAATATCAGCCTTCATATAAGAAATAACCGTTAATAGCACCAGATACCGAGGATCCATGATCCTGACATAGCTCTGGAACTCTTCAGAAGGATAATTGATCCAGACACATCAATATCTTCTTGACTGCAAATTAGTGGATAGACTGAGTCTTCTAACCGTTATACCTGCTAAATATTAGACTACACATGAGAACAACTGTTAATTAGTAATAAGTACTAAGGATCCTTGATCCTGATACGATCTGGAATACATGCTAAGGATAACTGGTCCAGATATATGCCAGGATAACATATCCACAGTGTTAAATTTCTGTGCACTAACAGTATATATGATAAATATGTTTATGCATATGCCTCCAAAACGTGGAAAACGAGTAAAATACGGGGAATGTGGTACTCACCTCAATAGACGAACAAAGGTGATTGAGATATTAAGAATGCGGTAAATCACACGTGAACGTTAAAGCCAAAGAAAGAACAAAGAAAAATACAGATACGCTAAGTAAAATACAAGATTGATTACGACAACTCGATAACCATTATTAATTTAATATTAATTTAATATTATAATAATATAATATTATACATAAAGATTTATTATATAAGATAATTAGTTAAATTAATAAAACATATCTTGGAAAATATTATTTTTTATTATATATATGTATATAGTTTACTTGATTTATTTATATAATAAACAAATATTAGGTTTTTAGTTATTATATATTTATATATATATATATATACATATATGCTTATATATACGTATATACATGAACGAAACGTGAGAAAAACGAGTATTATAAAGTCTGTTTTCACTTAAACAATTTTAATTAGTCATTATTATTATTAGTAGTCATTAAATGTTTTAAAAAAAAAATAAACAAAAATAAACCTATAAATCCGGGGTGCAGGGGGTCGAACCAGCGTACTCCTCTCCGTGACCCAAGATGCTTAACCAACTGGGCTGCTAGTTACTTGCATTCATAAACAGTTTCTATTAAATATAAACTCAAGCAAAATCATATCAGTTTTGAACATAAACCCTAACAATTGATTAAATCAACCATGGGGCTTTTGATAAGCATCATATCACGATCGTAATCATGTATTTAATTACCTCGTATGATGCCGGAGGAAGGTTAACGGAACATAGCAGTGGTTGGCCAAAAAGATTGACGAACGAGCTTATAAACAGCAAAACTAATATAATTGTTGATAGGGTTATAGTTGGCAATGGTGCGAGGATTCCTTGTGTGCTTTTAATTGAGTTATTATTATCGTTTATATAGTAAACAATTTTAGGGTTTTGTTTGAATTATAATTCAGATAATGATGAACGATTTGAGATTATTAAACACGTTTAAATTGTTTATTAAGGTGTTTCGGTCAGTTGCCATGGTGGGAGAACCGTTTGAGATGACAGCGTGACCGGTGATGAACGTTAGTTTTCTTTTTCTGTTAGTGGTGATCGAAGGAAGAAAATACTAGGTTGTTTGGTTATTAGTTGCGGGTTTGCGCGGCTAGTATACAACGGGTGATAACAGTAGATGGTGAAAACAGGTACCTTGATCCGGTTGTTCGTGATAAGAGGAGTCTGACATGGTGCGTGAAAAGCGAGCAATAAGGATCCATCAAAGCAAGTGGCTTTGGATTCACCTCATTTGGTAAGGTGAGAAAACGGAAGAAGCAGGTGGCTTTTTATCTTGGTCCGTGGAGAGGCCTCTTGAAAAAGGGTGATCGTTAAAAAAAACATAGAGTACGAAAGAGAAACTACATAGTGTCGACTTTATGGTATTGGAGTTCAATCAGGTGGATTCGGATTTGCTGGGGAATAGGTCATCAATCCGTGATAAGTCAAGAATGTTAGTGAACATTTCCAACGTGGTGCCATGTGAGATGTTAAAAGTTTAGTGATTTTTTATTTGGGTGGAACCAAGAAGACTTTGGACATGACCCCGGTGAAGGTCGGGTTTCCGGGATGGGTCGAGATGGTTCAATTCGAAGATGTGTTTTGTGAATGGCATAAACATCAGATTAAAGAGTGATTGTTGGGTCAACCGGGTTCGTTTACCGGTTGCGGGTCGGCACGTTATCAGGACCCAGTTTAGTTTATGGATTATCCTACTTGTTTTTGGTTAAACGGAAGAGTAAGAGTTGTTGCACCTTTATTAATAATGGATTCGTTGGGGTTAACCGATTCTAGTGGAAGTGCACGTTTATGATATAAGGATGCATGTGGTGTAAATGAAGTAGTCCATTTAGTTTACCGGTTCTTTAGGAATTAGATTAGTATTATATTGTTTCTTTATTATCCCACGTTTCATTGTAAAGGCTATAAATAGCTTTCTTAGTTTATTTTAATATTACACCCTGTTCTTGATAATATACATAAGCTTTCGTCTTTAAATATTTACTTCTCAATTCATATACATACGTGTGTTTATCGTGAATAAATCGGGGCCTGAACCAACATTTGGTATCAGAGCCTAGGGCTCGGGAAGCGGGTTTGAAGATCGGAGGAAGCCTCCACCACTTGCAGGTGTGTCGGTCGGTGGAGGGTAAGCATGATAGAAAGGTTGTATCAAAACCGTTTTACAGTAGAAGATCAAGGCGTTAAGCTGTTTCGGTAAGTTGTCATGGTGGAAGAACCGTTTGAGACGACGGGGTGACCAGTTATGAACATTAGTTTTCCGTGGCTGTTAGTGATGATAGAAGAAAGAAAATGCTAGGCTGTTCGGTTGTTAGTTGCGGGTTTGCGCGGTTGGTATACAACCGGTGATAACAGTAGATGATGAAAACGGGTACCTTGATCCGGTTGTTTATGATAAGAGGAGTCTGACATGGTGCGTGAAAGGCGAGCATAAAGGATCCGTCGAAGCATATGGCTTTGGATTCGCCTCGTTTGTCAAGGTGAGAAAACGGAAGAAGCGGGTGGCTTGTTATCTTGGTACGTGCAGAGGCCTCTTAAACAATGGTGATCGTCAAAAAAAAGAAAAGAAAAGAAAAGAAAGAGTACGAAAGAGAAACTACACAATGTTGACTTTATGGTGTTGGAGTTCAATAAGGTGGATTTGCATTTGTCCGGGGAAGAGATCGTCAATCCGTGATAAGTCAAGAATGTTAGTGAACGTTTCCAACGTGGTGCCATGTGAGATGTTAAAAGTGTAGTGAGTTTTTATTTGGGTGGAACAAAGAGGACTTTGGACGTTACCGCGGTGAAGGTCGGGTGTCCGGGATGGGTCGAGATGGTTCAAGTCGAAGACATGTTTTGTGAATGGCATAAACAACCGATTAAAGGGGTGATTGTTGGGTTAACCGGGGTCGTTCACGGGTTGCGGGTCGGCACGTTATCGGGCCACGATTTAGTTTATGGATTATCCTACTTGGTTTTGGTTAACCGGAAGAGTAGGAGTTGTTGCCCATTTATTAATAATGGATTGGTTGGGGTTAACCGATTCAAGTGGAAATGCAAGTTGAAGATTTAAGGACACTTGCGGTGTAAAATAAGTAGTCCATTTAGTTTACCGGTTCTTTAGGAATTAGATTAGTATTATATTGTTTCTTTATTATCCCACGTTTTATTTTAAAGGCTATACATTGCCTTCTTAGTTTATTGTTTATATTGCACCCTTTTCTTGATAATATACAAAAAGCTTTCTTCTTCAAATATTTACTTCTCAATTCATATACATACGTGTGTTTATCGTGTATAACTAGGGGCATGAACCAACATTTGGTATCAAAGCCTAGGGCTTGGGAAACGGGTTTGAAGATCGGAGGAAGCCTCCAAAACTGGTGGGTTGTGTCGGTCGGAGGAGGGAAAGCATGAAATAAAGGTTGTTTCGAAACCAATTTATAGTAGAAGACGGAGGCGTTAAGGTGTTTCGGTCAGTTGTCATGGTGGGAGAACCGTTTGAGACGACGGGTTGACCAGTGATAAAAATACGATTTCCGTGGCTATACCCTTTCTCTTGACTCTCGTCCTTGGCATGCTCAACAGAAACGTCTCTTATTTATGGGATGGTGCCACTGCCACACACACACAATTACGGTTCTCCGGGAACTAACGCCCATTGGAGAACTTTTTATTATGATCTTTAGTCTGCTTCCACGTAGCCTTGATTGATAGACTAGATTAATTATGTTTGGATCCACACACATGTGTACTCGGTCTGAGTTGCTTTTATTTTCTATCTTGTATTTTAATAGGGATCACGTAATCCCTTAAATTTTTATTTGACTTACTTTGTTTAAGATAAACAACTCGTTTATCTTGACTGAAAAAGGTTTAACATATTCACCTGTGATTGTCTGTTCTGAATGATTTGGTGATCTCGTTTGAAAACCTTTATGAATGATTGATGATTAACCTTACGCGTTATTTGAAGTTATACGCCTAAGCTTGTACGAGCAGCATTTTTTACTTTCTATCGCGCACTAGCGTTTAAACCATCGAAAATTCGGAGCTTGGCACATACTACGAGGTTAAATGTGTGTGGAATGTGTGTTTGGTGTGAAGAAAGAATGTCGTGAACCCCCTTTTATAGCCAACTTTCCACCCTCCTACGTGCTCACATTATGTTTCTCACACATCTCTTTTCGTTAGTATATTTGTATATATATAGTAGGAGATTTGCAAAAGAGATTTGAGTGAAAAGCCTAATGCTTAAACACGTGTTATGTTGAAAATTAGTGGCAAAAATAAGCAACTCATTTTGAATTTTGTGAGTTCTAATTCTTATCCTCACTTCACCACCATATATATTTATATATATGTTATAAGTCGGTTGACTTAATATGTACGTAATGTGTATTAGTAATATATGGTATATTATAATAACTTGAATTATGCTATTAATCATATTTATTTCATTATCTTTTCTTTTTCCTTTTACAAATGTCACTTAACACACATGATTTACATTTTGATATTTCTATATATAATGAATTTGTTAACATTTTATTATTATTATTTATTATTTTGTTTTAAGATGTAGTAATTTAAATTAGATATATTATTACGCATACCAGTTTAGACACTTGTTTAAACATCTCATATCTCAATGATCGTTTCTTTTACTAAATGCTCATTTCTTAATAAAGAAGAAACGTAGAGTTTAAGAAAAAAAACAAGTTAAACTAGAGGTTTATCTTGTAAAAGAAAAGAAAAGTAAATAAGTTAAAAGAAAGAGTTTTTAACTTGACAAAAAAAAAGAAAAGAAAGAAATAATATTTTAAACTTAACGTTTAAAATAAAGAAAAGATGTTTTGAACTAAAGGTTCATAAAGAAATTAAAATCGAGGTAAAGATTTTACAAAAGAGACTAGAGGTCTTAAGCCGAATTGTATATCCGACTAACGAAAAGTTATACTCGTACTATAGATGCGAGATAACAAAGAAGAGGGAAAAACCCTCAGACAGTGTTTTGAAGCTGATCCAAAAGAAAAGGTTATACTCGTACTATAGGTGCGAGATAGCAATGGGAAAGACCCTAGGACGGTGTATTGAAGCCGATCCAAATCGAAAAGGTGAATACGCCCCAACTTTTACAAACTTGTTTTCAAACGAGTCAACGGGTTATATGAAAAACTTTACATGAGACTAAGTGTCTCTAAAACATTTATAAACAAGGGTATAAATGCTGGCCTCAGGCTATCATGTACGTTTGTCTGGATTCTTACATATATGGCGGGCACATCATACCTGGTCAAAATTACGCTCGCCTGTAGGGAGTATGACCTTAGTGGTGATCGAAGGAAGAAAATACTAGGTTGTTTGGTTGTTAGCTGCGGGTTTGTGCGGCTGGTATACAGCCGGTGATAACAGTAGATGGTGAAAACGGGTACCTTGATCCGGTTGTTCGTGATAAGAGGAGTCCGACATGGTGCGTGAAAGCGGGCATAAAGGATCCGTCAACGCACGTGGCTTTGGATTTTCCCCATTTGGCAAGGTGAGAAAACGGAAGAAGCGGGTGGCTTGTTTTCTTGGTCCGTGGAGAAACCTCTTGAACAAGGATGATCGTAAAAAAAAATAAAAAGAGTACGAAAGAGAAACTACACTGTGTTGACATTATGGTGTCGGAGTTCAATCAGGTGGCTTTGGAGTTGGCCAGGGAAGAGGTCGTCAATCGATGATAAGTGAAGAATGTTAGTGAACGTTTCCAATGTGGTGCGACGTTAACTGTAAAAGTGTAGCGAGGTTTTATATGGGTGGAACCAAGAAGACTTTTGGCGTGACCGCGGTGAAGGTCGGGTGTCCGGGATGGGTCGAGAAGGTTCAAGTAGAAGATGTGTTTTGTGAATGTCATAAATAACCAATTAAGGGGGTGATTGTTGGGTTAACAGGGATCGTTTACGGGTTGCGGGTTGGACGTTATCGGATTACGGTTTAGTTTATGGATTATCCTACTTGGTTTTGGTTAACCGGAAGAGTAGGAGTTGTTTCACGTCTATTAATAATGGATTGGTTGGGGTTGATCGATTCAAGTGGAAGCGCACATCGATGATTTAAGGATGCATGTGGTGTAAAAGAAGTAGTCTATTTAGTTTACCGGTTCTTTAGGAATTAGATTAGTATCATATTGTTTCTTTAATATCCCACGTATCACTTTAAAGGCTATAAATAGCCTTCTTAGTTTATTTTAATATTGCACCATTTTCTTGATAATATACAAAAGTTTTTTCTTTAAATATTTAGTTCTAAATTCTTATACATACGTGTGTTTATTATGTATAACTTGGGGCATTTGATATCAGAGCCTAGGGATCGGGAAGCGGGTTTGAAGACGGAAGAAGCCTCTGCCAGCGGCGGGTGTGTCGGTCAGTGGAGGTCAAGCATGAAAGAAAGGTTGTTTCGAAACCATTTTACAGCAGAAGACAGATGCGTAAAGGTGTTTCGGTCAGTTGTCATGGTGGGAGAACCATTTAAGACGACGGAATGACCGTGATGAACATCAATTTTCCGTGGCTGTTAGTGGTGATCGAAGGAAGAAAATACTAGGCTGTTTGGTTGTTAGTTGCGGGTTTGCGCGGCTGGTATACAACCGGTGATAACAATAGATGGTGAAAACAGGTACCTTGATCCGGTTGTTCGTGATAAGTGGAGTCCGACATGCTGATGAAAAGCGGGCTGAAAGGATCCGCCAAAGCACGTGGCTTTGGATTCACCTCGTTTGGCAAGGTGAGAAAATGGAAGAAGCGGGTGGCTTGTTTTCTTGGTCGGTGGAGATATCTCTTGAACAAGGGTGATCGTAAAAAAAAGTACAAAAGAGAAACTACACATTGTCGACATTATGGTGTTGGAGTTCAATCAGGTGGCTTTAGATTTGGTCGGGGAAGAGGTCGTCAATCCATAATAAGTCAAGAATGTTAGTGACCGTTTCCAATGTAGTTCCATGCGAGATGTTAAATGTGTAGTGAGTTTTTATTTGGGTGGAACCAAGAATACTTTGGACGTGACCGCGTTGAAGGTCGGGTGTCCGGGATGGGTTGAGATGGTTCAAGTCGAAGACGTGTTTTGTGAATAGCATAAACAACCGATTAAGGGGTGATTGTTGGGTTAACCGGGTTCGTTTACGGGTTGCGGGTCGGCATGTTATCGGGTCACGGTTTAGTTTATGGATTATCCTACTTGGTTTTGGTTAATCGTAAGAGTAGGAGTTGTTGCACGTTTATTAATAATGGATTGGTTGGGGTTGATCGATTCAAGTGGAAGTGCACGTTGATGATTTAAGGATGCATGTGGTGTAAATGAAGTAGTCCATTTAGTTTACCGGTTCTTTAGGAACTAGATTAGTATTATACTGTTTCTTTATTATCCCAGTTTCATTGTAAATGCTATAAATAGCCTTCTTAGTTTATTTTAATATTTCACCCTTTTCTTGATAATATACAAAAGCTTTATTCTTTAAATATTTACTTCTCAATTCATATACATACATGTTTTTATCGTGTATAACTTGGGGCCTGAACCAACATTTGGTATCAGAGCCTAGGGATCGGGAAGCGGGTTTGAAGATGGGAGGAAGCCTCCGCCACCGGCGGGTGTGTCACTCGGTGGAGGGCAAGCATGAAAGAAAGGTTGTTTCAAATCCATTTTACAGCCGAAGACGGAGGCATTAAGCTGTTTCGGTAAGTTTTCATGGTGGGAGAACCGTTTGAGACGACGAGTTGACCAGTGATGAACATTAGTTTTTCCTGGCTGTTAGTGGTGATCGTAGGAAGAAAATGGTAGGCTATTTGGTTGTTAGTTGCGGGTTTGCGTGGCTGGTATACAACTGGTGAAAACAGGTACCTTGATCCGGTTGTTTGTGATAAGAGGAGTCTGACATGATGCATGAAAAGTGGGCATAAAGGATCCGTCAAAGCAGGTAGCTTTGGATTCGCCTCGTTTGGCAAGGTGAGAAAACGGAAGAAGCGGGTGGCTTGTTTTCTTGGTCGGTGGAGATGCCTCTTGAACAAGGGTGATCGTAAAAAAAAGTATGAAAGGGAAACTACACATTGTTGACATTATTGTGTTGGAGTTCAATCAGGTGGCTTTGAATTTGGCCGGGGATGAGGTCGTCAATCCGTGATAAGTAAAGATTGTTAGTGAATGTTTCCAACGTGGTGCCATGTGAGATGTTAAAAGGGTAGTGTGTTTTTATTTGGGTGGAAACAAGAAGACATTAGACGTGACCGCTGTCACACCCCGAAAACCTTAATTTAAACAGCAGAAGACATAATTTAAGTCGTTCGGGTTATGACAGATGCCGATAGCCAATAACAATAGAACAATTAATAAAAGCTTTATCTTATATTAAAGAAAATATCTTGTTACATTATCAGAGTTTCATACACGTTCCATTGCACGGTTTACTAAAATCTTATCATTATTCAAACACGCCTCGCCCTCCTTTCCATGCCTCCTCTAAACCTTAACTTACCTGAAAAGCATATTAAAATATCGATCAACACAATGTGTTGGTGAGTTTCCCTTTATAAACAAAATAGTCCATATATATATATATATATATATATATATATATATATATATATATATATATATATATATATATATATATATATATATATATATATATATATATATATGAATCGAAAACAACATCCATATAATGATATTTTGTCATTATATCCAATATCAATTCATGTGTAATCGTCACTACACCCCGAATTATATTTAAAACATCCCGTGTATAATGGCTTACCACCATTATAACACCAATCCGTGTGTAACGATCTATCGTCATTACATTACCAAAAACAATAGGCATTTTACTTCTTAAACAAAATGTTCTGTTGTAGACGAGCAAAGAATACAACATTACGTATGACTATCATAGTTGATAACCTGAAACATACCAAACTCAAAATATACCCACTTTTAACCCAATGCGTTTGGAAGTGGGGGGGGGGGGGGCATCACCCCATTAGATCTACCCATATTTCTATGCCCTTACTAATTCGGTTAACAATTATTTAGCCAACTAGACTCATCCCGCGTTGGACACAGTTTGTAAAATGAAATTCATTTAGAATATCAAATGGGTCCCATATGAAATGAAGAATATGCTTTTCCCCCAAAACACAATTAAATATCGATTTAAAACAATTCCAGTTAAAAACAAAAGGGGGGTTCGATAGAGAAACTCACGGTTTGTAGCTTTTCATTCCCAAAATATTGTGTCCTATATTAGTACATGTTTTGTTAAATAAAACTTGGTTTAGTTATTATAACATCCTTTTATTAGTCATAATCTAGTGTTCACACAGGCACATAAGCAATCAAGTTCTTATAATGTTAACGATTTCACGTAGTTTGGTTTCCCGTTATCTATTAAATAACTAAGTCAATTAATAAAAAAATAAAATATATAATAATATATTTTAAGTTTCAGTTGATGGAAAGTGTTAAGAAAATATTATTCATTTATTTTTCATAATTCTTGTCGGTTTCGTCGGTTTTATCGGTTTCGTAGGTTTTATGTTTAAAATGGACCGTTACGGTTTTTCTTTTGTAACTTATAAATTATGTAAAAGGCTGGTTACATATATATATTAATCAAATTTTATATGTTAACTTGTGAAAATATATTATTTTCATTTTTGTTAATATTTCCTTAAAATAGCAACATTTTAATGTCTTCGTGTCGTTTTTCGCGACACAGACCGTTTAGGACTAAGTTTCATCATCTTGTAATTTCCCATATATTAACTTATGTTTATATGAGTATTTTATAACTTTAAGGGATGTTCTAAAACAGTCCCTAAGAGTTGTGTCGGATTCGTTTAAAAAGTCGATTTTTCAATCGTTAACGTTACCGACAAGTCAAATAAATTGAAAAAGTCTACCCCAATAATCTTATGAACTAATCACACATATAATGACACATGATTCACCATAAATTACAGTTTTGATCATATAATTTCACAAGGCACGTTTAATCGAGTTTTGAGTTCCTAGTTCATATTCTAAGTTCACTAACAATGTTGCTAATTAAACTTGTTATTTTTATATGTGCAAATATTATTTAATACTTTAAAAGTCCATATCTTTAATTGTAACATCCCAAAACTTCTAAACTAATATTAATTATATTAGTTAATATGGGTGGGAAAGTTTACTCGGGTTAGTGGAAAAATAATAAATAAAGTAGAAGTTAGTATGGGTCGGGCTAGTGTTGGGTAATGGATATGGGTTATGGACTTGGGAAAGAAAGAAGAGACCATGGGCTTAAGCCCATGATCCATAATTATATAAACCTTAAATTCCCATTTTTCATTCATTTCACACATATTCCATACACCACCAAAACACACACTTAGCTCTCTCTCATCTTACTTTCTCTCTCGAGCCGGAATAGAAGAAGAAACCAAGCATCAACCCGAGGTAAGATTAGTATGATGTTGTATAAACTCAAAACCGTCAGATTTAGTCACGAAACGACGATCCGACACCGTTAAACCGTTAAAGTCATGAGATCCAGATGGAATTGGGTATAAACCGAACCTAAGATGAGCTTAGGGGTCACCCTAGCTTAGATCTGGATCGAACGGGATGAAAAACGGTGAGAATGGTGGTGAAATAAGCGAGATCTCGCTTTTCCGGCGAGATCGCGTTATTCCGGAAATGGCGACGCCAGAGATTATGGTACGAGGTTAAGTAGTGACAGGGAATGTTCTGACGTAACCCTAGTTCGTTAGCTGGAGTGTAACGAACTAACTCTGATTCGTTAACGAAGACATAACGAATTAGCAAGTAATTCGTTATGCCTATTCGTTAAGCCGAGATGAAGAATTGGAAACATTTCGTTAAGATGGGATAACGAACTACAGGTAGTTCGTTAAGGGAATGAATGATGAACTAAGTCCAATTCGTTAAGCAGTTCGTTATGGGAGAACTAACGAATGAACCCCATCGTTAAGGGTTCAGTTCGCTATGAAGTTCAATTCGTTAACCAAACCATACGAATGAGGTCCAATTCGTTATGATGAAGAGTTCGTTATAAGGTCCACTTTGTTATGAGGACGAGTTCGTTATATAGTCCAACTCGTTAAGGACTGGATAACGAACTAGAAGTTTGGCAGAATGACAGAACAGTCCCTGGACTTAGAAAAGAATGAGATAATTACATATTAGCCCTTGGACTTTGATAAATTATGAACGATACCTTTAAAGGTTAACGAGTAACGATTAACTAAACGGATAATAATTCAATGAAGTAAAACCGGCTTAGACGCGTAAGACTATTTAAGTTTCAATGAGTATGGCCAGAGTAGTATTTGATTTTCAATTATTAAACAGTTAGACGCGCACAGCTCAAGAAGAAATAACCATTAGCGGAAGAAGTAACCGAGTTCAGGTTAGTTTCTAGCCCCATTTTCTTGTTATGTTTTCGGGGCTGTGTGCATACTCGATGTGAAGCGTGAATACACTTACCTTAAGTGGCAAGTGTATGCTATAATGTTTGATGTGGTATATTTATATATGTTGTGGATGGATGTCTGTCAGTGCGTGAACGATCGTCGAAAATTGCACGTATTGACAGGGAAAGTAATGTTTGTCGGTGCGTGAACGATCTTCGGATATTGCACGTATCGTCAAGGAGAGTGATCTCCAAGTGGTTATTAGTGTGTAAATGTTATGATGTAACTTGGTTATTATGTAAATGATGTAATGGTAGAAATTGTGCTGTAGACAAGTAGAAGTAGATTGTGATAGAAGTGGATAGGGGTCTAGTAAGAGTGTTAGAGTGGCAAGGTGGCATAACTTTATTCGTTATTAAAGTGGCAAAGTGGCATAACGTTATTCGTTATTAAAGTGGCTAAGCTGTAGGGGTAAATAAGAGGTTAAGTGGTAAGGTGAGCAGGTCAGATAGTGGGCTATGTGTCTTCAGATACGTATATGAATGCATGTAGTGGTTGTATGGTAAGTTGATTGATTAACTAGAACTCATTCAGCGTAGTTGACTTTTCGCATGCACGCAGTTGATCAGACTGAAGAGCTAGCATGACGATGGCACATGGCATGGATTGAACGGCTGGCATCTGAAGATGGAACAGATGATGTTTTTAAATACGATGTTTATGTTATGGTTTTAAAGAACAGAATTATGTATTGTAACGAATGACTAAAGATTAACGTTTCCGCGGAAGTTTTAATTAACTTTGATTGTAAGAACTGTGTTTATGAGTAAATTCGACACTAAAGTAGGGCTACCGGGTACGGGGCCTTACAAGTTGGTATCAAAGCAAAGTTCGTGATATTTAAGCGTCTACATGCTTAGACTAGAACAGAGAATGAGATTTAAGAGATGAAAGAAGATGCCAGTTCGAGATCGCCATGTGTCTCAAGCAAGCTCAGTAATGGTAAAGTGTGTTAAATAATGTATAAAGATGTTCGCTTAATTGTTAAAGGGAGGATATATGCGGGTTAGGGATATGATTTCTTGATTGTTTGATTGATTAACTGTTTAAAAGTAGAAAGTAGCATAAGTGAAATCACGAAGGGAAGTATGTAGAACCTGAGGAGTAACGCAAATAGTTAATTACACTTGATCTATTTCATTAGCTACTTACCTTATGAATCATGTGCTAAATAGTTCCTAGAGCGATGACGTTTGTGTTTTCCCTTTTAGAATACGATGGCTGGAGCTGGAGAAGTTGAGGGAGCGGGGGGACGCATTGGATGTCGTGGTAGGCCACGCATGTCTGAGAATCTTCTGTTGAATCTGCTGCTAACGCCGGAGGAGAAGAAAGTGCGGCTGATCGAAATCCGGGAAACAACGAAGGGGTTCAACTGGATCCTTTAATTCAAGCAGCTATTGTTCAAGCTGTAGCAGCTGCTGTGAAGAACATGACTCCGGAGGGGTCTGCTGGAGGTCGTGAAAGAACTGCTAAAAGGGCAGGAGGAGATAGTAAGAAAGATGATGAATGGGAGAGGGAGGCCTTGAGTGTGGTTAAGTCAGTGAACGTTGATGATAGGAGGAGGGGCCGAGGTGGGTGCAACTACAAGTCATTCAAGGTTGCGATCCGCCAAAGCTAACTAGTCAGGGAGACACAATCTCTACTCTGCAATGGATAACCACTATGGACAAGATTATCCGAATTAGCGAGTGTCGTCCTGACCAAGCAGTGGGTTATGCCACTCAGTCATTTGAAGATGAGGCCATGTACTGGTGGGAAACTGTGGAACAAAGGAAGACTCGAGAAGAGATTAAGGCAATGACGTGGAATGACCTGAAGGAGTTAGTGATGAAAAGGTTCTGTGCTGATGCCAAAGTGGAGAGGGCCGAGATGAAGTTTCTAAATATGAAGGCGGGCAAGATGACACACCGGGAGTATACCACCGAATTCAACCACATGTCAAGGCTGGTTCCTGACATGGTGAACACTGAGGCGAAACAGATCAAGTGCTACATCAGGGGACTCCACCAGAAGGTCCGCATGTTAGTCAGGGCTAACAAACCTGCTACCTTTGAGTCTGCAGTTGAGTTAGCAGAGATGGTTTATGATGATCTGGCGGCGGATGATGTGGAAGTGGAAGATAAGGAAGGAGGGAAAGGAAAAAAACGGCCTGCAGATGTTGTGGAGTATGCGGGGAAGAAGACACAGAATATGGCAGAAAGGGAAACATGCAAAGTGTGTGGGAAGATGCACTTGGGAGAATGTAAGGCTGGTCCAAACTAGTGCCACCGATACCGGAAGAAGAGACATATCTCTCGTGAATGCACCGAGGACCAGAAATGTTACAAGTGTTGTAAGTCAGTTCATATAGCCAGGGAATGTGGAGAAGCCGTGGCAGTGGAGGGAAGAAAGGGAGACGCGTAACAGGACGGTTTGTCAGTCACTAAGAAGGTTGCAGAAGAATAAGTGGCTTGTCACAGTTTTTTTATGTTAGTGTTTTATGTTACAGTATGAACCTATGTTTGTCTGGCAAGCTTGAATGATTTCCTTCTTATGTTGATTTTATGAATGAGTTGTGTTTTCTTGCGATTTTATATGAATGACTTATGAATTATCTTGAATGCACGTTGATTATGATAAATAGTTGCGTGATGGTAAAGCGTCGCCTTAGGAGTTAGCGTCATTATATAAAACAAGGTTCCTTGGAAGGACGAGACGAGACTTGATACATCGAGGGCCTCATGGACAAGCTACCTTAATAGCTAAAATACATGATCATCGCTCGATGACTGCAAGTCGGGAGTAAGAAGGATAACCCAGAAAGCGAAGGTGATTCAATAAAGTGTGTGAAATTAAGAAGTGTTCCTTTTACGAGGAATAAGTTAGGTTTCGGGGACGAAACCTCTTTAAGGGGGGGAAGACTTGTAACATCCCAAAATTTCTAAACTAATATTAATTATATTAGTTAATATGGGTGGGAAAGTTTTCTCGGGTTAGAGGAGAAATAATAAATAAAGTAAAAGTTAGTATGGGTCAGGCAAGTGTTGGGTAATGGATATGGGTTATGGACTTGGGAAAGAAGGAAGCGACCATTGGCTTAAGCCCATGATCCATAACTATATAAACCTTAAATTCCCATTTTTCATTCATTTCACACATATTCCATACACCACCAAAACACACACTTAGCTCTCTTTCATATTACTTTCTCTCTATAGCCGAAATAGAAGAAGAAACCAAGCATCAACCCGAGGTAAGATTAGTATGATGTTGTATGAACTCAAACCCGTTAGATTTAGTCACGAAACGTCGAGCCGACACCGTTAAACCGTAAAAGTCATGAGATCCGGATGGAATCGGGTATAAACCGAACCTAAAATGAGCTTAGGGGTCACCATAGCTCAGATCTGGATCGAACGGGACGGAAAACGGTGAGAATGGTGGTGAAATAAGCAAGATCTCGCTTTTCCGGCGACATAACGTTATTCCGGCAATGGCGACGGCGGAAAGGCGGTGCCGGAGATTCTGGTACGAGGTTAAGTAGTGTCAGGGAATGTTCAGACGTAACCCTAGTTCGTTAGCGGGAGTGTAACGAACTAACTCTGATTCGTTAACGAAGACATAACGAATTAGCAAGTAATTCGTTATGCCTATTGGTTAAGCCGAGATGACGAATTGGAAACATTTCGTTAAGATGGGATAACGAACTAGAGGTAGTTTGTTATGGGAATGAATGACGAACTAAGTCCAATTAGTTAAGCAGTTCGTTAAGGGAAAACAGAATGAACCCCATCGTTAAGGGTTAAGTTCGTTTAAGGGTCCAGTTCGCTATGAAGTTCAATTCGTTAACCAAACCATACGAATGAGGTCCAATTCGTTATGATGACCAGTTCGTTATAAGGTCCACTTCGTTATGAGGACGGGTTCGTTATATAGTCCAACTTGTTAAGGACTGGATAACGAACTAGAAGTTTGGCAGAATGACAAAACAGTCCCTGGACTAAGAAAAGAATGAGATAATTACATATTAGCCCTTAGACTTTGATAAATTATGAATGATACCTTTAAAGGTTTACGAGTAACGATTAACTAACCGGGTAATGATTCAATGAAGTAAAACCGGCTTAGACGCGTAAGACAATTTAAGTTTCAATGAGTATGGCCAGAGTAGTATTTGATTTTCAATTATTAAACAGTTAGACGCGCACAGCTCGAGAAGAAATAACCATTAGCGGAAGAAGTAACCGAGTTCAGGTTAGTTTCTAGCCCCATTTTCTTGTTATGTTTTCGGGGCTGTGTGCATACTCGATGTGAAGCGTGAATACACTTACCTTAAGTGGCAAGTGTATGCTATAATGTTTGACGTGGTATATTTATATATGTTGTGGATGGATGTCTGTCAGTGCGTGAACGATCTTCGGATATTGCACGTATTGACAGGGAAAGTAATGTTTGTCGGTGCGTGAACGATCTTCGGATATTGAGCGTATCGTCAAGGAGAGTGTTCTCCAAGTGGTTATTAGTGTGTAAATTTTATGATGTTACTTGGTTATTATGTAAATGATGTAATGGTAGAAAGTGTGTTGTAGACAAGTAGAAGTAGATTGTGAAGAAGTGGATAGGGGTCTAGTAAGAGTGTTAGAGTGGCAAGGTGGCATAACGTTATTCGTTATTAAAGTGGCAAAGTGGCATAACGTTATTCGTTATTAAAGTGGCAAAGTGGCATAACGTTATTCGTTATTAAAGTGACTAAGCTGTAGGGGTAAATAAGAGGTTAAGTGGTAAGGTGAGCAAGTCAGATAGTGGGCTATGTGTCTTCGGATACGTATATGAATGCATGTTGTGGTTGTATGGCAAGTTGCTTGATTAACTAGAACTCACTCAGCATAGATGACTTTTAGCATGCACGCAGCTGATCAAACTAAAGAGCTAGCATGAGGATGGCACATGGCATGGATTGAACGGCTAGCATCTGAAGATGGAATTTATGATGTTTATAAATACGGTGTTTATGTTATGGTTTTAAAGAAATGAATTATGTATTGTAACGAATGACTAAATATTAAAGTTTCCGCGGAAGTTTTAATTAACTCTGATTGTAAGAACTCTGTTTATGAGTAAATCCGGCGCTAAAGTAGGGCTACCGGGTACGGGGCCTTACATTAATCTATTTTAATATTTCATAACAAGTCAAAATCTTACTTTTCAATAAAGAGTTCTTATTCTATTTTGGAAGTATCTTACTTCATGATTTAAATATGTTTCTTTTCAACAAAGTTAAATATGAACTTTTAGAAGATTCTATTCTTTATAATCAATCACTTTTATATCATTCCTATCTTCATCAATCTCTAATCAATCATTCAAATCACAAGCTCATGAGTTTTATGAATTTTCTAAGTGTTGTTCTAATAAAGTTTCCTATTTTAGTAACTTTAAATATTTGATAATTCTAATTGATTCTACTCTTCCACTTTGATTAAGTACAATTTTATGTTTAATTCATTCAATTAGTTTGATATGTTTTCATGCTTCCTAAGTGTTCTATTCTCATTTTAATCTTTTAATTTACCATTCTACAAAATTTCTATATCTAGTAAGTTGTTGTCCATTTCAACCAATGTGTTAACTAATCCCTGTTTCTTATCATACACCCTATCTTAGTTAATGTTGCCATTAATCACGTATTGATCACATTTATTACAAGTGTTCACATCAAATTCCAAGTTTCAACTTTTCTTAAATTAAAGTTTCCCTATTTAGTAACTTTAACAATCTTTGTTAAATCTTCAAGTTCCAACAATTAATTCTAGCATGTAACCTATCTCATTTTCAATTAAGTCATTCCATATCACCTTTGATTCCATAATCCTATTCAAAACCCCTTAATTAATTCAAAACCAAAAATCCCCAAATTTACAATTATGAACATATCCTTATTTTGTTTATCTCTAAAAACAATTTTTCACTAATCTAAGTCCATACTAACAAGTTAAATATCAATAATCCATCCATATTTCATTCTAACAATAAACCCTAACATTATGTTTATCTAAGTTCATCTCAAGTACTCAAAAGATTAACAATACCTAAAATCAAACTTTAACAATCAATGTTGGATTTTTAGGATGAATGTATGCATGTGTAAATGAGTTTGATTCTTTCTTTTACACATACATACATACCCACGGCACCCACACACAAACACATTCATCCATAATTTCAAACTTTCAATCTTTCAATCAACTCAAGAACAAAAAACCTCATGCCTCCATATCTAAAAATCAATCATTCATAACTTAATACTCACTTGTTCCTTTAGGGTTTAAAAGATGAGGATGTTGTTAAGAGTGAGTGAAAGTAGTGTGCTTCCTAGCTTAATCCTTCCTAATATGCTTGATCTTCTAATCTCAAAACCTTCATAGATCTTGATTTTGATTATGTATGTGTGTGTGTTAATATTTGAATTTTTGTTTGTGTGTGAGTTCAAGGGTGTTCGGCCGAGCTTATTTAAGAGAGAGAGGGAAAGGGTAGTAGACCTATGAGTTGGCTTGTAGAGTGGAAGGTGGATTAATGGGGTGTTAACAAGTATCATACTTCTAGAAGAGCAATGATTAGAGGGTTTAGTTGGAAGAGTAGGATTGGATTGTTTGATAACTAGATGATTCCGACTAATCGTTTAACGTATTAAGTGATTTAGATATCCAAACGGAACCCGTTTTCAATATTTTTTGTCAAACTTTAAACGAAATCAAATTCCTGACAATATGGACCATAAAAAACCATTTTTAGGAAATATTTTGTGTGGGGTCCTTTCTGGGTCCTGTATTGGCTCGTGTTTATTTATTTTCCAGTTTTCGCGATTCGAGTCTTCTTAAATTATGTTTTTACATTATCTTATCTCACTTGTTTTTGTATATATTTTAAATTTTTGAGATTATTTTATTTTCCTAGTGATTTATTTACTTTCTGACTCACTGCCCGAGGTTTTTGCATGTTTTTCTCGTTTTGTGCTGAAATTTGGACTTTTTGTTGACTTTTCAAGATATTGAACTTTAATAAAGAGGGATTTTATTAATGAAATGATATTAGGATGGTAAACGTGATTACATTAACAAAAATGTTTCCAGATGTTACAACCGCAATGAAGGTCGGGTGTCCAGGATGGGTCGAGATTGTTCAAGTCGAAGACGTGTTTTGTGAATAGTGTAAACTACTGATTATGGGCTGATCGTTGGGTTAATTGGGTTCGTTTATGGGTTATGGGTCGGCACATTATCGGGTCACGATTTAGTTTATGGATTATCCTACTTGGTTTTGGTTAACCGGAAGAATAGGAGTTGTTGCACGTTTATTAATAATGGATTGGTTTGGGTTGACCGATTCAAATGTGTTAAGGCCCATTTTGTGTTAGTTTTTTCGTAATTGAAAGTTATGTGTCCTTTATGTTATGTTAGCTATTTGGACTTTATTTATTTTTATGATTGGGCCAAGGCCATGTGTGTTACAGCCGAATGGGCCGTTAATAATGAATAAATGGTATATGAGCACACACACTATATATAGTGTGTGTATCTCTTGCACACAACAACCTTTTGCCTTTAATCTTATCCTATCCTAAAACTACAAACTCCCTCTTCTCTCCCTTCTCTCTACCCTCACAGTAATAAACTAAACCAAACAAGATCCGAGATCTTGGTCCTCACTAGTGATTTCCGCTAGCTAGTGTAGAGGTTGATCAAAGTAAACTAGTATTAGTGTGGTTAGACCCGGTCAAGGGACCTATGAAGTGGAAGTTCACGTTGATGATTCAAGGATGCATGTGGTATAAAAGAAGTTGTCCATTTAGTTTACCCGTTCTTTAGGAATTAGATTTGTATCATATTGTTTCTTTATTATCCCACGTTTCATTGTAAAGGCAATAAATAGCCTTCTTAGTTTATTTCAATATTGCACCATTTTCTTGATAGTATACAAAAGCTTTCTTCTTCAAATATTTACTTCTCAACTCATATACATACGTGTGTTTTTCTTGTATAACTAGGGGCCTGAACCAACACTGGATTCGTTTCTAGTATGTGCTGCAACTGGGTCTTGAGGGACGAAAATATGAACACCAAATAACCTGAGCCTACGCATAGGCTGATTTGTTACTGGTAGTTCATGCTCTTCTTGATCACGTGGAATGTTTGTTCCAAACAATCTTACAAATCTACGATTACCAGCAACAAACGATATCTTGATGCTACTTCCAGTACCAGTTCCATCCCTGCCTGCATCACCATTGTTAGTTCTCTTGGGTCTTGGTGCATGATGACCACTGTCTTCTGCATCCTGAGAAAAGTCCCCGGGCTCTTGGCTTTTTTGTTTCGTGTGTGTTTGTTCATTTTGAATATTATCATCAATAGGCGACGTGCCCCCTCCAGGCGCAACTTCAGTGACATTGCCATCAAGAACTTGGAATGTTGCTTGTTGATTGACTTTGGTTTGTGTGCCGCCAACATTACAGGCAACATCAACAACTTCCGATTTCTTTCCATCCACAATTTCTAGTGCATCAGATGCACTGCCATCACCACCATCACCAGTAGTATGTTCCATGACCATTGTTTCATCCTATTTTTCTCCATCACTAACAACATCGGATGCACTACCACCGCCACCAGGATGTTCAATCACCTTTGCTACATCTGGTTCATCTCCATCACTAATAACAGCCACAAATGTACCCCGGTTAGCATCACCTTCTGTTATCGGCTCGTTTGTTTGGTTAAAAACATCACCAGAAGTAACATCCCGAAATTTCCAAAATAATATTAATTATATTACTTAATAATAGAGGGAAGTTTACTCTGGTTATCGGGAAATAAATAAATAAAGTAGGAGTTGGTATGGGTCGGGCTAGTGTTGGGTAATGGATATGGGTTATGGACTTGGGTTATGAAAGAATGAACGAGAGTTCATGGGCTTAAGCCCATGATCCCTAAATATAAATACCATTAATCACCATTTAATCCTCATTCTCACATATTCCATACACCACCAAAACACACACAACACCATCTTATAACCCGAACCAGGATCCGAAGGCGAAAACCCGAGCTTGTTGGTGCTGGAACGTCGTGACGGACCAAAACAACATCAAGGCTTAACCGTGTTCGTAGTTCGACTCGTTCAAGGTACGTTTATAGTTAGAAATCGTTCGTATAGGTTCGGTTTGATTTGGGAAATCAAAGATCTGTGTTAGTTTGTTATAAACGAACCCAAAACAACAAATATTACTGGAATTGATTAGCATTTGATAGGTTAATTATTAACCTAAAAGAACCCGTAACCTATATGCCTAAATCGCACCCCTTAAACATCAATGTTAGGCCGATTTGATGGTTGGGGTTTGTAGGCGCTGGTCAGACGATTCTGTTGATACCAAAATCGTGATATTTGGTTAAGAAACGAAGGTTAAATTGCAGATCTAAGATCTGTTGATTATTTGCTGTTCTTGACGATTTTGACTTTGACCCTTGAGTCAAAATTTGGATAAGAACTATGGGTGATTCGTTATGGGTGATTCTTTAGCTAGTTCGTTATGGGAGCTTAGCGAATCAGAGGGTGATTCGTTAGCTAGTTCGTTATGGGAGCTTAGCGAATCAGAGGGTGATTCGTTAGCTAGTTCGTTATGGGAGCTTAGCGAATCAGAGGGTGATTCTTTACACAATTCATTAAGGGCAAAGTAACGAACTAGGAGTTTAATATAAAGACAGAATGGTCCCTGGACTTAGAAAAGAATTATATAATTACATAACAGCCCTTGGAGTTTGGCAATTTATGAAAGATACCTTTAATGGTTAATGAGTAACGATTAACTAACCATGTAATGATTTAATGAAGTAAAACAGCTCAGACGTGTATGACTAATTAAGTAGCAATGAGATGACTAGAGCGGTACTTAATACTGTAATTATTAAACAGTTAGAAGCGCACAGCTCGAGAAGGAGTAACCGTTAGCAGAAGACATAACCGAGTTCAGGTGAGTTTCTAGCCCCATTTCCTTGTTATGTTTTCGGGGCTGTGTGCATACTCGATGTGAAGTGTGAATACACTTACCTTAAGTGGTAAGTGTATGCTATAGATGTTATACAAGTAGCTATTATATAATGCTTGTCGGTACGTGAACGATCTTCAGATATTGCAAGTATCGCCAAGGTTAGTGGTTGTTAGTGTGTATGTATTCTACGATGTGACTTGCTTATTATGTAAATGATATGAAGCGTGTTGTAGACAAGTAGTGGTAGAGTGTGTTAGAAGTGGCAAGAGTCTAGTAAGAGTGTTAGTGGCATGACGATAGTACGTGGTAGGGTAAGCCTATACGTGACTACGTCATTAAAGTGGCAAAGTGGCATAACGTTATACGTTATTAAAGTGGCAAAGTGGCATAACGTTATACGTTATTAAAGTGGCAAAGTGGCAAAGTGGTAGGTGTAAATAAGAGGCTAAGTGGTAAGGTGAGCAGGTTAGATAGTGGACTACGTGTCTTCGGATACGTATATGATGCACGTAGTGGTTGTATGATAAGTTGCTTGATTAACTAGAACTCACTCAGCGTAGCTGACTTTTTGTATGCACGCAGGTGATCAGACCAAAGAACTAGCATGAGGATGGCACATGGCATGGATTGAAAGGATGGCATCTGAAGATGGAAGAAAAGATGTTTTAAATATAATGTTTTGTGTTATGGTATCAAAGAAAAGATTTAATGTTTTGTAATGAATTATTTAAGTTGACGTTTCCGCGAAAGTTTTAATTAACTCTGATTGTAAGAATTGTGTATATAAGTAAATCCGACGCTAAAGTAGGGCTACCGGGTACGGGGCCTTACAAGTTGGTATCAGAGCATAAGTTCGAGAGATTTAAGCATCCTACATGCTTAGACTCGAAAAGAGAATGGGATTTTAGTAAGAAAAGAAAGAAGATGCCAGTTCAAGATAGCCATGTGTCACTCAAGCAAGCTCAGTAACGGTAAAGTATGTTAAATATTGTATAAGGATGTTCACTTAATTGTTAAAGAAAGGATATATGCAGGTTAGGTATAGGATTTCTCGAGTATTTGATTGATTAACTGTTTATATGTAGAAACTAGCACAAGTGAAATCACGAAGGGAAGTATGTAGAACCTGAGGAGTAATGCAAATAGTTAATTACACTTGATCAATGTCATTAGCTACTTACCTTACGAATCATGTGCTAAATAATTCCTTGAGTGGTGACGTTTGTGTTTTTCCCTTTTAGAATACTAATGGCTGGAGATGGAGAAATTGCTGGAACTGGAGGTCGCACTGGACGTCGTGGCAGGCCTCATCTTGTCCGGCAACCCTCTGTAGAAGCAGTTTCCAACACCGGAGACGAAGGAGGCGCAGCTGGAGGAAACCCGAGCAACAACAAAGGACATCAACTTGACCCTGCTGTTCTAGCTGCCATTGCCCAAGCTGTGGAAACAGCCATGAAGAATGAGAATCCCGAAGGATCTGCTGGAATAACTGCTAAAGGATCAGGAGAGAATGGTAGGAAGGATGGTGAGGGAGGGAAGGGTGACTCAAGTGAAGCTGGATCTATCAAGGTTGATGATGGAAAGAGAGGTCAGGGTGGGTGTAACTACAAGTCCTTCAAAGGATGCGACCCGCCGAAGCTGATCGGTCTAGGAGACGCAGTCGCTACTCTCCAATGGATAACCACTATGGACAAGATTATCCGAATTAGTGAGTGCCGTCCCGACCAAGCAGTGGGCTATGCAACTCAGTCATTTGAAGATGAGGCCATGTACTGGTGGGAAACTGTGGAACAAAGGAAGACCCGAGAAGAGAATAGGGCAATGAGGTGGAATGACCTGAAGGAGTTAGTGCTGAAAAGGTTCTGTGCTGATGCTGAGGTTGAAAGAACCGAGATGAAGTTTCTGAATCTGAAGGCGGGAAAGATGACACACCGCGAGTACACCATCGAATTTAATCGCATGTCTAGGCTAGTTCCTGACATGGTGAACACCGAGGCGAAACGGATCAAGTGCTACGTCAGAGGACTTCCCCAGAAGGTCCGCATGTTAGGCAGGACCAACAAACCTGTTACCTTTGAGTCTGCGGTCGAGTTGGCGGAGATGGTTTATGTTGATCTGGCGGCGGATGATGTGGAAGTGGAAGATGAGGAAGAAGGGAAAGGAATCAAAAGAGCTGGGGATGTCGTGGAGCGTGCAGGGAGAAAGACACAGAAGATGGCAGGAAAGGAAGCATGTAAGGTGTGCGGGAAGATGCACTTGGGGGAATGCAAGGCTGGTCCAAATCAGTGCTACCGATGTGGGAGGAAGGGGCACATCTCCCGTGAATGCACCGAGGACCAGAAGTTTTACAAGTGTGGTAAGTCAGGTCACATAGCTAGGCAGTGTGGAGAATTCGTGGCAGTGGGGGAAGGAAGAATAGACGCGTGAAAGGATGGTCTATTAGCTGCTGAGGAGGTTGCAGGAGAATAAGTGGCATGTCGCAGTTGTTTTATGTTTAGTAGTTAAAGAGTGTTTTATGTTATAGTTGAACCTATGTTTGTTTAGCAAGCTTGAATGATTTCCTTTTATGTTATGAAGAACTTGTGACTTCTTGTGATTTTGTATGAACGACCTATGAATTTATCTTGAATGCGTGTTGGTTATGATAAAAAGTTGTGTGATGGTAAAGCGTCGCCTTAGGAGTTAGCGTTATTATATAAAACAAGGTTCATCGGGAAGGCGAGACGAGACTTGGTACATCGAGGGCCTCATGGACAAGCTACCGTAATAGCTAAAACACATGATCACCGCTCGATGACTACAAGTCAGGAGTAAGAAGGATAACCCAGAAAGCAAATGCGATTCTATAAAGTGTGTAAATATAAGAAGTTTTCCTTTTACAAGGAATAAGTTAGGTTTCGGGGACGAAACCTCTTTAAGGAGGGAAGACTTGTAACATCCCGAAATTTCCAAAATAATATTAATTATATTACTTAATAATAGAGGGAAAGTTTACTCTGGTTATCGGGAAATAAATAAATAAAGTAGGAGTTGGTATGGGTCGGGCTAGTGTTGGGTAATGGATATGGGTTATGGACTTGGGTTATGAAAGAAGGAACGAGAGTTCATGGGCTTAAGCCCATGATCCCTAAATATAAATACCATTAATCACCATTTAATCCTCATTCTCACATATTCCATACACCACCAAAGCACACACAACACCATCTTATAACCCGAACCAGGATCCGAAGGCGAAAACCCGAGCTTGTTGGTGCTGGAACGTCGTGACGGACCAAAACAACATCAAGGCTTAACCGTGTTCGTAGTTCGACTCGTTCAAGGTACGTTTATAGTTAGAAATCGTTCGTATAGGTTCGGTTTGATTTGGGAAATCATAGATCTGTGTTAGTTTGTTATAAACGAACCCAAAACAACAAATATTACTGGAATTGATTAGCATTTGATAGGTTAATTGTTAACCTAAAAGAACCCGTAACCTATATGCCTAAATCGCACCCCTTAAACATCGATGTTAGGCCGATTTGATGGTTGGGGTTTGTAGGCGCTGGTCAGACGATTTCGTTGATACCAAAATCGTGATATTTGGTTAAGAAACGAAGGTTAAATTGCAGATCTAAGATCTGTTGACTATTTGCTGTTCTTGACGATTTTGACTTTGACCCTTGAGTCAAAGTCTGATAAGAACTATGGGTGATTCGTTATGGGTGATTCTTTAGCTAGTTCGTTAAGGGAGCTTAGCGAATCAGAGGGTGATTCGTTAGCTAGTTCGTTATGGGAGCTTAGCAAACAGAGGGTGATTCGTTAGCTAGTTCGTTATAGGAGCTTAGCGAATCAGAGGGTGATTCTTTACCCAATTCATTAAGGGCAAAGTAACAAAATAGGAGTTTAATATAAAGACAGAATGGTCCCTGGACTTAGAAAAGAATTATATAATTACATAACAGCCCTTGGAGTTTGGCAATTTATGAACGATACCTTTAAAGGTTAATGAGTAACGATTAACTAACCATGTAATGATTTAACGAAGTAAAACAGCTTAGACGTGTAAGACTAATTAAGTAGCAATGAGATGACTAGAGCGGTACTTAATACTGTAATTATTAAACAGTTAGACGCGCACAGCTCGAGAAGGAGTAACCGTTAGCAGAAGAAGTAACCGAGTTCAGGTGAGTTTCTAGCCCCATTTCCTTGTTATGTTTTCGGGGCTGTGTGCATACTCGATGTGAAGTGTGAATACACTTACCTTAAGTGGTAAGTGTATGCTATAGATGTTATACAAGTAGCTATTATATAATGCTTGTTGGTACGTGAACGATCTTCGGATATTGCAAGTATCGCCAAGGTTGGTGATTGTCAAGTGGTTGTTAGTGTGTATGTATTCTACGATGTGACTTGCTTATTATGTAAATGATATGAAGCGTGTTGTAGACAAGTAAAGGTAGAGTGTGTTAGAAGTGGCAAGAGTCTAGTAAGAGTGTTAGTGACATGACGATAGTACGTGGTAGGGTAAGCCTATACGTGACTACGTCATTAAAGTGGCAAAGTGGCATAACGTTATACGTTATTAAAGTGGCAAAGTGGCATAACGTTATACGTTATTAAAGTGGCAAAGTGGCAAAGTGGTAGGTGTAAATAAGAGGCTAAGTGGTAAGGTGAGCAGGTTAGATAGTGGACTACGTGTCTTCGGATACGTATATGATGCACGTAGTGGTTGTATGATAAGTTGCTTGATTAACTAGAACTCACTCAGCGTAACTGACTTTTAGTATGCACGCAGGTGATCAGACCAAAGAACTAGCATGAGGATGGCACATGGCATGGATTGAAAGGATGGCATCTGAAGATGGAAGAAAAGATGTTTTAAATATAATGTTTTGTGTTATGGTATCAAAGAAAAGATTTAATGTTTTGTAATGAATTATTTAAGTTGACGTTTCCGCGAAAGTTTTAATTAACTCTGATTGTAAGAACTGTGTATATGAGTAAATCCGACGCTAAAGTAGGGCTACCGGGTACGGGGCCTTACACCAGATCATCTGCACAAAAAAGAACTTATCAAAATAAACCCTAACCCTAACTATATATATTCTCTTCTATGAAACCCTAGCTATATATATGTTGACTTGAATATTAATTAATTAAAATTGAAAGTGTATGCTAATCGATTACTGAAAACTATGGAATGTAATAATGGAATGTGACTTGAAATCATAAATTAGTAGAATATATATATATATATATATATATAGGATAGAATACGAAAATCCTTTATCATACAATAGGTACGCGACATTCTAGAACGTCCATCTTCAATAACCATCCTAATCCTAAAATCAAAATTATGCGAGCCGGCCTCCGTCAACCTCTTCTCCCATCGATTCCGTCCACCTTCGCGACCAACATCTTCTTCCGACACAACCATCAATCGTTGCTCACATGTCAGTTGATAAAATTGCCCAATTGAAATTGAAATTGTTGAACTAATTGATCAATTAAACTTTGAAATTGTTCCAATTAATCATCAATTTGAAGTTTCAATTAATCAATTTTGAGTTTTGCAGAAACCTGGTTGCAGACGCTCTGTATTTTGTTCATATGATTGAATCAATGATCAAATTAACGGTCGATTGACGATTGTGTTGATAATTATGAGATTATATTATTTCAGTGTTCAATTTCATGTTTACAGGTGTTTAATTTTTTTTGTTAGTTTTAGAAGTTCTGAAGATCCAGAACTTCTTAAAACTTCTAAACTTTATCAGAACCTTTAAACTTTTTTTGAACACCCAGAACTTCTTAAAACTTCTAAACTTTATCAGAACTTCTAAACTTTTTTTAACAACCTGAACTTCTTAGAACGTATTAGAATGTTTAAAGATGTTCATTTTTTTGAACTCCCAGATCTTCTTTGAATGTATTAGAACGTTTAAAGATGTTCTTTTTTTGTCAGAACGTTTAAAGGTATTATGTTTTGTTTCAGAATGTTTAAACATAATATTTATACTGAACTTATAAACAACATTATTTAAAAATGTATAAACATAACGTATAAACTTTTTGTACTGAACTTTTAAAGTTTAATTGATTTTGTTCTGAATGTTTAAACAGAACGTATAATATGTTTAAACAGAACGTATAAACTTAATGTTAATATGTTCAATGTCAAAACCCAGAACTCAAAACTCAAAATTGATCGACGGAAGCTTCAAATTGATGATTAATTGGATCAATTTCAAGGTTTATTGATCAATTAGGCTCATCAACAATTTCAATTTCAATTGGAAATTGCTTAACTGACCTGTGACCAATGATCGATGGTGGTGACGGACGATGGTGGTGCTCATGACAGTAGACGATGATCGCAGCGGTGGACTTTGACGGGTATGCGTTAAGTATTTTTAGGTTAATTACAATTATGTCACTAAGCAGTTTTAATTTCAATTAAAATCGGTGGTGCAAGAAGTCGCGTATGTAATGTACGATAAGCGATTATTGTACGTTAACTCGCCCCTATATATATATAGTCAGTACCACAAACAAATTGATTAAAAATACACAGTGAGCGTAATTAAAATTTAATACTTAACACAAAAATTAACGATCTGCAAAAGTATCATTAGGATGACTTCCCAACAGATCAGCGGGTGCGTCATCCTCAGCCTCTATGAGGTTATCATCAATATTAGCATCATGAGGATTTCCCAATAGATCTTTGGCCGCATTGATGTGATCAACAATAGTAGCATCAGCAGGATGAGTTCCCAACTGATTTAAAACATTGCAGCTCAAAAATCAATCCCTTTTCTTAAAAGGTTCCATTTTAATTTTCTTGAATCAAATTCGAATTGTAATGAGCACCTTATATTACTATTAGTTTTCTCTGGTGGTGGCATATGTGTTACAAGTATCATCAGGATGACTTCCCAACGGATTGCCAGCAACAAATGGTACGTTGATGCTACTTCCAGTACCAGTTCTATCCCTGCCTGCATCACCATTTTTAGTTCTCTTGGGTCTTGGTGCATGATGACCACTATTTTCTGCATCTGGAGAAAAGTCCACGGGCTCTTGGCTTTTTCGTTTCTGGTGTGTTTGTTCATTTCAAATATTATCATCAATAGGCAATTCTGGTGCAACTTCAGTGTTATTGCCTTCAGTTTGTTTACCGCCAACATCCACAATATACATTGCATTGATGCTGATGCCTATTGCCTCTTTAGTTTTATCTTTTTGTTTTTCACCACCAACAGCATCGCATGCACTGTCATCACCACTAGCATGTTCTATTGTTTCATCCGGTTTTTCTCCATCAACAACAGCATCGGATGCACCCCCACCGCTACCAGCATGTTCTATGACCATTGTTTCATCTGGTTTTTCTTCATCACAAACAGCATCAGATGCACAGCCATCGCCACCAGCATGTTCTATCACCTTTGTTTCATCCGATTCGTTTCCATCACCAATTACAGCCACAAATGTACCCACGTTAGCATCACCATCTATTGTTGGCTCCTTTGTTTCGTTAACCTACTTTCCATCCTTAACAGCACCAACACCAGCCTCATGTTCCATGGCCTCCTTTGTTTGCTTAGCATTGCCAGTTTGGCTGCACAACAATGAACTTATCAAAAAAAAAAAAAAAAAAGAAAGAAAAAACCATATATATATAGCGGCGCAGCTTGTTGCTCGCTTACCAATTATCCAGATGTAATTTGGTTTGTGTTAAATGTTAATAAAAAATGAAAGTTAATTCTTCTATATATATATATCTAGCTCATGGACTTGATTAATTGATTAACTAAAATTTAAAAGTACTGTAAAATATATGTATTACTAAAAGGTCGGGAAATGTAATAACGGAAAGCGGCTGTGAATTGAAATCACAAATTAGTAGAATTAATATATATATACGCTCAGTACCAAAAGAAAAATTGATTAAAAATACACAGTTAGCGTAACTAAAATTTAATACTTAAAAGTTTTAAACACAAAAAGTAACCTCATAGCCAGATCTGCAGGTGCATCTGTTTTGCTTTCTTCTTCGGCCTCTGTGACGTTAGGTGCATTCTCCCGATCACCAAAAGTAGCATCAGGAGGATTTCCCAACAGATCTTCTGGTGCGTCCTCTTCTGCCGCAATGTGGTTATCATTAATAGTAGCATCAGGAATATGATTTCCCAACTGATTTAGAACATCGCAGCTCAAAAATCGATCCCTTTTCTTAAAAGGTTCCATTTTAATTATCTTGAATCAAGTTCGAATTGAAATGAACACCTTCTATTACTATTAGTCTACCTGGTGGTGGCATATGTGTTACAAACAACACATATATATTTATATTAGTTTTTCAAGTTAATTTCAAAATTATTACTTAAACTCCAAGGCGGGATTAATTTGCCAGATCTGCAGAAGTATCATCAGGAAGACTTCCCAACAGATCTGCGGGTGCGTCCTCCTCGGCCTCTTTGAGGTTATCATCAGTAGCAACATGATGACTTCTCTGGTGCAAAGAATGTGAATAAGTTATAAATACAATATTGGTTATTCCAATTAATTTCATTTACTAGCTAAAATCCAAGGCGGGAATAATATGCATCTATATATGTGCTTAGCATTTAACCATAATTAAACATATTTTTTTAAAAGATAACTTTATCAACATTGTAAATGATAGAGTATGGTAAGTAAGAATTCTTACTTAACATCCTCCTCCAGGATCGTGTAGAATTCCACCAATATAGTCTATTGATTTAATTTAAGATGCAAGAATATCGTAATTTTCATTAAACTGCAGAAGTCTAATTAAAACTATAACAATGCTTATTTATCGATCAAGCTTTATATTTCTTGTCTCTAGAATTTTGTAAAAGTTGAGACTAAATTGTGAATACCCTAAAACTTTGAATATGTGTATAGTTTTAATGTGGTGTAATAGAAAATTTCTACACTTAATCCACAACGGCTAGAAGATAACGTCTAAATTTTGATACATATAATTCAACCCAAATTTCATATATAAAAGTAGTAATTATTGTAAAAACAATGCTTACTTTATCTATCTCTTTGAAGAACTTTCACGTCACAACACCACCCCCTCCCCCCAAATAAAAAAATCATTTCATATACAATTAACATTAAGAGAACATCAGCTGTAAGAAAAGCAAGTTCATATGCGGTAAATTTTTATTAGGAAATACGAGTTGAAAATCCATATAACAAATCAACAAAACTAGAGTTTTAGCATAAAACAAGAACTTTAATTGAAAATAAACGAAATAACAACCAACCACAATGTGTTTATATAAAATTGTTTGGTTTAAAATTACCTTGTGAATGCAAACTTCATAGATGTTTGTTATACTGCTATGAACAATCAATACGCCATAATTGATTGATATACATATGATCGTCGGTTTTGTAGTTCCCTGCATGATGAAACCGTGTAGAGGTAATTAAGCATGCCCATTCGTAATAAAATTGAAACTTAATGATAAAATGAACACAAAATTCTCATTACATGTATAACTCGAAAAAAGAATTAAATATAAGCAACTAATTCATACCCTTTGATGATGATGCTTGTTTTCCTCTAACATTGGCAGCCAAATGTTTGCCATTTAGGGCATTAAGCGGCGGCGTGTGACGCTATTGGCCACTAAACGATGTCCTTGATGAGATAACAAATGAAGGCTTAGGTTTTATAATTGTGTGTGGACTAGGGTTTGATATTTTCAGGTCCAGATTATTGGATCACTAAAAAATTTTGGATGTATTGGGCCTAAGAAAGAAAAAGTGGGCCGGCCATTCCATTTAATAAATTCATGAGTGTAATGGTTATTAGCTGTATCTATGGTAATTTACTTGTTAATTGTTAACATGTTTAGATGTATATGACTCTACTCTTGAATTTTTAATTAATATTATATTCTAAAATTGGTTACTATTTTACAACATTTTCTTTATATTCTACTATTGTTTTTACCATTTAATAAATGATATTAATAACATTAATTTATTGTATGACATTAAATGTATTCATGCACCGTTTCCATTTAATTTATAATTCAATTTTCAGTTTTCCATTTAAAATTTTAACTCACTTTTTATTCAGTATTATCTAATTTTTTTTAATTTATTCTTATCTATATATAAATAAGACAGTGACAAATTAATACACTTAATTTTTAAAGTTTTACACATTTTAATGCATTAGGTATATCTTTTAAATGCAATTATTTCACCCAATTTACAAGATTGTCCCCTCATTTTTAACCATATTATATTTATAGTTTCAATTTTAAACCAACTCCCTATCCATGATTTTTAAACAAAGATAACTTTTTCGTACATCAATATTTTTATAAAAAACTGCATCATAAAAACGAGCATATTATTAAAAAAAAATTAAGTATGATATTGTTATAACTTTTTCACAGTTTAAGCTTTGACATGAATTTAGTTTAAAATGATATTAATTTAACTGTATGATCAAATCTAACTAAGCCTTAACAAAATATGATAATTGAGAGGATCACAATAGGAAGAATTATAATTTTAGCCACATTAATAATAAAAATTATTCGAAGACATAGTAGGTGAAATTATAAAAAAAACAAATGGTATAAAAAGTTATACTAAATCAGGTAATTTAAAATAGCCAAGTTTACATGTATTAAAAGAGAAGTGGTTTAATTATATTTTAACTATAGTTGATATACACAACAAAACATAGCTAATATTAAACTAGTTGGCTTATCCGTGCTTCGCAGCGGGGACAATTAGTTTTCAAGCAAAAAATAGAATATAACATACTAAACGACTCAGGCAGTTAGTATTAAAGTAAAAAAAATGTTATATAACATACTAAACGACTCAAAGAGTCATGAGTCATGGGTGCCTTTAGTTGCTTCTTTTAAGCCATCACTATTGCCGTCAAAAAACCACGACATCATCATCGTCGATGTATTAATCTTATGTCGGTTTAAATACATCAACTTAACCGCAATGTACTTTAAATTAGTGTGTTGTAACAAATGCGGATCTTAGATAAGTTTACACACATCATCATCAAAACCAAGTCAATGTAAAGTTACCCACACCCTATGTAGAAATCGAACCCGGTAAAAAGGCATATGCCAAATTAAGCAGTAGTGGAAATTGACCCTACCAGCAACCAAATATGACAACCAAAAGAGATAGGGAATAGGCCGGTAGTGGAATCGAATTATAAAACTACCAAAGAGGCACTATTGAAAGAATTATAAAAAATAACTGACCAAAGAGATAATCGGTCGATAACAACCGCAGATGACAGTGGCAATCACTGTAACAGCCAAAGCGCCACCGTTAAAAAGTGGAAAATAAATAGTCAGGCGAAAATTGAAGACTGTAACACCCAATCACCGCCGCCAGTGGAACCAGAAAATTTAGATTAGATCACCACTACCACCATAGACGAAAGGATCTGTCGGCAACAGCAAGACACTATCAAAGCGTTCGCTCATCTATCTACAACCACTATCCTGGTAATCGTTGTGCCTGATTATGTCTCTCTCTGTTTATCTCTCTAGATCAAGATAAAGAGTTGCAAACACACCGCCCATGTAATCATCCACGGCAGTCACAAACTTGCCGAGAAAGGAATATACATACAAAACTCTTGATGTTTAGACTACTCCCATTCATGATCTAGGATTGCAATCCTAACAATTAAGAAAAAAAAAAGAAAAAATGGCATTAAAGGGGCAAACCGATCGGTCCACCAATTGGGATTGCAATCCCTTCTTTTTCTCAATAATGGTCGCGTGTCAGCATGTAATTGGATGTGCTTTTATTTTATTTTTTCTTTTTAATTCTCACCATTTAATTATATATACTTTTTGGTTTTTATTTTATAACTTATTATATTTGACTTTTTAAAAAAAATCTAAAAACACAGTCTTACTTAGTTTTTTTTTTGTGAGCATTCCAGTATAAATTTCGTTAAAAATGGAGTTTGTATAAAAAATCGTATTTTTTATATAAATTTTAGTTTTAACCATTATTGAATTATTTAAAGTTTTTTATATTTTAAAAAATATATTTACTTAATTATATTTATATAGTTAATCAAAACTAATTATAAATTGAATTTATTTAATAAAAAAAGGATGAGATTGGTTTGTTAATGGGAGTAAAAGATTGGAGTGGGTTAAATTTTGTATATTGCAGAGAGAGAAATTAATTTTATATTGTGAGATTGTGATTGTGAGATTGTTGATGGGGATAGTCGTAGGGAAAAAGAACAGAGAGAAAGATAAGGAATAAAAAGAAAGGATTAGCTGTGATAAGCGAGAGAAAGAGAGAGAATGCAAAAGCTTATTTGGCCGGAAAAAACACAAAATCAAGACACGTGTATTGAAAATGTGGTAAATTCACATTCTTTAAATACTTGTAAATGGTGTATAAAATGCTGGATCACTTGAACAATACCAATACGTAACACACCAGCCACTTTCAAATTAATATATATATAGGGGTGGGGTGGGATCTAGAGAGAACTTCTCTTAAAAAGAGAACTAAAGAACTTGTAAAGAATTATTTTTAACTATTTTTAAAAAATTATTTTATGATTTTTTTTTCTTTCCTCCTTCTAATAAGATGATATTGTTTAAAAAAAACGTCGATGTAATGCGTATATGCATTAATGTGTATTCTATATATAAAATAGTGTTTTATGCATATAATTCAACACAATTACATTACCTAATACACACTTTTGAATATATGCAAATATGACACTAGTAATTGTATGCAAAACACATTATTGCATATATGTAATACAACACTAATGCACATATGCATTATATTGATTTTTTTAATTTTTGTATATAATATAACACTATTGCAAATATACAATAAAAACAACTATATATATGCTACTCAACAATATTTCAAATATCAAAATACACACTATTGCACATATGCATTATAAAAAAGTCAATGTATTGCAAATATGCATTACAACGTTAATTTTTTTTATTTTTAGATTTTTTTGTGATGAAGAATAATAACAACATATAAGAATGATGAAAGAAAAAAAAATTTAAATTTTTTTTAATTAAATTAAGAATACTTCATTATTAGTTCTTTAGTTCTCTCCATAAAATGGAGTTCTCACATGATCCTCTTCATATATATATATATATATATATATATGTATATATAATGAATTCTTTAAAAAAATAAAAAACCAACATCATTTAATATATATTAATTGTAGTCAATGGTAATCGTATTACACACAAATACACAATTTATTTTTTAGTACAAAATTTCAACCGTCCATACTGATTTTGACATTTTGGGCTAACTCACCCAAGAATATCATCAAGAAGAAAACTCATCACTATGGAAAATTACCTTGAGTAAGGTTTCATACTTCAGACCTTAAGAACTTAAGCCTTAACCATCACCCCATGCCATTGGACAAGAAAGCAAACTATAAGTATTGTGTTGTATAAAAGATGGTCATGTTGAGACATAAATTTAAACTATAATTTCGAAGCCAAACAAATTCTTATCACAAGATAAAAGACTATTTGGTATTAAGAGATAAATGTATGACGAAATCCAGATAGTTGAAACATAACTAGTGAGGTTCCTCGTGCGTTGTCACTAGAATTTGTTACGCGGAATGTAACACCCCGACCCAGTAGGGCTGACGTGTCACAATAAACATGCTTTCTGAACCAAAGACATTTTATTAAGTTCCTAATATTTTATTCTTCTCTCTTTATCCAGCCCGAAGTAAATTTAATAATAATGGAATGAGCTGAATGCTCAATACGGAATAATATGCTCAAACAATCAATGATTTAATGAAATGCAATTTAACTTGAACTTACTTTAAGTGATATGATGCTAAGTAAACTTATTAAATAAATTAAATCATATCATACAAATGTACCTGTGAGTGAACATAAAATGTGACAATATACCGGTAGCTACTCTGCATATTTATCACACGATTTGGCGAGTTGGCATTCCCGCTATCCATCTCCTTAATATTAATCCTAGGATCGATCAATATGCTTCCTAATAGCGATATGTATCACACATGTACTTAAGAGACGCCGTGAACCGATCTCAACGTCACGGTTGGTGCACATGTTGTCGATGACGCAACAACATGCTCGTCGGACACTCCACGAGAAGCGCTACTCAGGGTATTGGAATACAAATCTTATTCACATAACCCATAGCAAATATATTATCGTAACATATATCGGAACATGCGATAATGAGTATAAGCAAACATAATAATGCCGCATGACATGAAAGCTAAATCAAATGTTTTATTAGAATTGGAATCCATCGGACAACCAAGTGAATTGATAATCCAAAGACGTGAGGAGTTATATATATTAACTCAATGGGTTTATACTAATTGAATATGAAAGCAATGAAAAGTGGGGGTAAGGATTCGTACCTTTAATGTTCCAAATCGATGCTAACTTGTTTACAAACGTTCTAATTATCTACACATCAATTATATTAATTGAATATGAAAGCAATGAAAAGTGGGGCTATGGATTCGTACCTTCAATGTTCCAAAGCGATGCTAACTTGTTTACAAACATTCTAATTATCTACACATGAGTTATTTTCTTATTAGAATTATATTTATAATATCTATCTTTTCGGTATATTTAGCTAGTTTTGTCTTAATTTATATTTTCGGTATATGATGATTGTAATTCAATCATATTATATTTTAGTTAAATATTTTATTATTATTCTAAGATATACATTATATTGATTTGCTTAAAAGAGGAAAAATGTATGAGAAATAATTATTTAATGCTTAAAAACTTATTTTGAAATGATATTGTTAATGAACTATATGATTAGTAGTAATCATTTACTGAGAAACATATAATCAAATAAGCTCATCCTCTTATGAAAATAATGTATATGTTATAAGAGAACTAATTATTTATAGGTAATAACTACTTTAACCAAAAACAAATTTTTGTAATATCTGGAAGTAAGTATGAAGAGTGTATATTCTTAATTCTGCTATAAATTAAATAACCATAAGAATTAAACTCATGATGGATAATTTCCTTAATAAGATTAAGATGGTTTGATCATAGCTATATTAAATTACAATTTAAGTTATTCATTGGCCTAAAAGTAAAATGAATAAAGGTGTCGAACCCTTGACAAAGAGTTTAATTTAACATTAATAAGCTTTGTGTTTAACCAAACTAACTAGGCAAGGATTTGTTTCAAATGACAAAATAATAAGATGATAAAGGAAACCTTGATATTAATCCTCCTTCTTCTTCTTCTTCTTCAATAGTTCGCTGGAAAATACAGGTTGGTCGGAAACTGTTTTGAGATCTACGGATTTTCTGATTCTGACGAAGGGACCGGATATTATCAATAAGGTGAAGATAGTTAGAGATAATTAACATTTGTAGTGGGGTTGGTATTCAGTGCGGGAGTTGGATTTGAGACATTTTTGGTGTTCAAAACGGGTTCAGGTTCCGACGACATTAACAGTCGGGCGAGTATTATTACTGTTTATAACATTATCAGTTGTCAGCGGGGTAGTAACTCCCGGAGCTACATTTGTATCTTGCAGAGGTATATTATTGTGAAACCCCGGAAAAAATTAGCCTTAAACCGCGGTTAATGTAACAGTACTTATCTGAATAAAATATTGTAATAAATAAAATAATAATATTTTATTCTAAAGTCTTTAAAAATATGTGTGTTATAATTGTTTATGTTCAAAAAGTTAAAATTTTTCGCGTAGCGAACACTGCGCGTAACCAACACCGCGATACCCCGGGAAGTTGAAAAGTCCAAAATAGTCGGGAACGATCCGAAAACTTTTATAATTAGTAAAAATAGTGGACATAAGTGATAAACTTATTTTTAGAAATTTTCGTTGCGCGAAAATCAATAAGTTCGCAGTCAAGAGCAGGTAGTGGACACCGTGTGAGCCAGAAACCTAGTTTCACCAAAAATTATGTTCTCAGGCTTGTTGCGTCGGGAATCCAAAATCGGATAAATTCTGACAAAAATTATTTAAAACGGAACTCGTTTGATTAGTTAAATTATGCCAAACGTTAAACTAGAAATTAAAGACCTTGTTTATAATACCCAAAAACCACCAAATTCGTCCTTTTACACAACTTTCCAGCCAAGATCCCCACCTTCCTTTTCACTTTTAGCCAATATCCATGCATGCAACCTAATCATGACAAAATATATTAGAAGGATCTTGTAGAAGCCACCAAATACTGACAAGCCTCCACATACCAACTCTAGTTAACAACTCATCATATCTATATTTTCTTTTCTTTCTATATAACGACCCATCATCTTCTTTATTCCTTCATCTTTCAAATTCCGTTAAGTATACCATAAGAAAAACACCTATGGAGTTTGATAAAAGATAAGAACACCACCATCTCATCTCACCAAATACCAAACACCCTCCTTCCTACCACCACCACCAAACCGTCGGCCACCTGAACCCCACCCCCACTTCACCTTACATTTTCATCATCATTCTCATCTCATCTCTCCAAGGTTTAAAATAGCTCTAAGGGTTGAACAAGAATCATAAGGAAACTAGGAAGCTTATTAAGGGTCTAGGAAGCTCAAGATTCGTCTTTTATTTTCTTTATTATCTCACCCAAAAATAAAGGTAAAACACTTACTAAGCTTTGATTTTATAAGTTTGGTTGCTTAAATGTTTCACACATATAATCAAGGATTGACATTAAAATAATAATAATAATAATAATAAAAATAAAAATAAAAGGTGATAAATATATGCATGTTTGGTGTTAGCCGTGGGATATTTTTGTTTATGTATACGTGATGTTGGTGTGAACTTTGAATAAAATGCGTATGTGTGATGGGTGCCGAATCCACACCCACATATATGCATGCCATTGTTCTTATTATTTTGATAATGCGAAGAAGTTTGTATAATTACTATTATCATTATAAAAATGTCCATGAATGTAAATTGTGCTGTGAATATGTGTGTGGGTGTGTGGGAACCCAAAACCCACATGCATGCATACATATACATAAGTCTATAATTAATATGTTTGGTCTTGGTTCTTGAAAAGTCAAATACATGCATGCACAAAGAAAAATGTATGGATAAAGATTTATTATTGGATAATAAAGACATGCATATAATTGAATAGTGGTCCTAATACTTACTGTTAAAATATTAATATTGAAGGAGTGGATGAAAAGTTAGTTAGAACATGTGGTTGGGTTTTTGGATGGTGTAAACGAGAAAGAGAAAGAGAATAGGAGAAAGTGTGTAGGTTACTCTTATGAAGGTAATATTGTCAAGATTGAGTATTGTATGGTTGTAAAAAAAATCTCATTGTTATAAATTAATGAAATGATGATTTAGCCTTACACATGAACATATGTATACTTGAAACTTGTTAATATTAATTAGGTCCATGTTAGAATTCAATATTATAGTTATAGGTTATTAAAATGGCTCTTTTACTTTGATTGAAATTATGGATGAAATATTGATAATAAGATGATATGCTAAAAAAGAAAAAATAGAAACTTTAATTGTTAACAACTTGTAAACCTCTAGTTTTGCTTAATAATGTTGAGTGACTTGTACATAGATGATTGAAGTATGACACTTTAATAAACATGCATGTTAAGTTGATTGATAAGACAATTATTTGGAATAAATGTTACATGCTCATGAAAGAATCTTGGACAAATTGTTAAGTAGTTATGCTAGAAAATTGTCATATGTAAAGAATATGAAAAAGGTACAACTTGGATTATATGAGATTAATAGAGACATGACAAAGAGATAATAAAATCTGGAAATTTAATTAAAATTAATATACATTGATTCATGAGTATTGGTTTGTTTATTCCTTACCACATTTAGTAAGTTAAAACATGTGCATGTTATACTTGAAATTGCTAAAAAGTGATGTTTTGTGCTAAGTGCTTAAATCTAGAAATTTGGTTCAGATTATACATTATAAATATGTGTATTAAGTATACAAAGTGTTTGACATGTTTAATATGGCTTAAATTGCTTGTCGGTAGCTTTAACGGTCGGAAAAGACGACTTTTAACGCGAACAGACAACGGTATTGGGAACTGTTTTAAAACAGCCCGTAAACCCATATAATATATATACCTTACACAAGTAAATGTATATGTAAAGGTCAAGATGGAATAACTTTATCTTTGACGGCTCGTGTCGCGACAAAACCGACCAAGCCGGAAAATGATTTTATAAATGTGATAAGTATAAAGATATAAAATGTTAAATATTCCAGCGACTAAAATATAAATTTATAAAACTTAATTTTTTTAAATAATATTAAATAATATAATAATATATATTACTTGTTTATTTGCTAAATAGAATATTTATGCATAAAATGTGCTAGTTGCTACTTGGGTTAAAGATCGGAGGAAGCCTCCGCCACCGGCGGGTGTGTCGGTCGGTGGAGGGCAAGCATGAAAGAAAGGTTGTTTCGAAACCATTTTACAATTGAAGACGGAGGCCTCAAGGTGTTTCGGTCAGTTTTAATGGTGGGAGAACCGTTTGAGAAGACGGGGTGACCGGTGATGAACATTAGTTTTTCGTGACTGTTGGTGGTGATCGAAGGAAGAAAATACTAGGCTGTTTGGTTGTTAGTTGCGGGTTTACGTGGCTGGCATACAATCGGTCATAACAGTAGGTAGTGGAAACGGGTACCTTGATCCGGTTGTTCGTGTTAAAAGGAGTCCGACATGATGCGTGAAAAGCGGGAAGAAAGGATCCTTCAAAGCAGGTTACTTTATATTCGCCTCGTTTGGCAAGGTGACAAAACGGAAGAAGCGGGTGGCTTGTTTTCTTGGTCGGTGGAGATGCCTCTTGAACAAGGGTGATGGTAAAAAAAGTACGAAAGAGAAACTACACATTGTTGACATTATGGTGTTTTAGTTCAATCGGGTGGCTTTGGATTTGGCCGGGAAGAGGTCGTCAATCCATGATAAGTCATGATTGTCAGTGAACGTTTCCAATGTGGTGCCATGTGAGATGTTAAAAGTGTAGTGAGTTTTTATTTGGGTGGAAACAAGAAGACATTGGACGTGACCGAAGTGAAGGTCGGGTGTCCGGGATGGGTCGAGATGGTTCAAATCGAAGACGTGTTTTGTGAATGGTGTAAACAACTGATTATGGGGTGATTGTTGGGTTAATTGGGTTTGTAAGTCACGAATCTGGATCACTACAATTATGATATCAACAAACTAGATGTTGGTGCGGAATTCCAACACTAAGTTATTCAGAACACAAAGGAACACAAACACGTAACACGAGAGATGCTTCAAAACACGCGTATTATTCTACGTCGGGTGCTTAAGCACGGTGATTACAAGACACGTCTAGTAAAGCACTTAAACGGCAATCAAAACAAGTGAACCCACAACCTAAAACCATATACAATGTATTATATATATAAGGTACTCAATACACATGCCCAACAAAGACCAGAAGCCCACAAAGATCCAAAGGGATCTCGGCTTACATACACAGCCCAAACAAAAGAAATAAACTAAGTACAAACCAATCTAATCTAGGCCCAACAATCTCCCCCTTGGTTTGTAGCTTGGTTCTCAATCATGCTCCATATAATCAATGTCAGCATCTTTCAAAGAACCTACCCAAAATTTGCACCTGATAACGGAAGCGACCATGCTTGTGTATTCTTTAGGAGCCGTTTCAAAAATCGGGTCAGCTATTATCTGAATTATAACTTAGAGTCTTGATGTCTTTCTCACCTAGCTTTAGCAAATCTCTTGGATCAACAAATCTGTACTGCCCTTTGCCCTTCTTCAAACGTATAACAACGGTGGAAATCTCATTATCAAACATCCAGATTCTCATGCCATCTAGATTACCATTAGAAATAGCTTTAGGCATAGGAATATGAGTGGCCTTGTTTGTAGCAGGCCACATAATGCTGACCATTGTCTTTCCCGTCCTTGGATCCTTGACCCCCTTAGCTTTCTTCAAAAACGATTCTGCAGTTGACATATTCGGAAAGCCCCTATCAACTTGACTTCTCATAAAATTCCAGAAATCTCTTCCACGTTTGTCATTAGTTGGGTTGTGAAATGGAGAGTTTATCAAGTCACTAAGATCCACCTTAGTCCAGGATCCGAAGTCTTTCATCTTCTTATAGTACTCGGTGGTACCACCGGACTTTTGTTTGACCCACAACATATTCTTCTCCGTATCAAAACCCCATGACACAACACCATATCGATCCCCTTATTTAACTGAGAACCTCTTTGGAAAGGTGACAACGAACATGTCTGGGTGATCAGATGACTAACATTCTGATTGGAGTTTTTCATCACCAGCAACTTCTTTTGAACTCTATCTGACTGTTCATTGGTGATTGGAGGTGCAGACATATACTGTTTTAGCGTTTTAGATTCATCTATGTTTTCAATGGAATGAACAGTAGAGCTAACACCTTGATCATCGTTGGGCATCTTTGACATTACATCAGTACTGCTCTTGAATTCATCTCCAAACTTTTGAACGAGTTTCTGTTGGAGGTCTAGATAAATAGCAGTTAATTCTCCCATGTTGGATTGAATCTCTTTAATCTTGGAGTCTTTATCAGTGTTAATGGCTTCCAGTTCTTGAATGCGTACATATTTAACGACGGAGTCTTGTTCGAGTTCAAAGACTCGACGTTGAAGAGCTTGTACATCAACTGGAGTATCTTCAAGCACAATACCCTTGCCTTTGTCCTGTAGAAACTTTTCTTGCACGGCAAGAATCTGAGCAACTTTTTCAGGAACACCTGAACTTGACTGACTTTGAGTTAACTACTTTACTGGAAATATCGAATTTTTTAAAATCTAGTTCAGCCTTTTTAAAATTATTAGTTAGATTCAGAATATCCAATTTGGAAGCTTCCAGTTTAGCAGTTAATTCAGCGATTTCTTGTTTGGTGATGTAGATAAAAATATACATCTTTTCGGCATCAAATAATCTCTAAAACTGCAAATCTGTCAAATAACATAGCATAAAAGACTACTTATCATAATAAAACATAATTTCAGGTGAAACCAAGCCCCAAACGAAGAAACAAACAAAAAGACGAAGAAAAACAGAAGAAAACACAAGAAAACAAAGAAACACGCCCCCATGCCTCAAGAAACACGCCCCCATACTTCTAACACAAGAAAAGACAAAATCTGGAAGCAAACGCACGGGGCCGTGCTCATCATGCACGCGGCCGTGGACGAGAATACAGAAAAGACAAAGAAGAATTGAGCACATGTCACTAAAAAACAAGGGGCCGTGCCTACCAACCACGGGGCCGTTGCCATCTCACAGAAAAGACAAAACAAATCTGGCACATGTCATAAAAATGCACGGGGGCGTGCTCATCAAGCACGGAGCCCTGCCTCACAATCCAGAATGCCTATAAATAGTGGCTCATGTTGCACTCATTTGGTGTGCCTTGAAAGGATTTCTATCCGATTCTCTCTTATAAAAACACACACTAACACTCACTTTAGAGGTTTAGTGAAGAGTTTGAAGGCTTGGAGATCATCACCATCAATCATCATCATCAACAATCATTACCATCATTAAGAAGAAGGATTCATCTACATTTGGTTAGATTGTTCCAAGTTTAATCATGTATTTGTTACTATCAATCATCTAAATGTTTATCATCATGCTCATTATGAGCTAAATACTTTTACCATCTAAAATCTATGAAGAAGCTTTGTTTTACTTAATAATTAATCAAGATATGTGATGTAGTCTAGTAAAGTACATGGTTATATTACAATTATCTTTTGATGAGAAATGTTTCACCATCTTAAATCACTAATTAAAAGTTGGTGGTTGTCAATTCCATTGGCAATCGTTCATGATCGATTCAGGTTCTTGAAAGATAGAAATACTTTGATACATTATCGAAACATGGATCCTTATATTGTACCTAGAAATGATGAGATATAAGTTATGATGTATTTTTATAAACTTTGGTAATCCGAAAATAGCTTTGCTTAGTATATCAAATTAGTTAAAGAAATCATATGTTAACGGAATGTGTAATTATAACCTACATAATTCAACAAAGGGGAGGTTGTGTGATGAACTACAATCACCCGAAGTTGTTAGAATTGGTATTTGAGAAATTGAAGGCAATCCTAATCTTTCTACTTTACGAAACTACTTGCCAACTTAAATTGAAATCATTGAGATGGTATGACATTAGGAAAGGGTGGACTTTAAAATGCGCATGCTATCTCCTTAGTGCCAAAGATGCTCACTTAAGGTTTAAGGAGCCATCTATCATATATTGCTATGGCAAGTTTATCACATGTCCAAACATTAATAATGTTAAAATGGAGCGGATTCTTGATCTTAGATGGTAACATTCGCATAATTCAAAAACTCGTTTAGAATTTCTTATCTTGTTCACCTATATATTATATATAAGTATTTATATTTTATAAGAAGTTTGAAGAAAATTAACCCCAAAATGATTAAAACCTCCGATTAAAGTAAAACAACGATTCATTAATAGAAACATTTGTGTCCACGGATCGATACTTGGTTCTTACCAATACTATTCTACATATACGATAGATACACTTGCCTATTTTGTGTGTGTTTAGTCTTTGTAGAAATCACTTTTATAAATTTAAAACACGATCTTGTGCAAAAGCAAATCATTTCATCCTTTCTTATTTAACCGCACGCGCATCACATATCAAGTTTTTGGCACCGTTGCCGGGGACACGGTACGTTTCTAAGAACAATCCAAGTTTTAATTTAATCATTGTCAATAATTATACAAATTTTTAACTTCTATTTTATTTTATCTTTAATTTTTATTTTTTTTAAAAATATATATAATTTTACGGCTAGCCTACTTTTTACCTTTATTCACCTTACCTTACTTTAGCTTAATTAACTTAAACCTTAGATAGTTTAGAATAGCTTATCCTAACTTATAGTTTAATGTAGACTAACTTTAACTAAGTTTTAATTTAGTGTTTAATTTTGATTTAGTCCCATGAACGTCCTCTACTTTTGAGCCTGTGCTTGTTTCTCCAATTTCTGAACCGGAACGACTCTTTCGTCGACGAACTCGTAAACGAACTACAGAAACCGCAGAAGCAATCAAAGACGAATCAGTAGATGCCACCACATCAGGAGAAAATCAAACCGAAGAAATGATAGCGACCCAGAACAATGAGCTGAACATGAGCCAGTATGCCAAGCCAACTCTCGAGGGCTATGACAATGGAGTGGCTCCACCCGAAATTACCGTAAACTTCGAAATCAAATATAGCACCATTCATATGGTGGAAAATTCAGTTCAATTTCATGGTCTCCTCGACGAAGACCCTCTTTCTCACATATCTCGATTTCTACGAATCTGCGGAACCTTTAAAATTCAAAACTGTTCAGAAGATCAAATCAAACTCAAATAGGGGCCAAGCCCCAGAATGGATAGAATCTCTTTCATCTGGTTCCATTACCACTTAGGACCAGATGGTTGAACAGTTTCTCCTCAAATATTTTCCGCCGGATAAAACTGCCAAATAACAAGCCAGCATTACCGGATTTCGGACCGATGATGACGACTTGTTACACGCAGCATGGGAAAGATACAAAAGTCTTCTAAGAAGATGTCCACATCATGGACTGAGCGTATGGTTACAAGTACAAACTTTCTTTGACGCACAATCCAGTCAAAACAAGCAAGCCATCGACCAGATCGCTGGTGGAGACCTGGGATCCAAATCACCTAACGAAGCATTTGAAGTCCTGGAGAAGGCCGCAAAGAAGAGTTTTGCTTACAACCCACCAAGATCTACACCTACGCATAAAGGAATACACCACGTTGATTCCAACACTCTTGTCACAGCACAGCTTGAAGCTCTCTCTAAAAAATTCGAACAACTTCAAGCCGAACTATCAAAAACCAGACTCACCTGTGACACTTGTGGAGGAAGCCAAAAGACGATTGACTGTAAGCAAGTCATCATGGCCATGGAAGAAGTCGATTTCATCGCTCGACATAACAACGCTTTCAACAATAACTTCAACCCAGGATGGAGAAACCACCCAAATTTCAGCTGGAAAGACGGAGGTAACACTCAACCTTTATCCGGATTCGAAAAAAGAGCAATGAATCAACCCTTCCAGCCTAAACCTCAATTTCAAGATCAAAGTTCTAGTAGCCATCAAAACCCGAGCTACTCCATGATTGAGGAAATGCTAATCCAACTAATGAACAAAACAAATAAAGAAGAATAGAAAGACGACTCAAGAGCCGTTGATATCAGCGAAGTATTATTAAAACATGAAGCTGATCTCAAAAGTCAACAAGCATCACTTCAGAACCTAAAAACCCAAATAGGACAAATTGTCCGACAATTATCTGAAAGACCACCTGGCACTCTTCCAAGCAACATAATCACCAACCCGAATGCAACAGCTAACGCCGTTACACTCAGGAGCGGTACAACCACTGTTGTCACACCGGCTTTAGAATCAGTTATGAAAAAAAAATCTCCTGATGAAACGCAGGAAAGGCTGACTCCACCAAGCACAGTACAGCCTAAGAAGCCAGTCTGAACCTATGTTCCGCCTATTCCATACCCTGGAAGACTGAAGTAGGAACGATTGGAAGCCCAGTATGGGAAGTTTCTAGAACTCTTTAAGCAACTCCATATCAATATCTCTTTCGTCGAGGCTATTGCTCAGATGCCAAAATATGCCAAGTTTCTCAAAGAAGTGCTGGCAAACAAAAGGAAGCTGGAGGAGCTCTCGCATGTCACCTTAAGTGAAGAATGTTCAGCTGTCCTACAAAGCAAGCTACCGACAAAGATGACCGATCCAGGGAGTTTACTATCCCTTGTCTCATAGGAAATTTATCTGTTAGCAATGCCCTAGCTGACCTAGGAGCTAGTATTAATTTAATGCCTTATGCGGTTTTTGCAAAACTAGGGATAGGAGAACCAAAGCCCACCCGCATGAGCATTCAGTTAGCTGACCGATCCGTTAAATACACTCGGGGCGTTGTTGAAAACATGCTTGTCAAAATTGACAAGTTTGTTTTCCCAGTATATTTTGTGATTCTAGACATGGAGGAAGACAGAAGTGTGCCTCTAATTTTAGGAAGACCCTTTTTAGCCACCGCAAATGCTAACATTGATGTTTGCACCGACAAACTCACTCTCAGGGTCAATGACGAGGCAATCACTTTTGACATAGGAAAATCTATGCAATATCCGCAACAACACGATGACACGTTATATTGTGTTGACATCATAGACTCCATCGTAAGTTGCTATATGCGAGATTCCTCCATCAATACTCGTTTAGAAACACAAGTCTTAGACAAAACACTCAACAACCCCATTTTAGAAGACGAAAATCTCAACAATAACTACGAAAAGTCAGAAATAATATACGAAATCATTGAAAACAATGAAAAATCAAAACCATCAATCGAAGAACCACCAGCCTTAGAATTAAAAGAACTACCAAAACCTCTCGAATACGCCTTTCTAGAAAAAGATTCTCAACTCCAGTAATTATTTCATCTCACCATTCTAAAGAAGAAAAAGACGAACTTCTTAAGGTTCTTAAAAACCATAAGAAGGCTATCGCATGGAAGATCATGGATATCAAGGGAATCAGTCCTTCTTTCTGTACTCACAAAACCCTCATGGAGGAGGAATACAAACCCGTGGTCCAACATCAAATGCGTCTCAACCCCAACATGCAAGACGTGGTGAAGAAAGAAGTAATCAAACTCCTTGATGCCGGATTAATCTACCCAATCTCAGATTCACCTTGGGTTAGTCCCGTTCAAGTAGTACCCAAGAAGGGAGGAATGACGGTCGTGATGAACGAGAATGTAAGGCCCCGTTACCGGTAGCCCTACTTTCGTGTTGGATTTACTCATAAACGCAGTTCTAAATATCAGAGTTAATTAAAACATTCGCGGAACATTAAAAACATTCAAACCATTACATTCCATAACCATAATTCTTGTCTTATCGAGCATTCATAGTCATTTAAAACAAAACATAGTCTCTTAAAATAAAACATCATAGCAAAATCTTCAGATGCCAGCTTCGTCCAACTCTGCCATGTGTCCTCCTCAAGCTACCTGCCTCATTCTACTCACCTGCGTGCATACTAAAAGTCAGCTACACTGAGTGAGTTCTAGTTAATCACATACTCATACAATACCTTCTTACATTTCATACTTAACCTCTTAACTTTCTTTCATACACACATAAGTGCATATACTTTCATTCTTACCTTCATACTTTCTTTACATACATAATCATACGTTTTAAAGAGCCTTTCGCCATATAACCTCATAGATATTATAAGGGTCTGGTCCCTGACATCACAGATATTATAAGGGTCTGGTCCCTAACATCACAGATATTATTAGGGTCTGGTCCCTAACATCACAGATATTATTAGGGTCTGGTCCCTAACATCACAGATATTATTAGGGTCTGGTCCCTCTTCGTTACCATAAAACCATGCCTTTCCTTCGTTTGTTAACCTTATCGCATTCATACATATAAGCAAATACATTATACTTACCTTATACGTAACACTACAACCTAACAGTACGTGCAATATCCGAAGATCGTTCACGTACTAACAAGCAATCATTCATACATTTCACATCATTCATATAAGGCATACACTTATCACTTAGGATAAGTGTATTAACAAACATATAGTGTATGCACACAGCCCCGAAAACATAACACAGAAGTGGGGCTAGAAACTCACCTGAATCCTGTTACGCTCTCCATTAATCGTTATTCCCTTCTTGAGCTGTGCACTGCTAACTGTATAATATTTACATGTATCAACTAACTACTACTACTCATGTTGTATTTCTATCTTTATATAACCCACAACGAACGGGGGTCCGGGGGCAGCGCCCCTGGCAGCGGGGTCTAGGGGCGGCAGCCCCTAGCAGGGTCCAAGGGGCAGAGCCCCTGGCTGGGGTCGAGCTGTCTTAACACATTTCTCATTAGGTTTTTAATTTATTTCCTAATTTGCTAATTCCAGCGAACTTATCATTAAGCGAACTTAACAATAAGCGAACTTACTGTAAGCGAACTTAGTGTTAAGCGAACTTAGCATCAAGCGAACTTACTGTAAGCGAACTTAGTGTTAAGCGAACTTAACATCAAGCGAAGTTAGGTTTGGCGAAGTTAACCTTAAGCGAACATATGCCAGGCGAAGTTAATATGGGCGAACTTATCACCAGGCGAAGTTACAGTTAGGCGAACTTGGCTTTAGGCGAACTTGCTTGCAAGCGAACTTGCATGAAGGCGAAGTTATGGCTTGCAGGCGAAGTTGTGCAGCAGCCACCGCTGTTCATACTTAATCCCCAAAATCATCATCGTTTTACCGAGAAATCCATGGGTATGGTATTTGACTAACCCGCGATCATTTCTATGGTCGTTTTTGGTTAAGATTTGACCCGAAAACCCGTAAAGTTTGGACCTTTAAGTTCAAAAACGCTTAATACAAGGTTTATGGTTTATCCTATACGAACCGTATATGTTTATGGGTTCATTGGATTCGTCCTAGCATCAAGTTCATTACTTTACGTTTCGTTTAGACCCGATCTATTATAGTTTCAAGTTTCATGGCTAACCATCTATTAAAACATGAACTTTAAGATCGAAATCGTACCTTTATGTTTTCGTTTTGGTCTCGGTTAGCTAGCTTATGAACTTTGGATCTTGTATAAATCTTGAATCACTCTTTCTTGCTCGGATTTCACCACTCTCTCGCTCGGCCGCGTATGGTGTGTGTGTTTGGAGTGTGTAGAGATTAAGATGGAATGAAATAAGGTTTAGGGTTTTATGGTGGTTTAGGAGGATATTTATATTCCCCAAGGCCCATGGACCTAAAGCCCATTACCCTTTAATCCATCTTATTTAATCCAAGTCCATGATCTTTCCTCATTAGACGTTAATTAGTAACATTAAACGCACGACAATTTAACGCAACATTCTCTATTTATTATTAGAATATTTAGGATGTTACAAGAGAAGGACGAATTAATACCAATGAGAACCATCACAGGCTGGAGAGTTTGCATTGACTATCGGAAGCTTAATGACGCCAAAAGAAAAGATCATTTTCCACTTCCTTTCATAGACCAAATGTTTGAGCGATTATTTGGAAAAATGTTCTACTGTTTTCTTGATGGATTTTCTGGATACTTTCAGATTCCCATTGCTCCTAAGGATAAGGAAAAAAGTACTTTTACATGTCCATACAGAACCTTCTCCTACCGAAGAATGCCATTTGGACTATGTAATGCTCCAGCCACCTTCCAGCGTTGCATGGTGGCCATCTTTCACGAAATGATCGAAAACTCTATGGAAGTTTTCATGGACGACTTCTCAGTCTTTGGAAACTCTTTAGATCACTGTCTGAAAAACCTAGACAAAATGTTAGCTAGGTGTGAAGAAGTAAATCTTGTGCTCAACTGGGAAAAATGCCACTTTATGGTAAAAGAAGGCATTGTTCTAGGTCACAAGATTTCTCAAAATGGACTAGAAGTTGATAGGGCCAAAATAGAAACCATATCCAAACTTCCGCCGCCAACTTCAGTCAAAGCCATTAGGAGTTTTTTAGATCACGCAGGTTTCTACCGCCGCTTCATAAAAGACTTCTCAAAAATCTCAAGACCTATGACCAAACTTCTGGAAAAAGACGCACCATTCTTCTTTTCTGAGGAATGTATTGAATCATTCAATACATTAAAAACCAAACTCGTCAATGCACCAATCATGACCACACCCGATTGGACCCTTCCATTCGAAATCATATGCGATGCAAGTGACTTTGCAGTTGGAGCCGTGCTCGGCCAACGCAAGGAAAAACATTTTCACCCAATTTACTATGCAAGTAAAACACTTAACGATGCACAAGAAAATTACACCACAACAGAAAAAGAGTTACTAGCAGTAGTATTTTCCTTCGAAAAATTTAGATCATACCTAGTTCTTTCCAAGACCATAGTTTACACTGATCATGCCGCAATACGTTACCTCTTCAACAAACAAGATGCCAAACCCAGACTCATCCGATGAATCCTATTACTCCATGAATTTGACATCGAAGTCAATGACAAAAAGGGAGCAGAAAATGTCGCCACATACCACCTTTCGCGCTTAGAATGTCCAACTCCTGACAAATTTCAAAAATAAATTATCAACGATAATTTCCCACATGAAATTCTCATGCGCATTCAAGCAGTCATAGAAGAGAAAGACGAAAGTCCTTGGTATGCCGACTTCGCAAATTACTTAGCCTGTAGGATCCTTAGAAAAGGACTTACCCACCAACAGCGGAAGAAATTCTTCTCCGATCTTAAGTTTTACTTCTGGGAAGATCCATACGTGTTTAGGATAGGTGCAGATCAAGTCATTCGTAGGTGCGTAGCAGGCAAGGAGGCCTTAGACATTCTCAAACACTGTCATAAAGGACCAACAGGCGGACACCATGGTACCGCCACCACGGTCAGGAAAGTGTTTGATGCAGGATTTTTTTGGCCCACTATATACAAAGATACACATACTTTGATCCAAGCATTCGATGCTTTTCAAAGAGCGGTGAACATCTCATCAAAAAATGAGATGGCTCAAAAAGGCATTCAAATTTGTGAAATCTTTGATGTATGGGGAATAGATTTCATGGGCCCATTTCCTAACTCATTCGGAAATAAATACATCCTTGTAGCAGTCGACTACGTGTCTAAATAGGTAGAAGCACAAGATCTTCCCACTAACGATGCTCGAGTAGTTGTACGATTTCTGAAAAAGTTATTTTCAAAATTCGGTACTTTCGAAGGCCCTAATCAGCGACAGAGGTACCCACTTCTGTAACACTCTGATGGTCAAGGTCTTAGCATGGTATGGGGTCCATCACCGACTGGCAACACCATATCACCATCAGACCAGTGGGCAGGTAGAAGTCTCGAATCGAGGAATTAAGAGAATTTTGGAAAGAAGTGTGGGGATGAATCGCAAAAATTGGGCAGAAAAGTTAGATGACGCATTGTGGGCCCTCAGGATGGCCTACAAAACTCCCATAGGAACGACACCCTTCAAGCTCGTTTACGGGAAGGCATGTTATCTACCAGTTGAATTAAAACACAAAGCCTACTGGGCCCTTAGAGCAGTGAATTTTGATCTGACGTCCGCCGGAGCAAACCGGGAAGATCAAATTCGTGAGTTCGAGGAACTAAGAACACTGACCTATGAAAATTCCTGGTCCTACAAAGAAAAGTCTAAACGCATACACGACGCTCATTTAAAAGGAAACAAAAAATTTCAAACTGGCGACCGTGTACTGTTATATAACGCTCGTTTACGTCTTTTCCCAGGAAAACTGAAATCCCGGTGGACAGGTCCATACATAGTTGAATCAGTTTTTAACTATGGAACAATCGAAATTTCAAATCCAAACGGCCAGAAGTTCAAAGTAAATGGACATCGATTAAAACCATACATCGACGGTCCACTAAAAGAAGTTTTGGAGGTATTAACCCTCCAAACTTTTTAAATAAGAAATTTAGTAAACAAGGTTTGGCCTAGACCTTCACTAGGCCTTGTAAATAAATATAAAAAAATAATAATAATAAATAAATAATAATAATTTTTGACAACCACGGGGGCGTGCCTTCACAAGCACGGTCCCGTGCCTAAAAATGCGGGCCGGCATCTACGTTGCAAAAATCTCAATCAGACAGGTTTGTAACAGAATTGTCAGAGTAAAAACACGGGGGCGTGCTTCTAACGACACAGTACCGTGCTCGTTTTTCTGTTTGGTTATAAAAGGCACCTTGTGTCATTGCATTTCTTGCACAAACCAAAACCAAAAACCTCTGAGAATTCAGCATGCCAACTGAGATGAGTGAAGCAATCCCCGTTTCCCGACATCCGAGAAACGACGCCCGCCATGTTTCAAAAACCGAGCTTATCTTGAAACTCCAAGAACTCGTGAAAGAACTCACCGAAATGAACCTCCTTGCTGAGATGCGTCTTATGCAACTCACCGAATCAGTGGAAAACATAAAAATGGACCTCCGAGACATCAATGAACAACTCCAGTTTCAAGTTCTCAGTTTCACGTATTTTCCACTACCAGGACCATTCGAAGGAGGAGAGCCTTTCGGGGAACTCTAGGAAACTTAATTTTCGGTTTTTATGTATAAACAAGTGCATTAAGCACAACGTGTTAGGACTTCGGGCTTAACCCGATTATTTTTCTTTTCTTAGGAAACCCGGGCTTATCCCGTAACTGTTCTAGGACTTTTATTTTAATGAAAATTAATTTTTAGATGACCAAACTTCCAAATTATCACAATAAACATCATTCTAAAAATTCCGGATCTTGAATTGTATTGAAAATTAAGAGGAAATTCACTGAGAAAAAAAGCACGGGCCGTGCTTTCCTAAGCACGAGGCCGTTGTCACCCTAGAATCTTCAGCATGATACGCGCTGACTCCGTACAATTCTCTGACTCAGAAACATTTATTCCTCTAGCAGCACGGGGCCGTGATTTTAAAGACACTGGCCGTGTTCAACTTTCCAGTCTCAATATAATGCATGCATAAATTCACTATTCCATTCACACCAAACACAAATTACCTAAATGGAAGGAAACGGGTTGAATGGAGGACAGTGAAAAAGGGGAAACAACATGAATCCTCCTTCCTTGAGAAGCAAATCATGAGACTCTAATGCATCATAAGAGATCAAGTTGAGATCAATATGCAGACCGAGGCTCGAGTAATCAGGTTAATCAACAAAGTCGACCTGCTTAGGTTTGAGAACATCCATGTTGTGGATGGCCACCACAAAGATGTGACTTCCAAACTTAACTTTCTCAACCGAGAAATCGTTACGCTCAATTGGAAGCCAAACGAGCACCACCACAAATCTAGGACTTGTTCGGAAGTGGGGGCCGTTAAAGTTCTAACTTTGTTTCGTGTTGAAGTTGTTTCCGTTAGTACTGTGTGTTAGGATCCGAGAGTTGTTGTTGTACTTTTCATTTCGTGTATCTTTAATTATGTCTCTCTTTAATCATGTCTTTAGTTTTATGTTTTAATGAAATTTAGGATTCTTAATTACCATGTTAAAATGACCAGAAAATAAAAACCAGCTAACCAGTTCGACAAATAAACATAATCTAAATAACACTGTCTGCACTAAGCAGCACGGTTCCGTGCTTTTAATCGCACGGGGCCGTGTTTTTGGTCACAGAGCAGTTACGAGTTTTAAATGAATAAAATAACTTTCTCCAACCACCAACCCTAATAATCACTGCGTTCTGAACCGGAAAACCGCCGACTATCCAACATTTTGCTAATTTCTTCATCATATCTCCGATTCTAAACCTAAGATATGTTAATTTAACAAATTGCATTGTTCAAATTCGTCATTCTAGGTTTAGGTTAACCCTAAAATCACTCAAATCGACCAATTCGGGTCAAAACCCGAAAAGAATACGGGTTAATTTGCTTGCATAGATTGTTGAATAATTGATAGTTAAGGTTCAATTGAAAGAAACAAATTCGAGTTTAGAGTTTTAGCATAAATACCCGACACACCATTAAACCTAATTTATATAACCAGTTGGAAACGAGGGTTAGAGTCTGTGAAAGTTAGTAATCAATATTAGAAACACGAGCCGTACCCAAGACAACACGAGTCGTGGTCAACCAAAAGTCAAACATCAAAGGAAATTTTATCAGAAGCACCAGCACGGGGCCGTGCTTTGCTCTCTGTTTCAGCAAAATTGCAAATATTTCACGAATTTTGGCAAATTTGAGTGTAAATTGCAGATGGCCGAGTATGGGGACGAAGTTCATGGATACGTAGTCTTCGGAAACGCAAGAAAAAGGACAGACAGGCAAACACGTGATTAACTTATCTAAACAACAGGTACCCCGAAGCCAATTTCCATGCGTGTAAAGAAACTCTGAGACACGTCAACCAATGGGACCGCTATCAAAACATTGTGAAAGGACCTTGGAGACGGGTTTTGGGCTAAACGGGGGAATCAGTGACGGAACTTACAAAGGAATTCCTGGCCTCGTTCAATATGAAGAAGAAAAAGTTTAACATGTGGGCATTGTACTGTATGAAAAACGAACTACCATGCAATATCACTATGCTATTTTGCAAACTTTTCATGACAAATGCTACTGCCCGAGGAAATACCCCGATCTTCGGTGGTCCATAGATCCACAACCTCTACAGGGCTTATGGTGCAAACACAGAAGGAACTCCAAGCCCAGACCCGATAGCTCTCAACCTTGATTACTGTGAAAGCATGAAGATGATTCAGCAAATCAGCCCAGGTGTGTGGAGATTTTGTGATAAGAACAACCAAGTTTGGGACCCAGAAGACCCGGCAGAGAGGATGATATAGGATGTGCATGAAAGACAACAATCACCACCCAGACAACACCGCCGCCGAACTTACCATCAGAGTGGAGGCCCATCTTAGGGGCCGGTCCCAGTTCGTCACACGATAGCCGATACTCTCTCGAGGGTATATATGGACTTATTGATCAATTCTCAGCTAACACTAGCACCTCATTTGACAGGATTACAGACCAGATGGCTGCCTCAGATGCACAGCGAGCAGCCGAATATGCAGAGACGAGGCGAGAGATTGATCGTTTGGGCCATCGCATGGCAGGCAGTGGGGACCATTTGACCCGGACACGGGTTAATGATGACTGGCAGCACTGGTAGGTCGGGCACGGGCATGGGTTGGTAGTATTTCATGAACTTATGATGTGTGTTTTTTTTAAACAATTTACTTTCTGTCGTACTTGTTTGTTTATTTTTATGTTGGTTTGGATATTGTTTTGGCCGTGGGTGCCAAAGAAAATATTCCAGGTACTAATTTAGCCCTATAGGGCAAGGGATGGATGATTCCATACCCAATTTTCAGCAGTTTATGTTTGGTTGTTTATGGATGTTTGCAGTTTTATATTATACAGATACAAAAACAGGAAAATGGACGAAAAACAGGGGACGCTCTGTCAAAATTTCGTTGACCCATAGGGAAGTAACTCTCCATTTTTACCCATAATACTCAATTAGAATTTTTATATTTCCATGAATCTAGTCATATTGAGGACAATGTGAGATTCAAGTGTGGGGAGGGGAATTACTTGACCAATTGTTTTTCCAACTAATTATAAAAATTCTCTAAATATTTTTGCAGCAAACAAAGATTATTCTAAACCTAAAAAGAAAACCAAGAAAATATTTTGCAAATAACCAATCATAAAGTGAAAAATTAGAAAGAAGTTTTGTAATTTTGAGAATAAATTTATGCAAAATATGGTTTTAATACCCAATTCCTCCGTTACCATGAGATAAACCTCATGCCATATAAATATTTTTTCGGAAGCTTTGAGTGAGTCATATGTTTCGTGTGATTTAGAACTTGTCGCAATTACTCATTTCAAGACCGCACGAAGGGTTGTATAAGGAAGAAGGTAATATTTACACAATTCCATCAAACCCATTACCAAATTACAAAACCCAAAAACCCGATCACTTTATCCATTTTCACCGGTAAAATACAACACTGGTCTTTTACCTGCAGACTCTAAAGAACTGGAAATGCATTCTTTCGATTTCAATTTCCTTTGCTGCATACACTTCACAAAACCTAGGTTGCCTCCAGAACTTAGGGAGAGAATCTTTCCCTTTAGCAATGAGGTGAGGAAAAAGTGGCGCCAAGACGAACAAAGGCCACCATTATGTGGAATTTCCAAAAACGCAATAAAGAGAAGAGAAAAAAGATATGAACCATGCTTAGGTTGCGGAAACTGGTCCCACGAAGGAAGATGTAGAAAAAGTCAAACTCAGTCTCAGCATGAATATACCGAACTAATGAGGATGGGGGCTATTAGGCTCAAAGCCGAACGATCCATTAGAGTTGGAAGTTATATTCAGAACAGGATTGAGGAAGAATTGATCCACATCCTCGATAAAACTGGTCTTGACGATCTGACCTTAAAAGAGTCGTTACTTAAAAAAAAAAAAAAAAAACTCTCGGAGAAAAGGAGCTAACCATTGAAAACATCTTAAGACTCCCGAAAATCAGTAGGAAGTTGTATTTACCATCCTCATTAACCCTTGAACCACCAAAAAAATACCAAACCCCTACTCACACAAAACCAAACCCTTTTACCTTCTGATCTATGCAACCCTTTAAAAGGTGGATATTTGAATTTGTTACAAGCTTATTTATCACATGTTACATTTCGACTAAGAGTGTTCACATACATACATCACAGGTATGATCAGATATAAAACCGAGTGTGAGTGGACATTGTGAGAACATGACGTTTTGCATAAACGGAAGCTCACAAAAACAAAACTTCATTCTTAATTAACACTAAAAATTTGGTTATTTTGTTTCATCTTCTTGGAAGCTCATTTAAGGGATGGTTATAATCTAAGCTTGCTGTTTTTTAGAGGATATTTATAAGAAGATTGCTTGAGGACAAGCATTGTTCAAGTGTGGGGATGTTTGATGTACATAAATATATACATCTTTTCGGCATCAAATAATCTCTAAAAACCGCAATTTCTGTCAAATAACATAGCATAAAAGACAACTTATCATAATAAAACATAATTTCAGGTGAAACCAAGCCCCAAACGAAGAAACAAGCAAAAAGACGAAGAAAAACAGAAGAAAACACAAGAAAACAAAGAAACACGCCCCCATGCCTCAAAAAACACGCCTCCATGCTTCTAACACAAGAAAAGACAAAATCTGAAAGCAAAAGCACGGGGCCGTGCTCATTATGCACGAGGCCGTGGACGAGAATACAGAAAAGACAAAGATGAACTGAGCACATGTCACTAAAAAACACGGGGCCGTGCCTACCAACCATGGGGCCGTCGCCACCTCACAGAAAAGACAAAACAAATCTGGCACATGTCATAAAAATGAACGGGGGCGTGCTCATCAAGCACGGGGCCGTGCCTCACAATCCAGAATGCCTATAAATAATGGCTCATGTTGCACTCATTTGGTGTGCCTTGAAAAGATTTCTATCCGATTCTCTCTTATAAAAACACACACTAACACTCACTTTAGAGATTTAGTGAAGAGTTTGAAGGCTTGGAGATCATCACCATCAATAATCATCATCAACAATCATTACCATCATAAAGAAGAAGGATTCATCTACATTTGGTTATATTGTTCCAAGTTTAATCATGTATTTGTTACTATCAATCATCTTAATGTTTATCATCATGCTAATTATGAGCTAAACTCCTTTTACCATCTAAAATCTAAGAAGAAGCTTTGTTTTACTTAATAATTAATCAAGATATGTGATGTAGTCTAGTAAAGTACATGGTATTACAATTATCTTTTGATGAGAAATGTTTCACCATCTTAAATCACTAATTCAAAGTTGGTGGTTGTCAATTCCATTGGCAATCGTTCATGATCGATTCATGTTTTTGAAAAAGAGAAATAATTTGATACATTATCAAAACATGGATCCTTATATTGTACTTAGAAATGATGAGATATAAGTTTTGATGTATTTTTCTAAACCTTGGTAATCCGAAAATAGCTTTTCTTAGGATATCAAATTAGTTAAAGAAATCATATGTTAATGGAATGTGTAATTATAACCTACATAAATCAACCAAGGGGAGGTTGTGTGATGAACTACAATCACCCGAAGTTGTTAGAATTGGTATTTGAGAAATCGAAGTCAATCCTAATCTTTCTACTTTACGAAACTACTTGCCAACTTAAATTGACATCATTGAGATGGTATGACATTAGGAAAGGGTGGAATTTAAAATGCGCATGCTATCTCCTTAGTGCCAAAGATGCTCACTTAAGGTTTAAGGAGCCATCTATCATATATTGCTATGGCAAGTTTGTCACATGTCCAAATATTAATTATCAATGTTAAAATGGAGCGGATTCTTGATCTTAGATGGTAACCTTCGCATAATTAAAAAACTCGTTTAGAATTTCTTATCTTGGTCACCTATATATTATATATAAGTATTTATATTTTATAAGAAGTTTGAAGAAAATTAACCCCAAAATGATTAAAACCTCCGATTAAAGTAAAACAACGATTCATTAATAGAAACATTTGTGTCCACGGATCGATACTTGGTTCTTACCAATACTATTCTACATATACGATAGGTACACTTGCCTATTTTGTGTGTGTTTAGTCTTTGTAGAAATCACTTTTATCAATTTAAAACACGATCTTGTGCAAAAGCAAATCATTTCATCCTTTCTTATTTAACCGCACGCGCAGCACACATTATTTGGCGGATAGTAAATGACAACATTTTATACTAAATTCTGATTTAAGTTTTGAAAAATCCTTTTGAGTTGCTTCTATCTTATCAAGAAACCCTTTTTCATTTTTCTTACGTTTGAAGTTTTCAGATTTTATTCTTTCCATATCTCTAATTAAGTTATCATTATGGAGCTTATATAACTCTATCTTATCAACACAATCTAGAGAACATGGTTGAAAACTTACCTTAGATGAATTTGGCGAAGTGAACGCCATATACGCGAATTGAAGTTCCTTGATCTTCTCCTCAGTAGAATTTTCTTCTCCGATATCTTCAACATTTGCGAAGTTTGTGGTTTGATTTCCAATGTTGAGAGCAGCCATCTGATCCTCCCAAGAGAACTGTTGAGCAACCTATCCTCTTTCACCATTTCCCGAACTACCTCCAACCTCACCTCTAACATTATCCACTGTAACCAGTACCCTTTCTGTGTTTCCATCCTTTGCTGGGTTAGTACATTCACGAGTAAAATGACCCGGCTCGTGACAGTTGTAGCATCTCATAGTGTCTTTGTTAAAATCCACCTTCTGATTATTAGGCATATTCCAATTCTTTCTACACGTCCTCTTAGTAAACTTCTTGGCCTGAAATACTGCCATGGCGATTTGCCAAGAAATATCCATTTCTTTAACATCATCAGGATGGATCTGGATCTTATCGAGTTAAGCAGCAACCATAGGTTGAATGAGGTACAGCTAAAAATGCAATATAATAGTTCATGAATCCTGCCATTAGAGCTATATTCTCCTAAGTCTCTTTTGGAATGGAAGGAATCTGATTGGAGTTCTGACTGTAAGTTACCCTAGAGGATGTGGCCTTTCCACTGTCAGCTGAAGATTGACCAGATTTAGTGACGAGTACAGGAGCTGGTTGGGGTGGAATGGAAGATGGTTGGCCTTGAGTGTATGTGAACATTTGAAAGTTTCCCTAAGGTGGTTGTTGAGTAGACTTGAACATTGAGAAACTGTCTTGAGAAATGAGGGCACTGTTGGAAGCAACGTTGTACGCAACTGCACTGTAAGAGTTTGCATGATTTGTTGCACGTTGTTTGTCGTCCATATCACATGCCTTGATGGTAGCCATCATCTCAGAGAGAGACATTTTGTTGAGATCTTAAGTCTTTTTGATAACAGCAACATTCATATCCCAGCTCTTTGGCAATGAATTCACCAGCTTGTTGTTTATCTCATAGGTTGCTAGATAGATACTTGCTGATATTATTTCAATCAATAGTGCTATAAAACTTTGGAGTTGAGTTTCCAACGTCTCCCCAAGAACATGATTAAACATGTTGAACTTTTGTCGCGGCAAGTCCTGGCGACTCCTTTTCATATCTTCGTTTCCCTCATACACCTCAATCAACGCCTCCCACAACTCTTTAGCAGATTTAGGTTCTCTAAAGCCAAGGGCAATCTCAGGTGAGAGTTCCATGGTTAACGTTGAAAGATCCTTTTCATCTTCCTCAACCTTAGCAAATTCATCATCGTCATACATTGCAATGGGCTTCACAACAATCTCAGTTGAGTTTTCTCGCTGATAAGTAATTCTTTGGGTCCCTAACAATGCTTCTCCAAACTTTGGGATCTTTCATCTTAACGTATTTCTCAAAGAGAAATTTCCATTCACTTAACCCTTCATGGGACAAGAGACGGGGTATACGAGTGGTGGTCCCATGATAGAGTCGAGTTCTTGATGGAGTGAAGTGTTGGTTGAACCATTGCTAATAGTTAATTGATCCATTATAAATTAGTCCACAAAAATAGTCCAAAGAGTTTTAAAGTCCAAGTACCAGGCCCAAATCAATGTGATCAGGCCCAAAGGTGATTACTGTTCTGTTGACCCAGAACCAAGTTGACCGAGAACCAGTTGTTGTTGACCGGGGTTGACCAAGAACCAGTAAGTTTGACCGAGAACCAATAACTTTGACGGAGAACCAAGAAGTATGACCGAGAACCTTTGTTATTCACTGAGAACACTAAGACTTGGCCAAAAACTAGTTATAACTGAGACAGGAGGTAACCGAGAAGTAGTTGTAGCCTAAAACTCTTAAAACCCAGCCGAGAACACAGGTTTAGCACCTAAAGTCAATCTGAATCGTAACAAACTTCCTAAAAATAAGGGATTTTATTTGTTTCCAAACTATAATCAGTCTTTTACCGAAAAAACTGTCTTCTTCTTTTCCGATCAGGAACCCACCGGAAGACTATAATGGCCACCAATCCTCTATCTCTTGAATCCTTGATATCACAATAACGAGCCTGAAGAGGTCTAAGGCTCTGATACCAATTGTAAGTCCCGAATCTGGATCACTACAATTATGATATCAACAAACTAGATGTTGGTGCGGAATTCCAACACTAAGTTATTCAAGAACACAAAGGAACACAAACAAGTAACACAAGAGATGCTTCAAAACACACGTATTATTATACGTCGGGTGCTTAAGCACGGTGATTACAATACACGTCTAGTAAATCACTTAGACGGCGAACAAAACAAGTGAACCCACAACCTAGAACCCTATACAATGTATTCTATATATAGGGTACTCAATACACAAGCCCAACAAAGACCAAAAGCCCACCGAGATCCAAAGGGATCTCGGCTTACATACACAACCCAAACAAAAGAAATAAACTATGTACAAACCAATCTAATCTAAGCCCAACAGGGTACGTTTATGGGTTATGGGTCAGCACGTTATCGGGTCACGGTTTAGTTTATGGATTATCGTACTTGGTTTTGGTTAACCGGAAGAGTAGGGGTTGTTGCACGCTTATTAATAATGGATTGGTTGGGGTTGACCAATTCAAGTGTGTTAGGCCCATTTTGTGTTAGTTTTTCGTATTTGATTGTTATGTGTCGTTTATGTTACGTTAGCTAGTTGGACTTTGTTTATTTGTATGTTTGGGCCAAGGCCATGTGTTAGAGCCGAATGGGCCGTTAATAATGAATAGATAGTGCATGATCACACACACTATATATAGTGTGTGTGTATCTCATGCATACAACAACCTTTTGCTTTTAATCGTATCTTATCCTAAAACTAGAAACTCTCTCTTCTCTCCCTTCTCTCTACCCTCACAATAATAAACTAAACCAAACAAGATCCGAGATCTTGGTACTCACTAATGATTTTCAGCTAGCTAGTGTAGAGGTTGATCAAAGTAGACTAGTATTAGTGTTGTTAGACCCGGTCAAGGGACCAACGAAGTGGAAGTGCACGTTGATGATTCAAGGATGCATGTGGTGTAAAAGAAGTAGTCCATTTAGTTTACTGGTTCTTTGGGAATAAGATTAGTATCATATTGTTTCTTTATTATCCCACGTTCATTGTAAAGGCTATAAATAGCCTTCTTAGTTTATTTTAATATTGAACCCTTTTCTTGATAAATACAAAAGCTTTCTTCTTCAAATATTTACTTCTCAACTCATATACATACGTGTGTTTATCATGTATCACTAGGGGCCTGAACCAACACTGGATCCGTTCTAGTATCTGCTGCAGCTGGGTCTTGAGGGACGAAATATCAACACCAAATAACCTGAGCGTATGCATAGGCTGATTTGTTACTGGTAGTTCATGTTCTTCTTGATCACGTGGAATGTTTGTTCCAAACATTCTTACAAATCTACGATTACCAACAAAAAACGGTATGTTGATGCTACTTCCGGTACCAGTTCCATCCCTGACAGCATCACCATTTTTGGTTCTCTTGGGTCTTGGTGCATGATGACTACTGTCTTCTGCATCCTGAGAAAAGTCCCCGGGCTCTTGGCTCTTTCATTTCGTGTGTGTTTGTTCATTTCGAATATTATCATCAATAGGCGACGTGCCCCCTCCAGGCACAACTTCAGTGACATTGCCATCAAGAACTTGGAATGCTGCTTGCTGATTGCCTTCGGTTTGTGTGCCGCCAACATTACAGGCAACATCAACAACTTCCAATTTCTTTCCATCCACAATTTCCAGTGCATCAGATGCACTGCCATCACCACCAGTATGTTCCATGAACATTGTTTCATCCTGGTTTTCTCCATCACTAACAACATCGGATGCACTGCCACCGCCACCACGATGTTCAATCACCTTTGCTACATCTGGTTCATTTCCATCACCAATAACTTTTGGTTAAATGTTGACCAAATAAAACGTTTATTTTATGATCGTTGGAAGTCCAAGAATAAAGGAACATATGAAGCCAAGTTATCTGCAAAGTTTGTTATTTTTTTTCTATTTAAACTTTCCAGTATTTTGTTTATCATTATCACTTCAATCAGCCAAAAATTCCAGTTGTAATCATTCCATTACGCTTGTTTCAATCATTCGATTATTAATAAGAGATTACAGTCGGCTAATTTTGTTCTTGTTTTCTTGATATACTTACTATATTGCCTGATCCAAACTAACATTTGGTATCAGAGCATCACGTTCTGATCCAATTTTATGCCTAAATTCCTAAAATTCAACACTATGTCTGTCATCACAAACCCTAGTTCCTCAAAAGAAACCTCAATCCCATTCCAATACCCTATTCTTACACCTACAAACTATAACACATGGGCCATCAAGATGGAAGCTATTATGGACGCCCACGGGTTGTGGGACGCCATCGAGCCACCAACCGGCGTGGTTGCGGATGAACGGAAGATCAAGCAGGTTCGAGCTTTCATCTTTCAGGCAATCCCTGAAGAGATTTTGTTGCAAGCAGCGAAGAAGACGGCCAGAGAAGTTTGGGATTCGCTAAAATCCCGGTATGTAGGTGCTGAACGTGTTCAGAAGGCTCGGTTGCGTATTCTGAAGAGTGAGTTCGAAGGGGTGCAGATGAAAGATGGAGATACAATTGATGATTATGCAGGAAAGTTATCGGGTATGGTGTCGAAGTTCAATAGTGTTGGGGAAAAGTTGGAAGACGAAGAATTGGTACGTAAGTTGTTTTGACACGATCCCTAAGAGATTTATAAATTTGGTGGCCTCAATTGAGCAGAGTTCAGATGTTGAAACGATGTCATTTGAAGAGGCGATTGCACACTTAAAAACTTACGAAGACCGGGTTAAGCTTCATCAATCGCAACAAGAAACTGAAAATAGTTTGTTGTTTACCAAATCTAAAATAAAATCGAACTCGAAGGGGCAAGGAAGAAGTCAACAGGTTCCAAATCAGAAATCGGGTGGATATAGTAAGACCGATCGGGGTGGTCGGAGTGGTTCTCGAGGACGTGGCCGTGGTAGGGGTAATCGCGGTGGGCACATGGGGAACCAAGATCAAAGAAACGGGTCAAAGAAGAAAGACAAAAGGCATATTGAATGTTTCAATTGCCATGAACACGGGCACTATGCGTCAGAATGCAAAGAGCCCAAAGAAAAGATAGATGAAGCCAATTTAACACAAACTCAAGAAGAGGAACCGGCCCTCTACTTAACTGTTCATGGTGAAGATGCACCATCTATGGTCCTCTTGAGTGAAGACAGATTATTTCCAAAGACCGGTGATAACAAAGATATTTGGTATGTTGACAATGGTGCGAGTAATCATATGACAGTTATGCATGATTCGTTTGTCGAGTTAAATTGCAATATAACGGGACAAGTTCGGTTTGGAGATGGGTCTAAGGTCCAAATTAAAGGAAAGGGTCCACTGGTGTTTGAAAGTAGAACCGGTGAACATATACTCATTCCTGATGTATATTATATACCGGTTCTCACTAGTAACATATTAAGTTTGGGACAGCTCACGGAGGAGGGCTATGATGTTCATATGCATGGAAGCACACTGAAGTTGTATTATAAACATGAAAATCTTATTATGAAGATCAAGAGGTCAGTTAACAGATTGTATAAGATTTCGTTAAGAATTACAAAACCGGTTTGTCTAGGCGCTCACATGGACGAAGAGGCCTGGCTTTGGCATGCACGGATGGGCCATGTTAATTTCAATGTTTTGGAATACATGGCTAGGAAAGATATTGTGATCGGCATGCCTTGTATAAATCACCCAAAACAGATGTGTGAGGGGTGTATGGTTGCAAAACAAGCGAGTAAACCGGTGCCAAAAGAAGCTCACTGGAGAGCATCGAAGCCACTTGAGCTAGTCCATGCTGATCTATGTGGACCCATTACTCCACAAACGTACGGAGGTAACCGGTATTTCCTTCTAATTGTTGATGATTTTACTCGTTTTATGTGGGTATACCTGTTGAAAACAAAGGATGAAGCCTTTATCTTGTTCAAGAAATTTAAAGCACATGTAGAACAAAATTATCCCTACCAACTAAAGATGTTAAGAACAGATCGGGGTGGTGAATTCAACTCGCTCCAGTTTAATGACTTCTGCCAAAAGATGAAGATTAAACGCCAAATAACTGCACCCTACACTCCTTATCAAAATGGAGTAGTAGAGCGCAGGAACCGAACCGTGGTTGAAATGACAAGATCGTTATTGAAGACAATGTCAGTTCCAGATCAGTTGTGGGGGGAGGCTGTTCGACATTCGGTATATCTACTAAATCAAGTTCTGACAAAGTCTGTGAAGGCTGCAACACCGTATGAGGTAATGAAAAATCGAAAACCTAAACTTACTGATGTAATTGTCAAAGAGGCTCGCCAAGCTGAGTGATCGTGGAACACCAATGGTTCATTTGGGAATGGTGGAAGGAACGAAAGGGTACAGGCTTCTGAACCCAGACACAATGAAAGTGGTGATTGCGTCACCAAGTTCTGTTGAATTTACTGAATGTCGTAAGTGGTCTTGGAAGGGGAGTCAACATACTAAGCCCACTACACCTTGGTGGGCTAGTATATTAGCTGATGAGCCAGAGTCCAAAAGTCAACATCAAGTGCAACAAAGTCAAACCCAGCCCCAAGGGAATGACTTTGATAACCAGGGTACGCCAGTAACTAACCCTAACACTTGTCAGTTTAATTCTCCAGGTAATCGACAAGATGGAGACCCTCAATGTTCAATCAGTCGTCAATCATCAAACATGAGTATTTTGAATACAAGTGTTCCATATGCTCATACTCCTGCTCAAGGGTTCCGCTCAGTGGGTGGAATTTACCAAACAACTGACGCAATGAGTGATGACCAGGTACGTGAACTTTATGACAGGGAAGCAGGGTTAATGTTGATTGATGGTGAGCCGGCTTCGTTTGATGAGGCTGCATCAGAAGAACCTAGGTTGATTGCTATGAAAGAAGAGTTGGCCTAAATTAAAAGAAACAACACATGGACACTAACCTCCTTACCAGTTGGTCATAAAGCAATTGGGCTAAGGTGGGTGTTCAAACTGAAGAGAGATGCTGAAGGAAATGTGATAAAGCATAAAGCACGTTTGGTGGCCAAAGGGCACGTGCAACAGAAAGGAGTTGATTTTGAAGATGCATTCGCTCCAGTCGCATGACTGGGACTGGAAACAATCAGATTACTATTGGCAATTGCTGTCAAAGGAGGGTGGCTTGTACATCATTTAGATGTCAAGTCGGCCTTTCTAAATGGTGAACTTAGGGAAGAAGTTTATGTGAGGCAGCCAACGGGATTTGAAATTAAGGGCAGAGAAGGTATGGTTTATAGGCTGCACAAGGATCTTTATGGGTTGAGACAAGCACCCAGGGCATGGAATGCTCGATTAGATAAAGTACTCAAAGACCTCGGTTTTAGCAGGTGTGCACATGAGCAAGTAGTATACAAGGTACACAAACCAGATTATGTTATTATCATTGGTGTCTATGTAAATGACTTGATTGTGACTGGATCAAGTGAAGAGAAAATTGGAGAGTTTAAACGAAGAATGAAGTCCATCTTTGATATGAGTGACCTGGGAAACTTAACTTACTACCTTGGGATTGAAGTAGAACAAGCCAAGGATGGAATAATATTGAAGCAAGAAAGTTATGCTAAGAAAATTTTGAAGATGGCAGGTATGAGTAGTTGTAATGCTACTAAATGTCCAATGCATCATAAATTACAGTTAACAAAAGTTGAAGCAGGTAGAGACGTTGATCCAACCGAGCATCAAAAGATTATTGGTTGTCTTCGTTACTTGTTGCACACTCGACCGGATCTTAGTTACTCAGTTGGAGTGGTGAGTAGATATATGCCGTCCCCGAAAGAAAGTCACGTTGCAGCAGTAAAGCAGATCCTCAGGTACATCAAAGGTACGGTTGGTCATGGGCTGAAGTACAAAAGAGGGGGTAATAGTAGGCTGCAAGGGTATAGTGACAGCAGTTATGGGATGGATTTAGATGATAGGAAGGGAACTACTGGTATGGTTTTTTATTTTTCGGGTAATCTGATCACTTGGTCATCGCAGAAACAGAAAACAGTAGCTCTCAGTTCTTGCGAGGCAGAATTCATGGCTGCAACTGCAGCGGCTTGTGAAGCTCTTTGGTTAAGGAATGTGGTGAGTGATCTGCTCGGAAGAGAAGCCCAGATGGTTAAATTATTTGTTGATAATGAATCAGCAATTGCCCTCATGAAGAATCCCGTCTTCCATGGGAGAAGCAAGCATATTGATTTGAAGTATCATTTTATCCGCGAGTGTGTTGAAAGGGAACAAATAGAGGTTGAACACATAAGTGGGAACCTGCAGAAGGCAGAAAGCTTTGCCACGTGTCAAATTTGAAGAAATAAGAAGCCTAATGGGAATTGAAGATCATAAGAAAGAAATCAACATTCAGGGGGAGAATGTTGGTTAAATGTTGACCAAATAAAACGTTTATTTTATGAACGTTGGAAGTCCAAGAATAAAGGAACAGATGAAGACCAAGTTATCTGCAAAGTTTGTTATTTTTTTTCTATTTAAAAGTTCCAGTATTTTGTTTGTCATTATCACTTCAATCAGCCGAAAATTCCAGTTGTAATCATTCCATTAAGCTTGTTTCAATCATTCGATTATTAATAAGAGATTACAGTCGGCTAATTCTGTTCTTGTTTTCTTGATTTACTTACTATATTGACTAATCCAAACTAACAATAACAGCCACAAATGTACCTCAGTTAGCATCACCTTCTGTTATCGGCTAAACAATTTGGTTAAAAGCGTCACCAGATCGTCTGCACAAAAAAGAATTTATAAAAAAAAACCCTAACCCTAACTATATATATTCTCTTCTATGAAACCCTAGCTCTATATATGTTGACTTGATTGTTAATTAATTAAATTTAAAGTGTATGCTAATCGATTACTGAAAACTATGGAATGTAATAACGGAAAGCTAAGCTGTGACTTGAAATCATAAATTAGTATAATTAGTATATATATATATATATATAGTCAGTACCACAAACAAATTGATTAAAAATACACAGTTAGTGTAATTAAAATTTAATACTTAATACAAAAATTAACCTGATAGCTAGATCTGCGGAAGTATCATCAGGATGACTTCCCAACAGATCTGCGGGTGCGTCATCCTCAGCCTCTATGAGGTTATCATCAGTATTAGCATCATGAGGATTTCCCAACAGATCTTCGGCCGCATTGATGTCATCAACAATAGTAGCATCAGCAGGATGATTTCCCAACTGATTTAAAACATTGCAGCTCAAAAATCGATCCCTTTTCTTAAAAGGTTCCATTTTAATTTTCTTGAATCAAATTTGAATTGAAATTCACCTTCTATAGTTCTATTAGTTTTCTCTGGTGGTGGCATATGTGTTACAAACAACATATATATATTTATATTAGTTTTTCAAGTTAATTTCAAAATTATTACTTAAACTTCAAGGCGGGATTAATTTGCCAAATCTGGAGAAGTATTATCAGGAAGACTTCCCAACAGATCTGCGGGTGCGTCCTCCTCGACCTCTATGAGGTTATCATCAGTGGCAACAGGATGACTTTTCTGGTGCAAAGAATGTCAATAAGTTATAACCACAATATTGGTTATTCCAGTTAATTTCAATTACTAGCTAAAATCCAAGGCGGGAATAATATGAATCTATATATGTGCTTAGCATTTAACCATAATTAAACATATTTTTTTAAAGGGTAACTTTATCAACCTTGTAAATGATAGAGTATGGTAAGTACGAATTCTTACTTAACATCCTCCTTCAGGATTGCGTAGAATTCCACCAATATAGTCTATTGATTTAATTTAGGAAGCAAGAATATAGTAATTTTCTTTAAACTGCAGAAGTCTATTTAAAACTATAACAATGCTTATTTATCAATCAAGCTTTATATTTCTTGTCTCTAGAATTTTGTAAAATTGAGATTAAATTGTGAATACCCAATAACTTTGAATATGTGTATAGTTTTAATGTGGTGTAATAGAAAATTTCTACAATTATCCACAACGGCTAGAAGACATCTAAATTTTGATACACATAATTCAACCTAAATTTCATATATAAAAGTAGTAATTATTGTAAAAATAATGCTTACTTTATCTATCTCTTAGAAGAACTTTCACGTCACAACACCACCCCCTCCCCCAAAATAAAAAAATCATTTCATATACAATAAACGTTAAGGGAACATCTGCTGTAAGAAAAGCAAATTCATATGCCGTAAATTTTTATCAGGAAATATGAGTTGAAAATCCATATAACAAATCAACAAAACTAGAGTTTTAGCATCAAACAAGAACTCTAATTGAAAATAAATGAACTAACAACCAACCACAAAGTGTTTATATAAAACTGTTTGGTTTAAAATTACCTTGTGAATGCAAATTTCATAGATGTTTGTTATACTGCTATGAACAATCAACATGTTATAATTAATTGATATACATATGATCGTCGGTTCCGTAGTTCCCTGAATGATGAAACCGTGTAGAGGTAATTAAGCATGCCCATTCGTAATAAAATTGAAACTTAATGATAAATAGAACACAAAATTCTCATTACATGTATAACTCAAAAAAGAATAGAATTAAATATAAGCAACTAATTCTACCCTTTGATGATGATGCTTGTTTTCCTCTAACATTGGCAGCCGGAAGTTTACCATTTAGGGCATTCAGCGGCGGTGTGCTGCGCTATTGGCCACTAAACGATGTCTTTGATGAGATAACAAATGAAGACTTAGGTTTTATTATTGTGTGTGGAGTATGGTTTGATATTTTCATATCTATATTATTGGATCACTAAAAATTTTTGGATGTGTTGGACCTAAGAAATAAAAGGTGGTCCCGCCATTCCAATTAATAAATTCTTTAGTGTAATGGTTATCAATTAATAAATTCTTTAGTGTAATGGTTATTAGTTGTATCTTTGGTGATTTACTTGTGAAGAAACACTAACCGGACCCCGGGCAGATTACTGGTAACCTGGGGGTTAGATAGATGTTTCCCACGAGGGGTTAGACCCAGAGAAGATGGTTCTTCTGATAACCTGCAAAACAGACACCGTGAGCTTGTCACTGAGAAGGGGGGGGGGGGTTCCTCCTTGTGACCACCCTCCGGCGTGAGAATCAGACTAGATTGCTCTTTAAATATAAGTGTATATTAAGAGATTGCTAGAGCAGATATCAGGTATAATATGATGATACAAGATAAGATGAGATGGTCATACCATTTGTGTTATTTATAGCCGAAGGTAGGTTTCCAAGGAGGTGTGGCCGGCTGCAAAAGTGTTCCTGTTCCACCAACAGTGGCCTACGCACGTGCCCTGCTGGTAGTTGGTGGGTAGGCAGCGACTGATAGTGACCAGGCCTGCTGTGTACTATTCCTTTTCCACCAACTGCCGGCTACGCACGTGGTATGGCAGTAGTTGGTGAGTAGGCAACGGCTAATAGTGACACAGTACAGGAGCATGCTGCTCGCCATACTGTGGTCAATAAGCTGTCGTATCTTTAGTCAGATCTTTTTCCCATACCTCGTCAGGTACAGTACAGAAGATCTTCCCGTATCGTACGGACTGGCTTATTTGGGGCGGGAGTATTCCCCCTCCCGTCCTTGTGCGGGATTGTTCCCGGCTTTGCTCATTCCTTCAGGTGACACTGAACGATTGAGAGCTAAGTGCCTTGTGCGTGTAGCCTTGCTGCGCGGGTGGCCTTCCCTGATGGCTTGTATCCGAGGCTGCGGGGACAGGCGGAGTCCTTCACCATTGGGAGGCATTCCTGCGGGAACAGCTTGCGTACTGCGCGTAAGGACGTCACGTCTCTGAGCATAGTTGGTCCTGCGGATCCAGTTGGTTTCTGCGCAGACGTTCCTCTTCAAGGTGAGTCTTGCAGGTCCAACTGGGCTCTGCTGGGACCTACCTCTTCAAGTCCCCCCAGTCCAATGTTCTTCTCATGAGTGTTTAATAAAGTGAGGTGAACTTTTGGACTTAAGCAAAGGGTTTTTGAAAAGGGTTTTTTAAGGTTTTCCATGGGGATTCTTCCCGCGGAAGTCCTTGTCACTTGCAGAAATTCCCGACTTTCCTGCTTGATCTTTGGGTATGATGCGGGTAGGTCTGTAACCTCCTCGCAAGTCAGGAGAGTTGAGTCCCACTTGTGTGGATTCTCCGTGAGGTGTTGGTAGTTTTGAACATAGTGATCAATTATGTTAAAACCATCAATTCCATCCTGGAGCTTCAAACAACGTAGTTCTCGACGTTCCCGCTATGCGGGGATGTTATTTCCCTTTCCGCAAGCATTGCCCAGAAGATCCTTCTTGGTTTCAATTCCCAGCGGAGCGCTAGGTATGTGAAGGGTTTTGCCTTAACACTGTACCCGCGCTCGTCTTACGGTTACTTTACTTCCAGGTATTCCTGGCGTCAATTCCCTGCGGGTGCTAGGTATGTGAAGGGTTTTGCCTTTACACTGTACCCGCACCTGTCTTATAGTTACTTGGTTGCCGAGGTATACTTGGCTTCAATTCCCTGCGGGTGCTAGGTATGTGAAGGGTTTTGCCTTAACACTGTACCCGCATCCGTCTTACGGTTACTTGTTTGCCAAGGTTTTCTTAGCTTCAATTCCCTGCGGGTGCTAGGTATGTGAAGGGTTTTTCCTTTACACTGTACCCGCATCCGTCTTACGGTTACTTGTTTGCCAAGGTTTACTTGGCTTCAATTCCCTGCGGGTGCTAGGTATGTGAAGGGTTTTTCCTTTACACTGTACCCGCATCCGTCTTACGGTTACTTGTTTGCCAAGGTTTTGGCTTCAATTCCCTGCGGGTGCTAGGTATGTGAAGGGTTTTGCCTTAACACTGTACCCGCATCCGTCTTATGGTTACTTGTTTGCCAAGGTAAGGGGTATTTTCCCGCTTACTTTTTGATCTTTTTGAATTTTGAATTTTGAAATTCGAAGAGTTGGTGGAAAGATAAGAACAGTCCAAACCTCTGAAACGTCGTGCGACGGTTTCTTCTGACTGTGTCAGGACGTGCAGGAAGTTATGGTGACGTGACAGTACATGGTCATTCCAGACGCTTTTTCAGGCGCGTGGGCCCGATTTTTCGGGCGCGTGGCCGCGAAATTAATGGTATGCGTCCTGTCAACAGCTGTTGCCAGCTTGCTTTTTGCCACGTGTCATAGTTTCATTGCACCTTCGTTTTCTTTCTCTTCCGCATTAATTTCATCGCATTAATTGCGATTAGTATATAAAGGGGGAGAGGGTTCTTTGTAATCCACACTTTCACTCTTCATCTTCTAAGCGATTTCCGGCGAATACTCACCTTTTCAGGCTAGCATTCTCCCGAAATCGTTTTCTTCTTTCTGCAAGATGTCTTCACGTGATCTCGAGTCTACAGCCGATGACAAGAGTACTGCTGGCGAGTGCCAGTGTGCTCTGCCCGGCGATCTGTATCGGTACGTCGTCAGGAAGTTCATGCTCGAGTCCCTCGAGCCTGAGTTTCCTGAACCCCATCAGACGGTGTACGATGCCCCCAGAGGAAAGATCGGGGTTTATGCTGCATTCTTTGCTTATGGGAATCTTAGGTTCCCATTGACAAAGTTTGTTTACCGTGTCCTTGAGAGGCACGGTGTTTATTTGACCGAGTTGCACCCTATGGCGATCGCCAAGATTCGCCACTTCGAGTGGGTGTGCCGGATTTTGGGCGTTGAGCCCTATGTTGACCGCCTGATGACCTTCTATACTTGGAGGTGCATCCAGGGGTGGTATACCCTGACAACCCGAATCAAGGGTTTGAAGATTTGCGCGACCGAGCGCAGTCTTCGCGCGTGGAAGCGGGAGTTCTTCTTCATCTCCGCTCGCGCCATCCCCCTTGCCATGAAGTTTAAGAATGGGCAAGCTCTCCCAAGCCTTCACGCCTCCAACTACCAGGAGGCGGAATGGTTCTCGAAGATATCTCGGGTCCAATCTCCGGTTTACCGGTTTGCGGAGTCCGGGATGGTAATGTTGGGGATGAGCCGGGTGTGGAAGGCTGCCGATGCGCAAAAGATCCCCATCGTCCTTGAATACGGTTCGAACTCTGTTCCTTACGGTATGCTTTGTTTCTTATTGTTGATTTCGAATCTCTTCTAACTTTTTTCCTGTTTATTTCAGAGGGGAACAACTTGCAGTCGCTCCTAAACCCGCGGGAGGCTGATGGTCCCGCTCGGATGGGTACTCGCGCTCTAGATGAGAACGAGTTGCCCATCCTAGAACAAACGGCGGATCGGTTCGTGGAGGTCTATCCGCTAGGCCATGAGATCCTTAGCGCCCGTCGGCCAGGTAAGGCGCTATTCGACCCTCGACCCCTCAATGTTGAAACCTCTGCTGGAATTCCTCTAATCGTATGTTCTGATGAGGAATCCGCAGATGGTCCTCCGTTGGTGCGGAAGAAGAAGGCTGCCGGCGGGAAGGGGAAGGAGAAGGCCTCCACTGCCGATCCAGCGCCTCGGTCTGATTCGGAGACCGAGAGCGAAGAGGTGGCGGGGAAACCCGGTGGTGATAAGACCACTGCTCCGGAGGCTGCGATTGTCACCTCTGGAGAGCCCAAGAAGACGACGGTAACCTGCGCAAAGAGGCCGGCTCCATCTGGTTCGTCCCCGCCTCTCCGTACCTTCAGGCTCAAGAAAACCCGTAAGTACAATTTTCCTTTGTCTTTAGCTTCATAGTTTAATATCGTTAACACTTATCTTCTTTACGCAGGCGTGGATGTTGACGCATTCCAGGGTGGAGCGCAGAGTGGTACCTCCCCGCCAATGACGGTAGGCCCGGTCAGCCTACCTGAGGCGACGACCCAGGCGGCTGCGCCTGCGCCTGCATCCGCTGGTTCAGTTGCTCACTCCTTTGAGCCGACTGTTCCAGCTGTGATGACGTCACCGCCGGCTGTGAGTGCTATTTTTACAGCATCCTTCACCGAGCCGGCGGTTACTATTGCTGCGGATTCCGCGGCGGCGACCGCGGCGGCTGCTACCATGCCCCCGCCATCGGCAACGACGGCCGATCCATCAGGTACGCATGGGGCTTCTCGCCAATCTCTGCCACCTTCCCATCTGCCTGACCTCTTGGATGGATTTCCCTTGGGTTCAGGTGATGGGTTCGGCGGCTATCGGCCTGTTATTGACCCTACAGGTGCGTAGGGTTCTTTTGGCCCTTTTCATTTTTTTTTATCTTCTTTTCCTAACTGCTTTATGTTTTTTGCAGTGTCGGATTCCAATGAAGTGTATGTTCCACGATGGAACATTCGCCGAGGAACAACCCTTCGCACCCCTGTGGAGTGCGTGGAATGGGCTCGTCACGCTGCTCCCAGTGGTGCGTTGGGGGAAGCCATGGCTAGCTACCAGGAGGGTAGGCTAACCAATAAGCTTCGGGTTCTCCTGGCCCGGATGCAGCCGCGCGTCGAGCTGCTTTGTCGTGAAAACGACAAGTTAAAAGCAGCTCACCTTAAAGAAGTAGCTCAGGCGCGGGCTGTCTGGGAGGAGAACCAAAAACTTACCGCAGTGGCTGCGGAGAAGGAGAAGGCCTTCAAGGCCCTCGAGGTTGAAGTTCACGCTCGACTCGAGGCCCGTTCCAAGGCTGCCCAAGCTGTTAATGAACAGTTTCGGCTGGCTAAGGAGACTGCGAGGAACGCAACCGAGAGGGCCACCAAGGCTGAAGCTGTTGCTGAGCCTCTACGCGTGGAGAATGAAGAGCTTAAAGCCAAATTAGAGGCTTTCCAGCAGGCTCATGATGCCTTGGCGATGGAAGACGCCAAAAAGCTCCAGGAGATCTTGGACCAGAGGGGGGTGCTTGACCATACTGAGCGGAAGCTAAAGGGCGTCGAAGAGGCTGCGACTAAAGAAGTGTTGCTTGCCAACCTCAACAAGAGTGAAGCCGAACGCGCCCGTAACGAAGCTCAAGCTGCCCTCCAAGAAGCTCTAGTTGCCAAGGAATGGCTTCTTCGAGAAGCGTTGTCTCAGGTATGTTTTCATGTCTTTACGCTTTTCTTTGTAAATAGAAAAGGTTCTGATACTTGTATTTTTTCTTTGCAGGTTGTGCATCGGGTCTTCTCAGAGACCTCTTATGATGACAGGATGAGCGCAGCCCTCAACGCATCTCACGAGGATGGGGAAAAGGCCGGCTTCCTGCTTGGTCTAGGGTTCGTTGAGAAAGGCATCCCGCCTTCCAACTTCCCTTTGTACAATGTTGATACTGAAGCTGTTTACGACCAAGCAGTGAATCAATACGCCGCCTTCCCGCATCCGGTGGTGGAGAAGGTGAATGAAGTTGCTGCTGCTGATGATGGGCTAGCTATCCTTAAGGCTTTCCTTGAACTGCCACGCTCTACTGACGGTGCTGGTCCAAGTGGAAGTGGCCCTGAAGCCTGATCCTGAAGATCCCTTCCCACTGCTAGGATAGATTTAGCTTGTATAGATTTATTTTCTTGTAGGCGGGTAGTTACCCAGCCATTCTTGTAATGAATCATTGTGAAATATAAATCTTTGTGCGGGTAAGACCGCTTCTTTTATTGGATTCCTTGCTTTATAAACGTTATATGACTTGCATACTTTAGTTTAAATTCGCAATTTTCCAAATGTAGAATAAGTTAACCTTTGAACGTGGTAGATAATAGGTTGAAGTTTTGCTTCCTCTTTCGTGATTGTGCGGGTAGGACCGTCACTTGCACTTAGTAAGATGGCTAAACTTTACCTGCGTCTAACCTGCGTGTAGGTTTTCCTCATCTTTTCTGAGGATAAGTTAACCTTTGAACGTGGTAGATAATAGGTTTGAAGTTTTGCTTCCTCTTTCGTGATTGTGCGGGTAGGACCGTCACTTGCACTTAGTAGGATGGCAAAACTTTACCTTTATCTAACCTGCGTGTAGGTTTTCCTCATCCTTTTTGAGGATAAGTTGACCTTTGAACGTGGTAGATAATAGGTGTGAAGTTTTGCTTCCTCTTTCGTGATTGTGCGGGTAGGACCGTCACTTGCACTTAGTAGGATGGCAAAACTTTACCTTTATCTAACCTGCGTGTAGGTTTTCCTCATCCTTTTTGAGGATAAGTTGACCTTTGAACGTGGTAGATAATAGGTGTGAAGTTTTGCTTCCTCTTTCGTGATTGTGCGGGTAGGACCGTCACTTGCACTTAGTAGGATGGCAAAACTTTACCTTTATCTAGCCTGCGTGTAGGTTTTCCTCATCCTTTTGTTAGAAATTCTGTTTTGAACCGTTCGACGCGCGGTTGTCAATAGGTTAGTGTTCAGTTCCCTTTTTCATGATTCATGCGGATAGACCGGCACTTTCATTTAATGGGACTGAACTTTTCCCCTTCAACTGACCTGCGTGAAGGTTTGTCGTTTTTTGGGTTTATGCGGGTTTTGCCGCCTTCCCCATGCAACGACTTTCCACGTAATTATGCAGTGAAAACCGGCATATTAGTGTTGAATAAGTTAACCGTTCGACGCGCGGTTGTCAATAGGTTAGTGTTCAGTTCCCTTTTTCATGATTCATGCGGATAGACCGGCACTTTCATTTAATGGGACTGAACTTTTCCCCTTCAACTGACCTGCGTGAAGGTTTGTCGTTTTTTGGGTTTATGCGGGTTTTGCCGCCTTCCCCATGCAACGACTTTCCACGTAATTATGCGGTGAAAACCGGCATATTAGTGTTGAATAAGTTAACCGTTCGACGCGCGGTTGTCAATAGGTTAGTGTTCAGTTCCCTTTTTCATGATTCATGCGGATAGACCGGCACTTTCATTTAATGGGACTGAACTTTTCCCCTTCAACTGACCTGCGTGAAGGTTTGTCGTTTTTTGGGTTTATGCGGGTTTTGCCGCCTTCCCCATGCAACGACTTTCCACGTAATTATGCGGTGAAAACCGGCATATTCGTGTTGATAGTTCATAAAAGTATTAAATGTAAAATCATCAGCGTCGATGTTTTAAGGAGAATCATTTCCATTAGAAGTGGCTCTTGGCCTTTTCTTTACAAATTTGGAATTGATTTACATGCAAACTGTGTAAATGAGCTCCCTTCCATGCTGTTGGGATGGGAGTGCCATCGAGCCGATACGCACCTGGTTCGGGATCTCGTTCTTTACGCAGCATGTAGTCTCCACATTGAAGCTGGAATTTTATTCGTGTTTTCCCCAGCCGGGGTTCTACACGCATCAGCCTGCTCAGCGTTCATTGCTCCACGAGGTGCACGAGCGTCCCATCTCTGACAAATGCTTCGACCATGTCCTTTACGTCTATGCATTCTTCGGTGTTGTGGCCTTTTGTCCTGTGAAAGTCACAGTATTTACTCCGATCAGCGTTGTGACGATGTCCGATTACTTGAGGCTTTGGCCATGGGAGCTCCTCTGTGGCGAATATCTCGGTGACGCTTTTGGTGAGCGGCGTCCATCTGGAGTTCTTGTTTGACTGTACGTTATCCCTTCCGCCTAACCGATGCTGCAAGCCGGATGAGGTGTCAAAGTTTACCCTTGACTGCCAAATGCCTAGCTTCCGCTTTTTGTTTAATCGGGCGGTAAGGACGTTGTCTTCTCTTGTTTTCTGGGTGTAGAGGTTTGTGCTCTGTGGGAGATCTCTACCCAGTTGCTTCTCCGTTTCCGCAAAGCGTTTAGCTGCTGTCATGATGGCATCCCATGTGGATGGCATGCCATCTTTACCCGTTAAGGTGCGGATGAGCTCTGGGTCGTTCGCGCCCTGAATAAAAGCAGTGCTAACAAGATCTTCGCTAATGTTACCCAGGCTTAGCTTCTTCGAGTTGAAGTGAGTGATGAAGTCTAGCAAAGATTCATCTTCTTCTCGAATGCATTTGAGGATTGTCCATTGCTCCTCGGTATACTTTCTTTGCTGGCTGAAGTGTTGGCTAAACTTCTGTTGGAAGTCTGCCCAGTCGTAGATGTGGTTGACCGGTAGACGATCGAACCACGCTCTAGCAGCCCCAACAAGCGTCATTTGGAACATGTAACACCACGTAGGTTCCGTCCAACTACTGACGGTTGCCCCCGCTATGAACCTGTTCAAATGATCGTCTGGATCTGATATACCATCATATGTGCCTATGCTGGACATTTGTTTGGCACTTTTTGGGGCGATTGCTTCCGCAATGTCCCTTGCAAATTTGGACGTTCCCGCATTTGCAACGTTTGGTCTGAATGTTTTGGAGAAGTCTCGTGGACTTCCACCTGTGCTTTTTGGTTTGAAGGCTTGTCCAAAATGCCTTTTCGGTTGGGAGTCCGTTTCCTTACGCTTCCCTTTTGCCCTATGGCGAGGGTTTGCGTCGGAGTCGGACTCCTCCGAGTCATCCTCCCAGTATTCTTCGAATTCGTCAGCCTGTTGGACGGAACGCAAGCGTTCGTCCAACTCAGCTTGGAATTCCTTTTGACGTGCCTCCGCCCATGCCTTAACTTCATCGAGTGTTTGGCGGGGGAGTCTTGTTCGTTTCTCTAACTGGGTATCGGTGAATCCCAGTGAGTGATTATTTACTGCACTTGCCCCAGCTGGGGTAGTGTTCGTAAAATTTACTTCACTTGCCCCGGCTTGGGTAACCGGGGTAGTGTTTGTAAAGACTGTGTTGCTGGTATTCCCCCCAGTAGCTGGGGTTGTGGTTACCGGAGTTTCTTTAACCATCTTAGAAGTTTGAAAAAACTGGAGAAAAATGTTCTAGCTTTATGCACGGATGGCGCCAATGAAGAAACACTAACCGGACCCCGGGCAGATTACTGGTAACCTGGGGGTTAGATAGATGTTTCCCACGAGGGGTTAGACCCAGAGAAGATGGTTCTTCTGATAGCCTGCAAAACAGACACCGTGAGCTTGTCACTGAGAAGGGGGGGGGGTTCCTCCTTGTGACCACCCTCCGGCGTGAGAATCAGACTAGATTGCTCTTTAAATATAAGTGTATATTAAGAGATTGCTAGAGCAGATATCAGGTATAATATGATGATACAAGATAAGATGAGATGGTCATTCCATTTGTGGTATTTATAGCCGAAGGTAGGTTTCCAAGAAGGTGTGGCCGGCTGCAACAGTGTTCCTGTTCCACCAACAGTGACCTACGCACGTGCCCTGCTGGTAGTTGGTGGGTAGGCAGCGGCTGATAGTGACCAGGCCTGCTGTGTACTATTCCTTTTCCACCAACTGCCGGCTACGCATGTGGTATGGCAGTAGTTGGTGAGTAGGCAGCGGCAAATAGTGACACAGTACAGGAGCATGCTGCTCGCCATACTGTGGTCAATAAGCTGTCGTATCTTTAGTCAGATCTTTTTCCCATACCTCGTCAGGTACAGTACAGAAGATCTTCCCGTATCGTACGGACAGGCTTATTTGGGGCGGGAGTATTCCCCCTCCCGTCCTTGTGCGGGAATGTTCCCGGCTTTGCTCATTCCTTCAGGTGACACTGAACGATTGAGAGCTAAGTGCCTTGTGCATGTAGCCTTGCTGCGCGGGTGGCCTTCCCTGATGGCTTGTATCCGAGGCTGCGGGGACAGGCGGAGTCCTTCACCATTGGGAGGCATTTCTGCGGGAACAGCTTGCGTACTGCGCGTAAGGACGTCACGTCTCTGAGCATGGTTGGTCATGCGGATCCAGTTGGTTTCTGCACAGACGTTCCTCTTCAAGGTGAGTCTTGCGGGTCCAACTGGGCTCTGCTAGGACCTACCTCTTCAACTTGTTAAGATGTCAAGATGCATATCGCTACTCTTGAATTTTTTTAATTAATATTATATTCTAAAATTGATTACTATTTTACAACATTTTCCTTGCCATTTAATAAATAATATTAATAACATTAATTTATTGTATGACATTAAATTATGTATTCATGCACCGTTTCCATTTAATATATAATTCAATTTTCAGTTTTCTATTTAAAATTTAACTCAATTTTTATTCAGTATTATCTAATTCAATTTAATTTATTCTTATATCTTTACTTTATATATATATATATATATATATATATATATATATATATATATATATGAGACAGTGACAAATTAATACACTTAATTTTTAGAGTTTTAAACATTTTAATGCATAAGGTACATCTTTTAAACACAATTCACTTCACCCAATTAAAAGATTGTCCCCTCATCTTTAACCATATTATGTTTTTAATTTTAATTTTAAACAAACTTCCTACCCATGATATTTAAACAAAGATAACTTTTCCGTACATTAATATTTTTTGTAAAAAACTGCACCATAAAAACAAGCATATTACTAAAAAAATTGAGTATGATATTGTGATAACTTTTTTACAGTTTAAGCTTTGACATGAATTTAGTTTAAAATGATATTAATTTAACTATATGATCAATTCTAACTAAGCCTTAACAAAATATAATAGTTGAAATGATCATAACAGGAAGAATTATAATTTTAGCCACATAAATAATAAAAATTATACGAAGTGATAGGAGGTGAAATTATAAAAAAAAAAAACAAATAGTATAAAAATATACAAAATCTGGTAATTTAAAATTGCCAAGTTTACATGTAATAAAAAAGATGTGCTTTAATTATACTTGAACTATATTTGATATACACAACAAAACATATCTAATACTAGACTAGTTGGCTTATCCGTGCTTCGTAGCGGGGACAATTAGTTTTCAAACAAAATTGGAATATAAAATACTAAACGACTTAGACAATTAGTATTAAAGTAAAAAAAAAATGTTATATAACATACTAAACGACTCAGAGAGTCATGGATGCCTTTGGTTTCTTCTTTTAAGCCATCACTATTGCCGTCCAAAAAAACCACGACATCATCATCGTCGATGTATTAATCTTAAGTCGGTTTAAATACATCAACTTAACCGCAATGGACTTTAAATTATTGTATTGCAACAAATGCGGATCTCAGATTGGTGTACACACATCATCATCAAAACCAAGTCAATGTAAAGTTTCCCACACCCTATGGTAGAAATCGAACCCGGTAACAGGCATAAGCCAAATTAAGCAGTAGTGGCTTAATTTGTCTCTGATTATGTCTCTCTCTGTTTATCTCTCTAGATCAAGATACAGAGTTGCAGACACACCGCCCATGTAATCATCCACGGCAGTCACAAACTTGCCGAGAAAGGAATATACATACAAAACTCTTGATGTTTAGAGAAAAAGAACAGAGAGAAAGATGACAAGGAATAAAAAGAAAGGATTAGCTTTGATAAGCGAGAGAAAGAGAGATAATGCAAAAGCTTATTTGGCCTGCAAAAACACAAAATCAAGACACATGTATTGAAAATGTGGTAAATTCACATCCTCTAAAGACTTGTAAATGGTGTATAAAATGCTCGATCACTTGAACAGTACCAATACGTAACACACCAGCCACTTTCAAATTAATATATATATATATATATATATATATATATATATATATATATATATATATAAGAGTTCAAATAAAAAACAAGTGTTTTGTGAGAAGTGTGAGAAGAACTTTAAAATAAAACAAACCACCTAAATATGACACTATACAATGTAAATATGAAACAATACAATTATTTAGAAACTATCAATCTCAACCACTAGATTATAGATCCAAGGGCCAAGATCTATTCTTATTCTTCTCACAAAAATATTGTTTTTTACATTAACCCTACCCTATATATATATATATATATATAGGGGTGGGGTGGGATCTAGAAAGAACTCATCTTAAAAAGAGAATTAGAGAAATAGTAAATAATTATTTTTAACTATTTTTAAAAAATTATTTTGTGATTTTTTTTTCTTTCCTCCTTTTAATAAGATGATATTGTTCAAAAAAAAAAACGTCGATGTAATGCGTATGTGCATTAATGTGTATTCTATATATAAAATAGTGTTTTATGCATATAATTCAACACAATTACATTACCTAATACACACTATTGAATATATGCAAATACGACACTAATAATTGTATGCAAAACACATTATTGCATATATGTAATACAACACTAATGCACGTACGCATTATATCGATTTTTTTTAATTTTGTATATAATATAACACTATTGCAAATATACAATACAAACAACTATATATATGCTACTCAACAATATTTCAAATATCAAAATGCACACTATTGCACATATGCATTATAAAAAAGTCGATGTGTTGCATATATGCATTACAATGTTAATTTTTTTTATTTTTTTTATTTTTAGATTTTTTTTGTCGTGAAGAAGAATAACAACATATAAGAAGGATAAAAGAAAAAAAATTTAAATTTTTTTTTTTAATTAAATTAAAAATACTTCATTATTAGTTCTCTAGTTCTCTCCATAAAATGGAGTTCTCTCATGATCCTCTCCCTATATATATATATATATATATATATATATATATATATAAGGAGAGGATCATGAGAGAACTCCATTTTATGGAGAGAACTCCATATATATATATATATAGAGGGAGAGGATCATGAGAGAACTAGAGAACTAATAATGAAGTATTTTTAATTTATTAAAAAAATATTTTTAAAATTTTTTATTCATCCTTCTTATATGTTGTTATTCTTCTTCACTAAAAAAAATAAAAAAAATTAACGAGTAATGCATATATGCAATACACTGACTTTTTTTATAATGCATATTTGCAATAGTGTGCATTTGGATATTTGAAATAGTGTTGAATATCATATATATAGTTGTTTGTATTGTTTATTTGCAATAGTGTTATATGATATAAAAAATAAAAAAAAATCGATATAGTGCATATGTGCATTAGTGTTGTATTACATATATGCGATAATGTGTTTTGCATACGATTATTATTGTTCTATTTGCATATATTCAATAGTGTGTATTGGATAATGCAATTGTGTTGTATTATATGCAATAAAACACTATTGTATATATGCAATAGGCATTAGTGCACATGTGCACTACAGTACTACACCGAAAAGTTTTTTTTTTAGTATCAATATCATCTTATTAGAATAAGGAAAGAAAAAAAATCATAAAATATATATTTTTTTTAAATAGTTAAAAATAATTTTTTAATAGTTCTCTAGTTCTCTCTTTAAGAGGAGTTCTCTCTAGATCCCACCCCTATATATATATATATATATATATATATATATATATATATATAAGGGATGGATCTTGTGAGAAGTGATATTACAGCGAGAGTGAATGTATAACTCCATTAATCCCTAATTTAACTCCTTTTCATATGATGTTACATACATATATGTAGGTTGGTTGTATTTATGTTTTAATTACACATTCAAACCAACCTACAAACATATAAATGTACCGAGGCACATTCAAACCTATGTACCTACACACATACAAACATACATACACATATACAAACATACGTACACATATACAAACATACGTACCTACACACATACATATGCACTTACACAATGCACCTACACAAAAGAAAGGGAGTGAAAATAGGGATTAATGGAGTTACACCTTCATTTCTCGCACTTCTCGCAGTAAAAAAACTTCTGAAATGATCCAAAACCTATATATATATATGTATATATAATGAATTCTTTAAAAAAATAAAAAACCAACATCATTTAATATATATTAATTGTAGTCAATGGTAATCGTATTACACACAAATACACAATTTATTTTTGAGTACAAAATTTCAACCGTCCATACTGATTTTGACACTTCGGGCTAACTCACCCAAGAATATCATCAAGAAGAAAACTCATCACTATGGAAAATTCCCTTGAGTAAGGCTTCATACTTCAGACCTTAAGAACTTAAGCCTTAACCATCACTCCATGCCATTGGACAAGAAAACAAACTACAAGTATTGTGTTGTATAAAAGATGGTCATGTTGAGACATAAATTTAAACTATAATTTTGAAGCCAAACAAATTATTATCACAAGATAAAAGACTATCTGGTGTTAAGAGATAAATGTATGACGAAATCCTAATAGTTGAAACATAACTAGTGAGGTTCCTTGTGCATTGTCACTAGAATTTGTTACGCGGAATGTAACACCCCGACCCATACGTGTCACAATAAACATGATTTCTGAACCAAAGACATTTTATTAAGTTCCTAATATTTTATTCTTCTCTCTTTATCCAGCCCTAAGTAAATTTAATAATAACGGAATGAGCTGAATGCTCAATACGGAATAACAGGATCAAACAATCAATGATTTAATGAAAAGCAATTTAACTTGAACTTACTTTAAGTGATATGATGCTAAGTAAAATTATTAAATAAATTAAATCATATCATACAAATGTACCCATGAGTGAACATAAATGAACATAAAATGTGACAATATACTGGTAGCTATTCCGAATATTTATCACACAATTTGGTGAGTTGGCATACCCGCTATCCATCTCGTTAATATTAATCCTAGGATCGATCAATATGCCTCCTAATAGCCATATGTATCACACATGTACTTAAGAGACGCCGTGAACTGATCTCAACTTCACGGTTGGTGCACATGTTGTCTATGCCGCAACAGCATACTTGTGGGACACTCCATGAGAAGCGCTACTCAGGGTATTCGAATACAAATCTTATTCACATAACCCATAGCAAATATATTATCGTAACATATATCGGAACATGCGATAATGAGTATAAGCAAACATAATAATGTCGCATGACATGAAAGCTAAATCAAATGTTTTATTAGAATTGGAATCCAATGGACAACCAAGTGAATTGATAATCCAAAGACATGAGGAGTTATATATATTAACTCAATGGATTTATACTAATTGAATATGAAAGCAATGAAAAGTGGGGGTAAGGATTTGTACCTTTAATTTTCCAAAGTGATGCTAACTTGTTTACAAACGTTCTAATTATCGGAACTTAAGCCTTAACCATCACCCCATGCCATTGGACAAGAAAGCAAACTACAAGTCTTGTGTTGTATAAAAGATGGTCATGTTGAGACATAAATTTAAACTATAATTTCGAAGCCAAACAAATTCTTATCACAAGATAAAAGACTATTTGGTGTTAAGAGATAAATGTATGACGAAATCCTGATAGTTGAAACATAACTAGTGAGGTTCCTCGTGCGCTGTCACTAGAATTTGTTATGCGGAATGTAACACCCCGACCCAGATTGGGCTGACGTGTCACGATAAACATGCTTTCTGAACTAAAGACATTTTATTAAGTTCCTAATATTTTATTCTTCTCTCTTTATCCAGCCCGAAGTAAATTTAATAATAACGGAATGAGCTGAATGCTCAATACGGAATAATAGGCTCAAACAATCAATGATTTAATGAAACGCAATTTAACTTGAACTTACTATAAGTGATATGATGCTAAGTAAACTTATTAAATAAATTAAATCATATCATACAAATGTACCCATGAGTGAACATAAAATGTGACAATATACTGGTAGCTACTCTGAATATTTATCACACGATTTGGCGAGTTGGCATACCCGCTATCCATTTCCTTAATATTAATCCTAGGATCGATCAATATGCCTCCTAATAGCCATATGTATCACACATGTACTTAAGAGATGCCGTGAACTGATCTCAACGTCACGGTTGGTGCACATGTTGTCGATGCCGCAACAGCATGCTTGTGGGACACTCCATGAGAAGCGCTACTCAGGGTATTGGAATACAAATCTTATTCACATAACCCATAGCAAATATATTATCGTAACATATATCGGTACATGCGATAATGAGTATAAGCAAACATAATAATGTCGCATGACATGAAAGCTAAATCAAATGTTTTATTAGAATTGGAATCCAACGGACAACCAAATGAATTGATAATCCAAAGACGTGAGGAGTTATATATATTAACTCAATGGGTTTATACTAATTGAATATGAAAGCAATGAAAAGTGGGGCTATGGATTCGTACCTTCAATGTTCCAAAGCGATGCTAACTTGTTTACAAACATTCTAATTATCTACACATGAGTTATTTTCTTATTAGAATTATATTTATAATATCTGTCTTTTCGGTATATTTAGCTAGTTTTGTCTTAATTTATATTTTCGGTATATGATGATTGTAATTCAATCATATTATATTTTAGTTAAATATTTTATTATTATTCTAAGATATACATTATATTGATTTGCTTAAAAGAGGAAAAATGTATGAGAAATAATTATTTAATGCTTAAAAACTTATTTTGAAATGATATTGTTAATGTACTATATGATTAGTCGTAATCATTTACTGAGAAACATATAATCAAATAAGCTCATCCTCTTATGAAAATAATGTATATGTTATAAGAGAACTAATTATTTATAGGTAATAACTACTTTAACCAAAAATAAATTTTTGTAATATCTGGAAGTAAGTATGAAGAGTGTATATTCTTAATTCTGCTATAAATTAAATTACCATAAGAATTAAACTGATGATGGATAATTTACTTAATAAGATTAAGATTGTTTGATCATAACTATATTAAATTACAATTTAAGTTATTCATGGGCCTAAAAGTAAAATGAATAAAAAGGATCACAAAAGAGTTGGACAATGGTGTCGAACCCTTGACAAAGAGTTTAATTTAACATTAAGAAGCTTTGTGTTTAACCAAACAAACCAGGTAAGGATTTGTTTCAGATGACAAAATAATAAGATGATAAAGGAAACCTTGATATTAATCCTTCTTCTTCTTCTTCAATAGTTCGCTGGCAAATACACGCTTCTTCTTCAATAGTTCGCTGGAAAATACAGGTTGGTCGGAAACTGTTTTGAGATCTACGGATTTCCTAAATGTCACGAAGGGACCAAATATTTTCAATAAGGTGAAGATAGTTAGAGATAATTAACATTTGCAGTGGTGTTGGTATTTAGTGCGGGAGTTGGATTTGTGACATTTTTGGTGTTCAAAACGGGTTCAGGTTCCGACGACATTAACGGTCGGGCGAGTATTATTATTGTTTATAACATTATCAGTAGTCAGTGAGGTAGTAACTCCCGGGGCTACATTAGTATCCTGCGGAGATATATTATTGTGAAACCCGGAAAAAATTAGCCTTAAACCGCGGTTAATGTAACAGTACTTATCTGAATAAAATATTGTAATAATTAAAATAATAATATTTTATTCTAAAGTCTTTAAGTATATGTGAGTTATAATTGGGTATGTTCAAAAAGTTTAAATTTGTAGCGTAGCGGACACTGCGCGTAACGAACACCGGCGATACCCGAGAAGTTGAAAAGTCCAAAATAGTCGGGAACGATCTGAAAAATTTTATAATTAGTAAAAATAGTGGACATAAGTGATAAACTTATTTTTAGAATTTTTTGTTGCGCGAAAATCAATAAGTTCGCAATCAAGAGCCGGTAGTGGACACCGTGTAAGCCAAAAACCTAGTTTCACCAAAAATTATGTTCTCAGGCTTGTTGCGTCAGAAATCCAAAATCGGATAAAGTCTGACAAAAATTATTTAAAACGGAACTCGTTTGATTAGTTAAATTATGCCAAACGTTAAACTAGAAATTAAAGACCTTGTTTATAATACCCAAAAACCACCAAATCCTTCCTTTTACACAACTTTCCAGCCGAGATCCCCACCTTCCTTTTCACTTTTAGCCAATATCCCTGCATGCAACCTAATCATAACAAAATGTTTTAGAAGGATCTTGTAGAAGCCACCAAATACTGACAAGCCTCCACATACCCACTCTAGTTAATCACTCATCATATCTATATTTTCTTTTCTTTCTATATAACGACCCATCATCTTCTTTATTCCCTCATCTTTCAAATTCCCTTAAGTATACCATAAGAAAAACACCTACGGAGTTTGATAAAAGATAAGAACACCACCATCTCATCTCACCAAATACCAAACACCCTCTTTCCTACCACCACCACCAAACCGTCGGCCACCTGAACCCCACCCCCACTTCACCTTACATTTTCATCATCATTCTCATCTCATCTCGCCAAGGTTTAAAATAGCTCTAAGAGTTGAACAAGAATCATAAGGAAACCAGGAAGCTTATTAAGGGTCTAGGAAGCTCAAGATTCATCTTTTATTTCTTTATTATCTCACCCAAAAACCAAAGTAAAACACTTACTAAGCTTTGATTTTATAAGTTTGGTTGCTTAAATGTTTCACACATATAATCAAGGATTGACATTAAAAATAATGATAATAATAATCATAATAATAATAAAATAAAAATAAAAATAAAAGATGATAAATATATGCATGTTTGGTGTTAGCCGTGGGATATTTTTGTTTATGTATATGTGATGTTGGTGTGAACTTTGAATTAAATGCATATGTGTGATGGGTGCCGAGTCCACACCCACATATATGCATGCCATTGTTCTTATTTTGATAATGCGAAGAAGTTTGTATAATTATTATTATTATTATCATTATAAAAATGTCCATGAATGTAAATTGTGCTGTGAATATGTGTGTGGGTGTGTGGGAACCCAAAACCCACATGGATGCATATATATACATAAGTCTGTGATTAATATGTTTGGTTTTGGTTCTTGAAAAGTCAAATACATGCATGCACATAGAAAAATGTAAGGATAAATATTTATTATTGGACAATAAAAACATGCATATGATTGAATAGTGGTTTTAATACTTACTGTTAAAATATTAATATTGAAGGAGTGGATGAAAAGTTAGTTAGAACATGTGGTTGGGTTTTTGGGTGGTGTAAACGAGAAAGAGAAAGAGAAAGAGAAAGAGAATAAGAGAAAGTGTGTAGGTTACTCTTTATTAATTAATGAAGGTAATATTGTCAAGATTGAGTATTGTGTGGGTGTAAAAAAAATCTCATTGTTATAAATTAATGAAATGATGATTTAGCCTTACACATGAACATATGTATCTTGAAACTTGTTAATATTAATTGGGTCCATGTTAGAATTCAATATTATAGTTATAGGTTACTAAAATGGCTCTTTTACTTTGATTGAAATTATGGATAAAATATTGATAATAAGATGATATGCTAAAAAAAATAGAAACTTTAATTGTTAACAACTTGTAAATCTCTAGTTTTGCTTAATAATGTTGAGTGACTTGTACATATATGATTGAAGTATGACACTTTAATAAACATGCATATTAAGTTGATTGATAAAATTATTATTTGTAATAAATGTTACATGCTCATGAAAGAATCTTGGAAAAATTGTTAAGTAGTTATGCTAGAAAATCTGGAAATTTAAGTAAAATTAATATACATTGATTCATGAGTATTGGTTTGTTTATTCCTTACCACATTTTGTAAGTTAAAACATGTGCATGTTATACTTGAAATTGCTAAAAGTGATGTTTTGTGTTAAGTGCTTAAATCTGGAAATTTGGTTCAGATTATAAATTATAAATATGTGTATTAAGTATACAAAGTGTTTGACATGTTTAATATGGCTTAAATTGCTTGTCGGTAGCTTTAACGGTCGGAAAATACGACTTTTAACGCGAACAGACAACGGTTTTGGGAACTGTTTTAAAACAGCCCATAAACCCATATAATATATATACAATGTATATATAAAGGTTAAGATGGAATAACTTTATCTTTGACGGCTCGTGTCGCGACAAAACCATCGAAGCCGGAAAACGATTTTATAAATTTGATAAGTATAAAGATATAAAATGTTAAATATTCCAGCAACTAAAATATAAATTTATAAAACTTAATTTTTTTAAATAATATTAAATAATATAATAATATATTATTACTTTTTTATTTGCTAAATAGAATATTTATGCATAAAATGTGCCAGTCGCTACTTGGGTTAAAGATCGGAGGAAGCCTCCGCCACCAACGGGTGTGTCGGTCGGTGGAGGGTAAGCATGAAAGAAAGGTTGTTTCGAAACCATTTTACAATTGAAGACGGAGGCCTCAAGGTTATTCAAGAACACAAAGGAACACAAACACGTAACATAAGAGATGCTTCAAAACACACGTATTATTATACATCGGGTGCTTAAGCACGGTGATTACAAGACACATCTAGTTAAGCATTTAGACGACAAACAAAACAAGTGAACCCACAACCTAGAACCCTATACAATGTATTCTATATATAGGGTACTCAATACACAAGCCCAACAAAGACCAAAAGCCCACCGAGATCCAAAGGGATCTCGGCTTACATACACAACCCAAACAAAAGAAATAAACTATGTACAAACCAATCTAATCTAAGCCCAACAGGGTACGTTTATGGGTTATGGGTCAGCACGTTATCGGGTCACGGTTTAGTTTATGGATTATCCTACTTGGTTTTGGTTAACCGGAAGAGTAGGAGTTGTTGCACGCTTATTAATAATGGATTGGTTGGGGTTGACCGATTCAAGTGTGTTAGGCCCATTTTGTGTTAGTTTTTCATATTTGATTGTTATGTGTCGTTTATGTTACGTTAGCTAGTTGGACTTTTTTTATTTGTATGTTTGGGCCAAGGCCATGTGTGTTAGAGCCGAATGGGCCGTTAATAATGAATAGATGGTGCATGATCACACACACTATATATAGTGTGTGTATCTCACGCACACAACAACCTTTTGCTTTTAATCGTATCTTATCCAAAAACTAGAAACTCTCTCTTCTCTCCCTTCTCTCTACTCTCACAATAATAAACTAAACCAAACAAGATCTGAGATCTTGGTACTCACTAATGATTTCCGCTAGCTAGTGTAGAGGTTGATCATAGTAGACTAGTACTAGTGTTGTTAGACCTGGTCAAGGGACCAACGAAGTGGAAGTGCACGTTGATGATTCAAGGATGCATGTGGTGTAAAATAAGTAGTCCATTTAGTTTACTGGTTCTTTGGGAATAAGATTAGTATCATATTGTTTCTTTATTATCCCACGTTTCATTGTAAAGGCTATAAATAGCCTTCTTAGTTTATTTTAATATTGCACCCTTTTCTTGATAATATACAAAAGCTTTCTTCTTCTAATATTTACTTCTCAACTATATAGATACGTGTGTTTATCGTGTATCACTAGGGCCTGAACCAACACTCGATCCGTTTCTAGTATCTGCTGCAGCCTGGTCTTGAGGGACGAAAATATCAACACCAAATAACCTGAGCGTATGCATAGGCTGATTCGTTACTGGTAGTTCATGTTCTTTTTGATCACGTGGAATGTTTGTTCCAAACATTCTTACAAATCTACGATTACCAGCAAAAACGGTATGTTGATGCTACTTCCAGTACCAGTTCCTTCCCTGCCTGCATCACCATTTTTGGTTCTCTTGGGTCTTGGTGCATGATGACCACTGTCTTCTGCATCCTGAGAAAAGTCCCCGGGCTCTTGGCTCTTTCATTTCGTATGTGTTTGTTCATTTCGAATATTATCATCAATAGGCGACGTGCCCCCTCCAGGCGCAACTTCAGTGACATTGCCATCAAGAACTTGGAATGCTGCTTGCTGTAGGTCCTGAAACCGGATCAAACAACAAAACAAACTAAGATACTAGTCGTTCTTGGATCAACCTCATAACTAGTTGGCGGAAACAACTAGCTGGACCGAGATCTCGGATCTTTTCTGTGTGTAAGAGAAAACCAAAACTTGGATGGAGGGTGAGGAGTTGAGAGAGTTTTAGAGTTAGAGAGAATATGGAATACTTGGATGTGAAAATGCAAGGGTTAGCTGGACCGAGATCTCGGATCTTGTCTCCTGATTCGTTAGGGAATGTTAACGAATCAGGGGGTGGTTCGTTAAATTAAATTATGTAACGAAGGGGAAGCTGGTTCGCTAGGGGATGTTAGCGAACCAGGTCACCTTCTATATATAGTGAACCACTGTTCACTTGTAAATAGTCGAAGTTTTTGAGAGAATTAAGATTATTTAGAAAAGTTTAAAGTATTTTCTCTCTCTCAAGCTTCACGTTAAACTTATTGATAATATATATACATACGTAGAACACCGAATCAAGTGGTATTGATTATGAGACGATCTATATTATTATAACTGACAGATCTGAGATCTGTGTTAATAGCTATTGACTGTTGGTTATTGTTAAAGTACGGGATCAAACAAGTGGTATCAGAGCTTTCGGTGCTCTTTACGCTTGATTTGGTGTACTAATTGTTATTTTTATTGAGTTTTCTGTTTTTGTTTGAATTTAAATCAATTCATTGTTGATTTGATTGAATTATGGATGAATTAGATTGAATTTGTGATGGATAAGGTATTGATAATGTTCAATTGAGTGGAATTGGATTGAGGATTGGATTTGGTAAGGTTATTGTGTTTTCGGTTTGAGTCCGTAAACAGGGGATTGGTTTTGGTTGAAATTGGTTAGTGTATTGTGATAATCGGTTATGAGATGTGTTGAGCTGAATTCGCGTTGTGATTACGAAGATTTTGGTATATTATTTGTTAGATTTGGTTGACAATTGAGTGTGTATTACAGATCTGGCATTACTAAGTTTCTGGGTTTGATCTTCATAAATCTGGAAAAACACGTTGAATGTTTGAAAATATGAAGATGCATGCGATTCGCTATAAAGTTCCAGGCGATTCGTTATGTTTTTAACTTGATTCGCTATCAGTTCGCTAACTGATTCGTGTGAGTTAATCAATTCGTGTTATCTAGTTCGTTAAACTAGATAACTGATTCGTTTGACACGTGTTTGTCTTGGAATTTGTGTCATAACAACCTTTGCCACGTGGCATAAGGTGTCAGAGTTTGTTACAAACGGTTGTAACAACCTGATTCGCTATAGTGTTGATTCGTTATCAACTGTAGCTGATTCGTTATCTTAATTCGCTTAGCACTCCTTAGTGATTCGCTAAGTTTATTTTGGCGATTCGTTACTGATTATTATCTGATTCGTTGAACTAATTCGTTATATTTTGTTTGGTCAATTCGTTAAGTTGACTTGGTCAATTCGTTTGGTCAATTCGTTAAGTTGACTTGGTCAATTCGTTTGATCAATTCGTTAGGTTGACTTGTGATTCGTTAAACCTTCATCATATTCATCATCTGTTTCGCCATTTGGGTGATTCGTTAACCTTATTTGTGATTTGTTAAGTTGACTCGTTAAGTTGACTTTTGATTCGTTAAGATACTCCATTATTGATCAGTCTTAATTTCGTTAAGGATTGATTCGCTACAACTGTTCACAGTTCGCTACAATTGTTCACAGTTCGTTACAACTGTTCACAGTTCGCTACAACTGTTCACAGTTTGCAATTGCTGTTCACTGATTCGTTAAGATATTTCATTATTTGATTCGTTTTCAAAGACGGCTGGTATGTATGCATTGGCGTCTCAAAATATGTTGATCAACAGATGTTGCAACTTGATACCGAGATAGGTTCACATTCTAAATGTCCAAGATTGATGAAGTTCAGTGATTTCGCCAAATGGGAACCTCGGTTTCGTGCACATTTAGGATCGGTTCATCCTGACTGTTCATATTGTCTTGATGAGGTTTATGTTGCACCAATGATTGGTGATGATACTATTGGGTATACTCCTAAAGCTGTCTCTCAATACTCACAAGAAGAGAAGAAAGCTTTAGAAATCGAGATAAAAGCATATTCTACTTTGACTATGGCTTTACCAGAGAATATCTTTCATCAAGTTGGAAATATCAAGAGATGTGCATCTTTGTTTCAACATCTGCGTATGAGAAGCATGGGAAACACAGCTGAGAGTAAGAAAGTGATGCTCAAGTTTCAATTTCGAAACTTTAATTTATTGAAAGGAGAAACAGTTGAAGAGATGACTACAAGATTTAGTCATTTAATTGCTGAAATGGACAAAATGAAAATGAAAATTTCTGAAAGAGATAAATTGACACTATCAAGAGTGTGCTTCCAAGTTCCTACTCAACATTTCTCATGGTTTTGAAAGAGAATGATTATTTTCCGAATGAAGATTTGACAGCACTAGAATTTCTACAAAAGATCGAAGCTAGAGAATATGATCTTAAGTGTCAAAAATCTTCCAAAGAAAATCAAGATCTAGCTTTCTATGGTGGAAGTATGCCTCTCAGTTCAACAATCTCACCAATCACTGCTTTTCTTACTCATGCCGCAAGTGAAAAAGAATCTGCTATATTTAATGATCCAAAAGTTTGTTTCTACTCTGCTGGTAATTCAGGTGGTTCTGGAAGTTCTACTAGTACCAATCCATTTGCTACACCACCTAGTGTGAATATGAAGGAAGCTGAGCAAAACTTTGCTTTTCTGACGGCATTTATGTCTTCATATGAAAACTTGGTGAGTAGTAAAATTGCCACAAGTGAGTTAACTGATGAGGATTATGATCAGATAGATCCGGATGATCTAGAGATCATGGATTTGAAATGGAATATGGCCATGATCGTTCGTAAAGTTAAAAGATTCATGCAGAGAACTGGAAAAGATCTTCCAGCATTAAACAAGAAGTTGGGTTTTGATAAATTAAAGGTGAAGTGTTATAATTGTCAAGAATTTGGGCATTTCGCGAAGGAATGTGACAAACCAAGAAAAGAATACACTGGACCTCGTGGTCAAAGTCAAAATGCTTCTTCACCATGAGGAAGTGATGCTGAAAAAAAACTATATTCTTTTACAACACAAGCAATGTTAGCAGACGAAACTGATTGGTCACAAAGGCTACTATGCAATGATGTTCAAGCAAATTTAGCTATTTTTGGGTTACATGAAGATTGTCAAGATGCTACTGGTAGTGTGGTGTCTTCAGATAATGATTTTGGATCTGATTCTGACGACTCTTTCGACAAGACTTCTGAATCAATGTTTGCTTGCATGGCTAAGATCAATGAGGTTAGTAATTCTATTTCTTCTACTTCATTTGGTAAAACATCATGTGTTGACTGTGAATCTAACAACTCTAAGTTAGAAGCTTTGAAAAATCAAAATGATAATCTTATAAGAGAAATTGCTTCTCTTAAGGACACTTATCGACAATCTCTTGAGTCTCAAATGAAATCTCGAGAAAAGATTGAAGCATTGTCGACAAGTAATCACGATCTCAAAGCCGAGTTATCTGTGAAAATGACCATTAATGACCAAAAGTTTCAGAAAATCTTGAAACATCGCTCTAAGATAACTGAACTTGAGAATGAGGTTCTTGAGTTGAAAAACAAATTGGGTAAATTTCGAAATTCTTCATTTTTATTGAATGAAATTATTGAAGTTTCTGGAAAACAAAAGGACTCTAAAAAGGGTATAGGTTTTGTAAAAATTCCTCCACCATTTCACGACTATAAAATGAATCCTTTTGCTAGAAAGGAAGAAGAGGTAATTTTGAAAGAATCTGTAATTTCAAAAAATGTTGAATCTGTTAAATCTAAAGATGTTAAAACCCAATCTGTTCCTCAAAAATCTCATGTCCAAAGCAAAAAGGTGTTTGTTGAACACAATGGCGCGGTCATTATCGAGGATGTGTTTGAACCAAAGATTATACACAAGAATAAGAACATTCCTAGTTCTAATCATATTCTGTGCGAACCTCACGAATTTGAGGAAGCAGTGTATGGTTCACACAAACCTCAAGAGACAAAGGAAAATTCAAAGAAAGTGAACTCTATGAAGGCAAAGAAGTCAGTTAAATCGAAAATTTCTGATGAGGATTTAATGCATTTCATTAATCCTTCTAGTTCTAAGCTATCTGCCGCTAGAGTTTTTAAGTTAAAAGGAATGGACACAATGTTCACTGAAAAAGATATTCCAATTAATATCATTAAGCCTGAGCTAATTGAGAGTGTGTTTTACAATGAAACTTCCAAGGTTCGTGAACTTGAACGTGTGTATGCTCAAGCGAAAACATCAGTCTCATCTGATCCATTGACTAAGGCAAAACAATTTTTAAAACAAGCTAAGAAGATTAATTTTGTGAAATCAACTGGAACAGATACACTAAAAAGCTTTTCAAACCATTCTAATTTAGATTTTTATTTAAAGAAGAAAGCTGAATTGACTGATGAGTTTGCTAACTGCATGACTAAAAATGTGAGTCATCATCAATCATCTATTCCAATTTCTTCTAAACATCATCATGTGGACATGCGAACGTGTTTTTTATGCGGTCAACAAGGTCATGTTGTGAGGAATTGTAGTCAGCAAAACTTTCAGAATCTTCATCCTTTAATCAAGGACAAATCTAAGCCAATTCCAGTGGTTAAGGAGATTCTGAAACGACCTGTGTCATATGCTGATGATACTCATATTTTATTCTCTAATGTGAATCCTCGGAAGGTGTTTCATATCAATGAGAAACACGGTCAAGTGAAACCAAAATTCATTCCAACTGAACCTATATGTCAAAACAGGAATTCAAACATTGTTCAGGAAGCATACTTAAGACGAAAGTCTAAGAAGCCAGTAACTTATTCACAAGTGGCTGAACAACAATTGAAAACTATTAAAGTTAATGATTAAAGAGAAAACCAAAAGGTGCCCAAGACTGAGGCCTGGGCTGCCTTTTTGAACTAATCACTTTTGTTTATGTGTAGGGTCCATCCAAGACTATCTCTGGTGAAAACTGGATCATGGATAGCGGATGTTCTCGTCATATCACCGGAAATCTCGACCTATTAACCAACGTAAGAAATATTCAAGGGGGTTATGTAGCGTTTGCTAGGAATTCTGGGGGCATGATCACACAAGAGGGTGAAGTTTCAAATGGTCATATTACTTTTGAAAAAGTAAATTATTGTGACAAAGTTGATCATAACTTATTGAGTGTATCGCAGATTTGTGATAAACACTACAATATTTACTGACAAAGAGTGTCTTATCTTGAAACCGGGTTTTATTATTCCCGAGGACATGGTTGTCATGCGATCACCACGATCAAATGATATTTATGTCTTAATCATGAGTTCTAAGATATCAACATCGATCGAAACATGTTTTGTCTCGAAAGCAACTGAGAAAGACTCGATTTTATGGCATCGAAGAATGGGTCACATTCATGTTAGAAAGATGAATTATTTAATGGCAAATAATTTAGTTGAGGGTGTTTTGTTAAAGAACTTTAAGTTATCTGATCACTGTGTTGCATGCAAAAAGGGCAAGCAGAAGAAGAAGACACATCCTTCTAAGTTATTGAATTCCATTAATACTCCTCTTGAACGACTTCATATGGATTTGTTTGGTCCAGTGAATCGTGCAAGTATTTCTGGAGACTGGTATTGTCTGGTAGTGACAGATGATTATTCAAGATATTCATGGGTGTTATTTATGAGTTCAAAAGATCAAACACCTGTTTTGGTATAAAACCTTATTACTAAGATAGAATCATTGTACAAACAAAATGTGAGGAGAATCCGAAGTGATAATGGTACTGAATTCAAAAACACTATTTTGGATTTCTTTTGTATTCAAAAGGGAATTCACCGAGAATATAGTGCACCTTATGTACCACACCAAAACGGTGTTGCTGAATGGAAAAATAGAACTCTGATTGAAGCTGCACGTACAATGCTTGCTGATTCAAAGCTTCCTATTCAATTTTGGAATGAAGCAGTGAACACAGCTTGTTATACACTTAATCGGGTTCTAACAGTAAAACGACTCAAGAAGACAAGCTATGAAATATTAAATAACAGAAAACCTAATTTAAAGTACCTGGAACCATTTGGGTGTCCGTGTACAATGTTGAAGAAGGAATTGGGTAAATTTGATGAAAAGGCTATTGAAGGATATTTCTTGGGATATGCGTCTCCAAAGAAAAGAGTATTTAATTTTACATTTGGCTGTGTTGAAGAATGGTACCATGTGGACTGTCAAAAGTACACAACTCCTCCTCAAGGGAAAGGTCCAGACTGGATGTTTGACTACAATAGTTTATTTAATTCTTTTACTCCTTCAGCTGAACACATCGATGAAGATCTGGTTAGAGCATACTTTGAAGAACATTTGAACATTCCAAGCTCTTCAATTTCAAATGCAGTTGAAGTTCAACCAGATGCTCCAACTAAAGACTCCCAAGTTGTTCCTCCAGTTGTTATTGACAGTGCTTCTACTTCTTTCGATGATGATCAAGCTGAGATTCAAGTTATTGATCTTGATAGTGATAATACTTCATCTCCCGAATTGGGTGAACATTACACTAATTTATTTGATAATGTTGTTGTTCCTGAAAATCCTACTCTTCGGATTCATGGATATCATCCACAGGACAATATCATTGGAGAACTTGATGTGGGCGTTCGTACATGTTATTCAGTTGCGTCGTCATGCGACAATAACGTATTGTGTGCTTACACTAATTTACACTCTTCGGGAATTGTGAATATTGCTAAATTCAATTGCTTTCTATCTCAAGTTGAGCCAACGACAGCTCGTAAGGCACTTGATGATCCTTCTTGGGTAGAAGCTATGCAAGATGAATTACAGCAATTTGCACGATTGGGTGTTTGGGATTTAGTAGATAAACCTGCAAGAGTCAAGAAAGCTATTCCGACTAAGTGGGTATTTAAATGTAAAAAGGACGATCGAGGAGTGATTGTCAGAAACAAAGCACGTCTAGTGGTGCAAGGTTTTCATCAGCAAGTGGGTATTGATTATACTGAGGTATATTCTCCAGTTGCAAGATTAGAGTCAATTCGAATCTTCCTGGCTTATGCTGCTTACAAGAATATCAAGGTCTATCAAATGGATGTTAAAAGTGCTTTTCTCAATGGTGAACTACATGAGGAAGTGTTTGTTCAACAACCACCTGGTTTTGAAGATCCTGATTATCCAGACCGTGTTTACCGTTTAAACAAGGCCCTGTATGGTCTACATCAAGCCCCGAGAGCTTGGTATGGCATGCTCGCCGATCATCTGACTGATAATGATTCAAACGAGGAACTGTTGACTGCACTTTATTTCATAAAACTGTTGGTGATGATCTTCTTCTAGTCCAGATTTATGTTGATGATATTATTTTTGGGTCTACAAACGACACTTTATGTAAGGAGTTCGAGAAGTCCATGCAAACCAAGTTCGAAATGAGCTCGATGGGAGAGATGAATTTCTTTTTAGGGCTGCAGGTTCATCAGTCTGATAAGGGAATCTTCATTCATCAGACTAAATATGTGAACGACGTCTTGAGCCGATTCAAGATAACTGCCGGAAAAATCCCTTCAACTCCTCTTCCAGTGGGTCACAATTTATCACCGGATGAATTGGAGGATACCGTTGATCCGACCCTTTATCGTGCTATGATTGGTTCTCTAATGTATTTAACTGCTTCTCGACCCGACATAATGTTTGCTGTTTGTGTGTATGCTAGGTACCAAGCTAGTCCCCGAGTGACTCACCTGGCAGCGGTCAAGCGTATTTTGCAATATCTACGGGGAAATCCTGACATCGGGTTATGGTACCCCAAAGATAATACTTTTGATTTTACCGCCTACTCAGACTCAGATTATGGAGGATGCAAGATCAACTTCAAATCAACGACTGCAGGATATCAATTCTTAGGAAACCGGCTTGTTTCCTGGCAGTGTAAGAAGCAGACAACGGTCTCTACTTCAACCGCCGAAGCTGAATATGTTGCAGCCTCGAGTTGCTGTTCCCAGGTTCTGTGGATACAACAACATCTTCGCGACTACGGTTTGAAGTTTCTTACTACTCCCATCTTGATTGATAATTCTGCTGCTATTTGTATCACCAAAAATCCCGTACAACATTCTAAAACGAAACATATCGAGATTCGATATCATTTTATACAGGATTGTTATGAAAAGAAATTAATTGATCTTGAGAAAGTACACACAGATTTTCAAAAGCCGATCTATTTATCAAAGCGTTTGATAAAACACGTTTTAATTTTTTGCTTGGTTTAAATGGATTGAAGACCCTTGCTGAGATCCTAAACTTAGGATAATTATCTTTTAATTGCTTTATAGATTTAGTCTTATTTTTATGTTTTAGGTTTTAGGGGGTGAAAATTCTAGAAAATACAAAAAGAATGTGTTTTTAGCTTGTATAGATAAAATCCAAAAACATTAAAAAATTTCAAAATTCAAAAATACTGTGATTTCTGTTCTTTAATGTTCTTCTTTTAAATATTTAGAAAAACCAAAAACATTTTAAAATTTTCAAAAACCAAAAAGAATGTGATTTATGTTTTTGTATAGTCAAATCTGAAAATCCAAAAAGATTGTGAAATTTATTTTGTTTATAAGAAATTTGAAAAAGACAAAAATATTGTGTCTTAAAGTTTGTATGGAGAAAATTAAAAAAAAAATTAGATTATTTTCTCGCTGAAAATTACGTCGGTTATTTAAGTTTATGAAGCATGCTTGCATGTCTTGGTCCTATGATTCACTCGTGAATTGTTGGTTAGCCACTTATTTATACTCTTAAGTTGACTGGGGCGATTAAATTTATCTTTTCTTTATTTTTATGCTCCTCAAAATTTTGAGTTTTTGAAGCAAAAAGGGAACATGATAGTACATTGATTATCTTGACCCCAAATTTAGTAAAAAGTAAGCTTAAAAGACTGCGTGCTTAATTGCATTGGTGCATTGGTATGTCTTAAAACAACCCAGTAGAGTAAAGTATGTGATATAAACATAAAGAAACGCCAAATTGAAAGGGGTGTTAGTCTCTAGCAAAAGTCTTGGTGAGGATGGCAGAAATGTAATAACCAGTCATACTCAAGCCTTATATTTGTTGATCACTTAAAAATCAAATAAAGCAAATAACAAGCGTTAAGATTCTGGACACTGTGAGCCTTTATGCGGCTTAACCATCTGGGTATTCATATTCATGAATATTTCACTCGCTTTCAAGAGCAAACCCAAAGTCATTAAACTTGATCACCGCTGTACTTCGTACAATTTAAATTAATGACTTGATCAAAATCCGCTGTTAGTCATACAATTGTTCCTCCCTTGCGTGCGTCTTAATACCATTAAGAAACGGACCCCAGGGGATACAATGTATGTAAGCCGACAGATGGACTCGTGCATACTCACTCACAGTAAAGGAAACTTGATGCATTGCTCAAAATTTCTACAATTGGTATCAAAATTTTGATCAACAATATAATGGTTTAAGTCAAGTTGGGGTGATTTGGCAAAAATCAAATTAAGCTTGAACCGAGATTAGAGGCTGATAGTTTCTGATATTCTGTGCTTTAATTGAACTATTTAATCATATCACAAAAATACTTGAATGTGTGTTATTAGATTTATGTGGACAACAATACCAATGACCGACTTATCGCCAGTCATAATATCGCTGAAATATAAAACTGTGATGGAAGGGCAATTTTGTCAGAAACTATCGCTGAAATATAAAACTATGATTCTCTGCTCAAACTCAACAAAATTACAAAAATATGTACTGCTTTTGATAAAATCATTGAAAAATACAAAAAGATTGTCTATTTTTTAATAGTTCGGATATTCTTCTGTAAATACATTCTTTAATTCTCTAAATTTTTACAAAATACCAAAAATATTTTCGTCTTCTTTATACAAAATATTTAAATAAATTTTTAAGTTAAGTTTCGGAAATCTGAAACAAGTTTAATGTATTTGGTTGTCGGGATAAAAGGGTTTCTCGATAAATTACGTAATTCATTTATTTAATTTTCATTATTTAATTCCTTAACTTATTCATTTAATAATTTATTTAAAATTAAATAAAAGAGTTTAATTCGCTAAACTCCCATTCGTTATTTATGGATAACGAACTAGGTGATTCTTTAGCGAACTAGCTTCTGTTTCGCTAACCTAATTCGCTTCCGCACTCTGTAACGAATCATCCCTTCGTTATGCATATTTAACGAATCATGACACGAATCATGTCTTGATTCGCTATCTTTAATTTAACGAATCACATTGTGATTCGCTAACATAAGGTAACGAATTGAGTTAGCGAATGGGCTAATTCGCTAACTTTAAATTAAACGAATCGTCTGATTCGTACAAGTTGTGCCTAGGGTTTCGTGCACTGCTATATAAGACAAGAAAACGAATAGTATTCTACTGTTCGTCTTCTTTCTTCATCTTTAAGAAACTATTCAAATTCTCTCTGATATTTTCGATCTTTAAGTTTGAATAATTCAAAGATTATTTTGAGTTTCTAAGGTATAACTGATCTTGGCGATATCAATTTTGTCAAAAATGGTCATGTGTTGACTGCTAAATTAAAAGAACAAGATGAGTTAATTTTACAATTAACTTGTAAAGAAGATGCCCTTAAGAAACTCAAAAATGATGATGATGATCCTAACGAGTCTGATGCAGGAGGTGAGCCTAAACAATCGCATGGTTCATCCTCTGGTGCTGATGTTAGTGGCGCTGATGATTCGAACAAGCAGATAATTTCATATCAAGATCCAACAGCTGCCAAGCCAATAGAAATGATTGTGGCTAACACGGTGATATTTATTGATGAATTGGGGATGGTTAGAAGTGTGGTGAACAGAGATGAGATACAGATCGGTGAGTTTGTGATTAGATCTTTGACAAGGGAGCAGATCTCGATTCTACTTGGGCTAAATGACGATCAGCTGACTGCATTAGAGACTGAGCCCGATGTTGAAGTGATCAATGAGGATGAAATGGTAGTTGATCCATTATTTATGAATACAGATTTTATTTATGAGAACGAGGAGATTGAGATAGAGGATGTTACAGCTGAAGAGTACCCGGACTTGTATCAACACGCAAATGTTGATCAAGGTGCTCCGGTATTTCATGAAGACGTAATTAAAGAGACTAAGGATGATTTGGAGAAGATTGTGCAGCGAACTGTTCCTTCACTCAAAGAAGTGACTGATGATGACATTGAAAGATGGTTCAAACGCCAGAAAGTGGGTAAGATCATCAGTGCTTTTCGGTATATAGATAAAGAAAGAAAGGATACCGCTGCTGCTTGAATTGAGGCAAACCAGATGACTACCTTCAAGACTGTTTCTAAGGTACATGGTGATATTGTCTCCTGGCTCTATGATTCAGACCTTAAGGTATGTATTGTTAAATGGGAAAAAGGTGTCCAATATTACGAGAGGATAATGGATGTTTTAACACTACCGCGTTGGGATGTACGCACCATCGCGAGACGTCCATTTATCAATCGTGGGGGTAACCGAACTGCTGAGTGGTTTCATCAACACTTACTGTTCGAGGTCAATCATGGCTTCAAATTCTTCAAGTCCCAGGTCCCAAGACGTAAACGTACTGATGAGATTGATCCAAGGACCTGCTGGAAGAAACTTGTCTTGAAAGTGAAGCCACCAAAGACAATGAAAAGGGTTCCTGTGAAGACAATGCCTCAAGATATTTATCTGTCTATCAACTGTTGGTACTATGACAATCGTACTGGCGAGGCCGTTATTGTTTTTGGTCAAGGACTACAGACTGAGCTCATCAAGATAATCGATCCGATGTGGTTGGTTAATTTGTCAGAGACAGACAATGACGTGCTACACAGGAAGCAGATTTTGTTTGAACGCCAAGAAGATTACGACCTGGCTATGCAATTCCAACGTGTCGTTCGTGTATGCCATGAACATGGGATTCATAGTTGCAGAGATTGGCAGACAAAGCGTTTCAAATAAGTTAAAGACAAAGAGCTCAAGACGAAGGGGTGTCTGTTAGTGCACGGTTTTACGTCTAGAGTCTTTGTATTTATCATTTATGTTTATTTGATAATTAAATGTAATATTTAATGTTTATATTTATCTAATTCGTTAAAGTTATGTCTAGTTCTCTAGGAATGTTAGCGAACTAAGACTAGTTCGTTAAGATTGAGTCTAGTTCGCTAGGGATGTTAGCGAACTAGGACATTCTAATGTATTCCCTCCTGATTCGTTAGGGAATGTTAACGAATCAGGGGGTGGTTCGTTAAGTTAAATTATGTAACGAAGGGGAAGCTGGTTCGCTAGGGGATGTTAGCGAACCAGGTCACCTTCTATATATAGTGAACCACTGTTCACTTGTAAATAGTCGAAGTTTTTGAGAGAATTAAGATTATTTAGAAAAGTTTAAAGTATTTTCTCTATCTCAAGCTTCACGTTAAACTTATTGATAATATATATACATACGTAGAACACCGAATCAAGTGGTATTGATTATGAGATCGATCTATATTATTATAACTGACAGATCTGAGATCTGTGTTAATAGCTATTGACTGTTGGTTATTGTTAAAGTACGGGATCAAACAAAAACCCTAAACCCTCATTTATATCCATCCAAATCTCTACACACTCAAAAACACACACCACCATATTTCGGCCGAGAGAAAGAGAGGTGAGGTCCAAGCAAGCACACGCGATTCAAGATAGATACGAGATCTAGAGTTCCTAAACAAGCTAACCAAGATCGAACGAGCACAAAAGGTATGTTCTTGACCTTTAAAGTTTACGTTTTATTGAACGTTTAGCCTTGAAGCTTGAAACGGTGATAGATCGGGTCTAAACGAAACGTAAAGTAGCGAACTTGATTCTAGGACAAACCTAGTAAACCCATAAACATGTACGGTTCGTTTAAGATAAACCGTAGATCTTGTATTGAACGTTCATGAAATTAAAGGTCCAAACTTTACGTGTTTTCGGGTCAAATCTTATCCAAAAACGACCATAGGAATGATCGCAGGTTAGTCAAATACCATACCCATGGATTTCTCAGTAAAACGATGATGATTTTGGGGGATTAAGATTGAACAGAGGCGCAGCTGGGCAACTTCGCCTGCAAGCTTAACTTCGCCTGCACGCTAAGTTCGCCCAGCCATAACTTCGCCTGCAAGCTTAACTTCCCTTGCAAGCAAGTTCGCCTAACTGATAACTTCGCTTGTTGACAAGTTCACCTATGATTAACTTCGCTGGACCCCAAGTTCGCTGATGTCTAACATCGCCTGCAATTAACTTCGCCTGGTGATAAGTTTGCTTGATGTTAAGTTCGCTTAACACTAAGTTCGCTTACAGTAAGTTCGCTTAATGTTAAGTTCGTTTATTGTTAAGTTCGCTTAATGATAAGTTAGCTGGAGTTAGCAAATTGGAAAATAAATTAAAAACCTAATGAAAAATGTGTTAAGACAGTTAATGGAAATAAAATTTTTCCAAGCTGACCTGGTAGCTCGACCCCAGCCAGGGGCTCTGCCTCTTGGACCCTGCTAGGGGCTGCCGCCCCTAGACCCCGCTGCCAGGGGCGCTGCCCCCGGACCCCCGTTTGTTGTGGGTTATATAAAGATAGAAATACAACATGAGTAGTAGTAGTTAATCGATACGTGTAAATATTATACAGTTAGCCGTGCACAGCTCAAGAAGGGAATAACGATTAACGGAGAGCGTAACAGGATTCAAGTGAGTTTCTAGCCCCACTTCCTTGTTATGTTTTCGGGGCTGTGTGCATACTCGATGTGATAGTTAATACACTTATCTTAAGTGATAAGTGTATGCCTTGTATGATTTATGTATGATGATTGCTTGACGGTGCGTGAACGATCTTCGGATATTGCATGAACCGTCAGGTGGTAGTTAAGATATGATTGATAAGTATGAGGAGAGATATGATGTATGTATGAATATATGATGTATGCATAATGTATGTATGTTATGATGATGGTACGTGAAAGCTCTTCGGAGATTGCACGTATTGTCAAGGAAAGTATGTATGAACAGGTATGGTACAGTTACACGAAACAAAGGGACCAGACCCTAATAATATCTGTGATGTTAGGGACCAGACCCTTATAATATCTGTGATGTTAGGGACCAGACCCTTATAATATCTGTGATGTTAGGGACCAGACCCTTATAATATCTGTGATGTTAGGGACCAGACCCTTATAATATCTGTGAGGTTATAGGGCGAAAGGCTCTTTAAAACTTATGATTATGTATGTAAAGAAAGTATGAAGGTAAGAATGAAAGTATATGCACTTATGTGTGTATGAAAGAAAGTTAAGAGGTTAAGTATGAAATGTAAGAAGGTATTGTATGATTATGTGATTAACTAGAACTCACTCAGCGTAGCTGACTTTTAGTATGCACGTAGGTGAGTAGAATGAGGCAGGTAGCTTGAGGAGGACACATGGCAGAGTTGGACGAAGCTGGCATCTGAAGATTTTGCTATGATGTTTTATTTTACAAGACTATGATTTGTTTTTAAATGACTACGAATGCTCGATAAGACAAGAATTATGGTTATGGAATGTAATTGTTTGAATGATTTTAATGTTCCGCGAATGTTTTAATTAACTCTGATATTTAGAACTGCGTTTATGAGTAAATCCAACACGAAAGTAGGGCTACCGTTAACGGGGCCTTACAGGAATTTTCATATATCAAATATTACGAATATATATACATAATGTTTTGAAGTTAAAACATAAAATAAAATAAAAATATGAGTAAGGATGAAATTAATATTAGATAACAATAATATTTACATAATTTTCTAATGACTTTAATATTTTTGTGAGAAAGATCACAACATGGAATCACATTGTCTATAATGTCCTAGATCACACTTCTATTTGGATATTATTATGCCGAGAACCAAAAGTCTATTGTAGATATGTTGGTCCACTTTAAATTTAACAAGTATTTTGATTTCACCGTGATACGTTAGGGTATTAATTAGGCACAATACATGTGTGGTCCCCTGTTAATCCAACATGTTACAAACTCCATCATACTTTGGGCATACTTTGTGTTCATCAGTATCACCCCGAATTGACTCCGACTCCCTAATGATTGATCAAAACATTTTGAGCTTCATAGACTTTTTTGCAAACTTTTCTTTCAAACAATATGTAAAGGTTGAACCATGGACTTACTAGCCTTGCTGACTTATACCTTCATATAAAGTGTTTAAGACTTACTTGTTTGCCCCACGTTACATGGTTCTAATATACCCCTTTTTTGTTTGATAAAATTTTCAACCTTTTTTTGTTGATTTTTGAATACTTTTTGAGTATTTTGCAGTTTTTCTGCTTTTCAATAATTTTTTATGTTTTTCATTATTTGAAGCTAAAGCAAGAAATAATTTTCATTGTGACCAATCACTATCGGGCTCGTGTATGACTAACTATTAAGATTTTTGCCTTCATTAATATGACTTATTTGGAGTCGTCATCCGCTTCATAAGAGTGTAACCACTAGCATAGGCAGATATTTAAGTTTATATCACTATGATACTTACCTATTTGTCAAGCCTATCTACATCAAGCAATGATCTAGTTGGCTTTTGATCTACTCTTTTCATGTGCTAGGATCACCTAAGACAATTTTCTATCATTTTCCAATGGTCGGATCAATTTCTCAAAATTTTCTGATATTTTAATATTATCCGACTCCCTCTAAACAGGAGCTCCCTCTAAATGAGAGATTATATTTTTAAGATCTTTTTCAGATTTTCTTAAAATAAAGTAATATAAAAATATATTTGGAAAGTCAAGTGACTTAATTTTATTTTCTTAACTAAACTAAAAATCTTTTTGGTGAGTAAAGACTCATTTTCTCCATCTAAAATTGTGACATATTTGAAAAATATTACAAATTTTATATACAAAAGGATAGATAGGTTGTTTTAATCAAAATTGATAGATGGCTTTAGTGAAAAGATCAACAAAGCTGTTGTCGGATGGACTATCCTAAACATGCATTATCACATCATATAACAAAGTTGAAGAGATTCAAACTGAAACCAGCAGCTGATGCTGGATCCATCACTTGAGAAACGCTCGACAAGTTGTGGTTAAGCCATTTGAACAAGGTTGGCATTATTGAAGCACATAGTATGAAACTTTTCCCTTTCCTTTTAGTTCCCCCATATCACTTATGAAAGAGTCGAATCCGCCATCGAATGGTTTAACATCAAATAGCAAGGGTTCGTCTCCCATCATATGTCGGGTGCAACCACTATCTAAGTATTGAATACTCTTGATAGTCCTCCTTGATTGAGCCTACATGCACTAAGCGTTTAAATGGACATGGGTTGCGAGACTTAGTTGTCTCGGGAAATCCGACCGTAAATCGACAAAACTTGATTTTATTTCTTGAAAACATTTTATTTCTTGGCGACTCATCGCTTGAAGAACAGTCCTTAGGAATCCAAACACAAGCTTGTTCCTTGGTTTTGTAGATTTTGGACTTTTGTTTTCTAAATTTTAAAACTGTTTTTGGTAAATCCTTAGACTTTTCAGTCTTAGGATCCTTTTTGATTTTATCCTTTTTAGTTCTCCAAAAAGGTTTTCTCTTGGGTTTTATTTTATTGACTATGGATCTCACATCCATTTCACTGGCTTCACTATCGGCTTGATCAGCCCTTGAATCTGAGCTACTAAAAGCACCTTTTGGGGACTGACTAAGCCGTCTTTGAATATCAAGCTGTTGCTCGAACCAGTGCTTGAAATGTCTTGCAAGGTGAGAAGAATGACCACAAACAAAACAACACTTTCTCCTAGAAGCACTATAAAACTCATCAGAACTATAAAACGGTTGGTGTGGTGGGAAAGGTGATCCGTGGAAGGGAACATGATATTTGATGATTGACCCGATCATAAAAAACCTTAGTGTAATATGGATAAATTTTTTTTGTTGGTAATGACCATACTAGTTATAGTTGTTATCAAAATAGTTGTATGACTGAGGATTTTGTGATTGATTAGTTGTTTGAGAAAATGATCTTTTATTTGGTGGCACGTATTTACATGAAGTACATGGTTGATTATCATTTTCAAACACTTTTCTTTTACTTGAATTATCCTCAGTCTCACAACTTGATGATGAACAGCTAGTTATGTTCACCTCAACAGGCCTTTCCACTGACCTACTGTCTTCTACACAAACTGCAGAAGAAGATGAACTTCCATTAGGACTAACTGAAGGAACAGCTTAATCAACAGTCTTGGGAGCAGCAGGAATGAATGTCTTTGAAATTGGCACATGACCAATACCATAGACCATTTCTTCCTCTGGTGGTGAGTTAAAATCAAAGTGAGGAAGGCTAGTATAGTTATCATTAAAAGGCGGTGGTACAGTAGTACTATCATAGCCTATTCCAGTCTTTATTCTTGACTCCATTTGTGACCCAATTAATTTATTCAGCTTTTCGGAAGCTAACTCAAAGTTTTCTATGGCAATTTTCTTTTGGGTTAACTCAATTTCTAATTTAACAATTTTTGCGTTTAGTTCAATTACATGATTTTCATGAAATTTTGCTAAATTTCTAAAAATTGAAACTTGTTCCCGAGGATCGGCCCTATCATTACCATGAGTGTTAATTCTAATGTGTAAATCTTTGCAGCCTTTTTAAGATCATCATTCTGAACTCAAATGCTATCATTTTGCTCTAAGATTTTAGCATTATGATTTCTATAGTGCAGAACTTTATCTATGCAAGCTTGTGAACAGAGTTTATGTACCTCGGGAATGAGAGAGGCAGGTGTAGGAATTCCATCAGCGGTTTTTGACGAGGTGCTTGCTTGACTAGTTCCACCTGCAGCACACTCGGGGATGATAGGACTTGCTTGACTGCTTACACCCGCAACACTTGTCTCATCTTTATTTTCTTCTGACTGATTGTTTATTCGAAGGTTGGCATCCATTGATTCAAAAGACTTGATGGTAGAAGTCAACTCTGAGAGTGTAAGCTATCCAGGTTTGTCGTTTTCTTGATGGTAATCACACTGCCATTCCATGCGTAAGGCAGTGAATCCAAAAACTTCATGTTAATCTCAGACAACTCAGGGATGATACCGACACTTCTCAATAGTAACGAGTGACTCAAATCTGTTGATGAGAGATGCAACCGATTCTCCTTGAGTATGTTTTAACATGTTGAAATATTCTTTTAATATGTCCTTTTGGCATGCCCTCATATTGAGTCTCCCTTCATGTAAGGCCCCGTTACTGGTGCTCTACTTTGGACGTTGGATTTACTCAAAAACACAGTTCATAATATCAGAGTCACTAAAAAACATTCGCGGAATATTGAAACATTCAACCATCATCTTACAAAACCATACTTTGTTGTCTTAACGGGCATTCAAATTATTTAAAACATAAAACATTGTCTTTTAATTATCATAACATAACACTTCGTTGAGATGCCAGTGTCTTCAATTCCATGCCATGTGCTTCCTCTGAAGCAAGTTGCCTCATTCTACTCACCTGCGTGCATACTAAAAGTCAGCTACGCTGAGTGAGTTCTAGTTAATCATACAACATACAATCTGTTCATATACTTGCACACGTGCCCGAAGGGGTGTACATTATTCATACTTACTTTTCATACAAAACTATCCGTCCTATTTAAAGAGCCGTCCGCTCTATAACCTCACAGATATTATAAGGGTCTGGTCCCTAACATCACAGATATTATAAAGGGTCTGGTCCCCAACATCACAAATATTATTAGGGTCTGGTGCCTACCATCAAAGATATTATTAGGGTCTGGTCCCTACCATCACAAGTATTATTAGGGTCTGGTCCCTTTGTTTCATGCAACTGTACCATACCTGTTCTTACATACCTTCCTTGACAATATGTGCAATCTTCGAAGAGCGTTCACGTACCATCAACATAACATACATACATTATGCATACATCATATATTCATACATACATCATATCTTACATCATACTTATCAATCATATCTTTAACTACCACCTGACGGTACATGCAATATCCGAAGATCGTTCACGCATCATCAAGTAATCATCATACTTAAATCATACAAAGCATACACTTACCACTTAAGGTAAGTGTATTAACTATCACATAGAGTATGCACACAGCCCCGAAAACATAACAAGGAAATGGGTCTAGAAACTCACCTCAAGACGGTTGCGTTCACCGTTTACGGTTATCCCCTTCTTTAGCTGTGCACGACTAACTGTATAATAATTTTACGTATCAGTAACTATCACTACACATATCGTCTTTCAAGTTTAATTATTACCCTCAACGAACGGGGTCCGGGGGCAGCGCCCCTGGCAGCGGGGTTCTAGGGGCGGCAGCCCCTAGCAGGGTCCAAGGGGCAGAGCCCCTGGCTGGGATCGAGCTGGTTCATAGAGAATTGGATTATCCTAGCGAATTAGATAATTTGCTACATAAAAGTCCAAGGGCTTCTTTGTAATTAAATCATTCTTTTCTAAGTCCAGGGACCATTCTGTCATTCTGTTAAACTTCTAATTCGTTACCGGTTCATAGCGAATTGGATTATCCTAGCAAACAGGTTCCTATAATGAATTGAACCCTTAACGAACTGGACTCCTTAACGAATCAGTCCATATAGCGAACCAGTCCAAGTAGCGAATTGGACCTTCTAATTCGTTATTTCTTTTAACGAACTAATCATAACGAATCAAGGGTAATTCATTACCCTTTTCCCTTAAAGAATCAGAGACGAATCATAGACGAACTTGAGCTAGTTCGTTGTGCTCCCTTATGCGAATCAACTAACGAATCACCTTCAATTAGTTAAGTCCCCGTAGCGAACTAGGGTTAGGTCAGGGAATGTTAGAACATTCCCTGACATCCTTAACCTCGTATTAACTTTTCCGGCGCCTCCGCCGGAAGGCCGCAGGAAAACCACGGATTCGCCGGAAAAACGAGTTTAACTCGTTTTTCACCGTTTTTCGTCTCGTTCGATCCAGATCTGAGCTAGGGTAACCCCTAAGCTCATCATAGGTTCGGTTTATACCCGATTCCACCCGAATTTCGTGACTTAAACGGTTTAACGGTGTCGGCTCGTCGTTTCGTGACTATATCTATCGGTTAAAGCTCATACAAGATCATAGTATCATTATCTTGGATCGGGATCGTTTCCTCCTTGATGATTTCGGTTAAAGTGAGAGAGAAATTAGAGAGAGATTAAGTGTGTGTTTTGGGAGGTGTATGGAATGTGTGAAATGAATAATTAATGGGAATTTATGACTTATATAATTATGGATCATGGGCTTAAGCCCATGGTCCTTTCCTCTTTCTTTCATAGCCCAAGTCCATAACCTATATCCATTTAACCCAACACTAGCCGGACTCATAATAACTTGTATTTTCATTTATTAACCGAAATTAGAAAACGGGATGTTACACGTCTTCCCTCCTTAAAGAGGTTTCTTCCCCGAAACCTAACTATTACATAAACAAATCTGGATAAAATTTGCGCATCTCTTTTTCCACTTCCCAAGTAGCATCTGATCCTTTGCGGTTCTTCCCTATCACTTTCACTAATGAAATAACTTTATGACGGAGCTGCTTTTCCTTGCGGTCAACTATCTTGATTGGTTGCTCAATGTAGTTCAGCTGTTCGTCAACCTCAATGTCCATTAATGGCACGTGCGACGTGTCATCAGCTAGACATTTTCTCAGATGAGAAACATGGAAGGTTGAGTGAATTCCTTCTAACTTTTCTGGCAAATCTAACTTGTAAGCTACTTCACCTACTCGATCTAAAATCTTAAACGGCCCAATGTACCTCGGACTCAACTTCCCTCTCTTCCTGAAACGCATAATTCCTTTCCAAGGCGAGACCTTAAGCATCACATTGTCACCAACGTTAAACTCAATCGGTCGTCGCCGCTTATCAGCATACAACTTCTGTCTGTCTTGAGCAGCTTTTATTCTCGCTTTGTCTGATCGAACTTTGAAGAGGTTTATTGCACAACCTCTAGGCTTCCCATCCTTCTGACCAATCTCTCCCCAACATACTGGAGTTCTACAACGTCTTCCATATAACATTTCGAATGGTGGCATACCAATACTTGAATGGTAACTGTTGTTATAGGAGAACTCTGCTAGATGCAGATGATCATTCCAACTTCCTCCAAAATCTAGAACGCAAGCACGTAGCATATCCTCAAGGGTTTGGATCGTCCTTTCAGACTGTCCATCGGTTTGAGGATGATACGTCGTACTGATGTTCAATCTTGTTCCCATAGCTTCATGGAACTTCTTCCAAAACCTCGAAGTAAAACGAGTATCTCTATCAGACACAATCGATAGCAGTACTCCATGCTTGGATACAACATCTTTAATGAACAAGCTTGCTAACGTTTCTGACGAGATAGCCTCTCGTATGGGCAGAAAGTGAGCACTCTTGGTCAAACGGTCTACAATCACCCAGATGGTATCATGATGCTTAGTTGTACGAGGTAGCTTAGTTATGAAATCCATGGTGACGTGTTCCCATTTCCACTCTGGTATCTCCAAAGGTTGCATCCTTCCGTAAGACTTCTGGTGCTCTGCCTTGACTTGTAAACAAGTTAAGCATTTACTGACATAATCCACTACATCGTTCTACATTCCTGGCCACCAGTAGTCTCTCTTCAAATCCTGGTACATCTTTGTAGTTCCTGGATGAATCGAATACCTTGACTTATGAGCTTCATCTAAGATTCGACCCCTAAGATCTCCATGGCGTGGAATCCACATACGGTCAAACCTAGTCTTAACACCATGAGTGTTTTCCATCAGCTCGTTTTGCTGACCGTAAATCTTTTCTTCTTCACTAATCCTTCATCTACAAGCACTTTCGACTGCACCTTGACGATTTCTTCAAAAAGACTTGAATTCATAATCAACTGGTATGCCTTTACTGTTGCGATGACTTCCTCGTTCTTACGGCTTAGCGCATCAGCGACCATGTTAGCTTTACCAGGGTAGTACTTAATATCACAGTCGTAATCCTTTATCAACTCCAACCATCTTCTCTGTCTCATGTTCAATTCTTTCTCCTCGAAGAAGTACTTTAAACTCTTATGATCTGTGTAAATGGTACACTTAGTACCATACAGATAGTGTCTCCATATCTTGAGAGCATACACTACTGCTGCTAGTTCCAAATCATGCGTCGGATAAGTACTCTCATGGACTTTCAACTGTCTAGACGCGTAAGCTATCACCTTTCCTCGTTGCATCAACACGCAACCTAACCCACGATGCAAAGCATCAGTACAAACAACCAAATCCTCGTCACCATCGGGTAAAGCAAGGATTGGAGCTTGCGTGAGTCTCTTCTTTAACTCCTGAAAAGCCTCCTCTTGAAACTTACCCCAACTGAATACTATCGACTTTCGGGTCATACCGGTCAAAGGTGCGGCTATCTTGGAGAAACCTTTGATGAATCTCCAATAGTAGCCAGCTAACCCTAAGAAGCTTCGTATATCAGTCGGATTCTGTGGAGTCATCCAATTTGTTATCGCCTCAATCTTAGCTGGGTCCACGGTAATCCCTTCTGGATTAATCACGGTAATCCCCGAAAACATAACAAGGAAATGGGGCTAGAAACTCACCTCAAGGCGGTTGCGTTCACCGTTTACGGTTATCCTCTTCTTTAGCTGTGCACGACTAACTGTATAATAATTATACGTATTAGTAACTATCACTACACATATCGTCTTTCTAGTTTAATTATTACCCTCAACGAACGGGGGTCCGGGGGCAGCGCCCCTGGCAGCGGGATTCTAGGGGCGGTAGCCCCTAGAAGGGTCCAAGGGGCCGAGCCCCTGGCTGGGGTCGAGCTGTCTTATCACATTTTCCATTATGATTTGAGTCATTAGATAATTTGCTACTTAAAAGTCCAAGGGCTTCTTTGTAATTAAATCATTATTTTCTAAGTCCAGGGACCATTCTGTCATTCTGTTAAACTTCTAATTCGTTACCGGTTCATAGCGAATTGGATTATCCTAGCGAACTGGTTCCTATAACGAATTGAACCCTTAACGAACTGGACTCCTTAACGAATCAGTCCATATAGCGAACCAGTCCAAGTAGCGAATTGGACCTTCTAATTCGTTATTTCTTTTAACGAACTAATCGTAACGAATCAAGGGTAATTCATTACCCTTTTCCCTTAACGAATCAGAGACGAATCATGGACGAACTAGAGCTAGTTCGCTGTGCTCCCTTATGCGAATCAACTAACGAATCATCTTCAATTCGTTAAGTCCCCGTAGTGAACTAGGGTTAGGTCAGGGAATGTCAGAACATTCCCTGACATCCTTAACCTCGTATTAACTTTTCCGGCGCCTCCGCCGGAAGGCCGCCGGAAAACCACGGATTCGCCGGAAAACGAGTTTTAACTCGTTTTTCACCGTTTTTCATCCGTTCGATCCAGATCTGAGCTAGGGTAACCCCTAAGCTCATCATAGGTTCGGTTTATACCCGATTCCACCCGGATCTCGTGACTTAAACGGTTTAACGGTGTCGGCTCGTCGTTTCGTGACTATATCTATCGGTTAAAGCTCATACAAGATCATAGTATCATTTGGATCGGGATCGTTTCCTCCTTGATGATTTCGGCTAAAGTAAGAGAGAAACTAGAGAGAGAGAGAGAGCTTAAGTGTGTGTTTTGGGAGTTGTATGGAATGTGTGAAATGAATAATTAATGGGAATTTATGACTTATATAATTATGAATCATGGGCTTAAGCCCATGGTCCTTTCCTCTTTCTTTCATAGCCCAAGTCCATAACCTATATCCATTTAACCCAACACTAGCCCGACTCATTATAACTTGTATTTTCATTTATTAACCAAAATTAGAAAACGGGATGTTACACTTCAAGCTTAGAATTGCAAGACATTTTTTTTAAACGATGAGATTTTGAAAAACGATGGGATATAAAAAAACGATGGGAATAAAAACAATGGGATTTTTTTTAAATAAACGCTTGGATTTAAAAAAACGATGGGATTCAAAAAACGCTGGGAATAAAAACGATGGGATTTTTTTTAAAACGATGGGATTAAAAAAAACGATGGGATTTCAAAAAACGACGGGTTTTTGAAAAGGATGGGATTTTTTTTAAATGGGGTTTAAAAACGACGGATTTTTGAAAAGGATGGGTTTTTGAAAAAGATGAGATTTAAAAAGGATGGGTTTTGAAAACAATTTTTGATAAGTGATCGAATTTGAAAACTGAGCGATTTTGAAAATTGATCGATTTAGGAAACTGATAGAAAACTGAGCGATTTTGAAAACTGGCCGATTTTGAAAACTGATCGATTTTGGAAACTGATCGTTTTAGAAAACTGATCGATTTTAAAAACTGTGCGATTTTGAAAACTGATCGATTTGGAAACTGATCGATTTAGAAAACTGATCGATTTTGGAAATGATCGATGTTGGAAACTGATCGATTTAGAAAACTGATCGATTTAAAAAACTGAGCGATTTTGAAAACTGAGCGATTTTGAAAACTGGGCGATTTTGAAAACTGATCGATTTTTGAAACTGATCGATTTTTGAAACTTATCAATTTTGAAAACTGAGCGTTTTTGAAAACTGATCGAATTTGACAAAGTAGGCGAAAATTTCAAACAAATTTCGTAAGTCACCAACCCACTTTCCTTGTCACCTTTCTTAACCATATCTAAATACATGTTTAACACAACTTTTCAAGACAAACTTCACATGTAACCATACAAACACAATTTCTTGGAATCACACACCACAAACACACACTTTAACACATCTTGAACAACTTATATATCTCAAGAACTTCAAGAACACAAGAACCCGAAACCGATTATTTTCTCCAAAATTCCGTCTTTTCACATACAAGACCAAAATCCAAGGTTGTGACTCAAGATCTACAACTAGTAGAGCCCGAAAACTCTGATACCAATTGTAAGTCCCAAAACGACCACAGTACGGATTTTGCACTTGATAAACGTGTCGAGACGGGTGTGGTAAATCAAACGACCGAACAAAATAATATAAATATAATAAGGATAGTGATCAATCTCGTAATCGGTAAAAGATTAATACAATAAATCAGAACCGACCCACCCAAGGTGAGCTCCCCTTGGGTGGTGATTTACATCTTAAAAACACACACACAAAGACTACAAAAATGTCATATTTATAGTCTAACACAATACAAATAAACTAGAAGATCTCCCCATTGAAGCTAAATGCGCGTTCCCGAAGCTCTCGTTTCGTGTCCAGTTTTCTCATCGGATTTAATTATTTTCTTGACCATAATATAATTAACGGTTTTCATAAGTTGATATCGCAAACCACACTTTTTGGCCTTACACTTGCTGGTTGCCTTCAGTTTGTGTGGCGCCAACATTACAGGCAACATCAACAACTTCCAATTTCTTTCCATCCACAATTTCTAGTGCATCAGATGCACTGCCATCACCACCAGTACGTTCCATGACCATTGTTTCATCCTGTTTTTCTCCATCACTAACAACATCGGATGCACTGCCACCGCCACCAGGATGTTCAATCACCTTTGCTACATCTGGTCCATTTCCATCACCAATAACAACCACAAATGTACCTCAGTTAGCATCACCTTCTGTTATCGGCTCGTTTGTTTGGTTAAAAGCATCACCAGATCGTCTGCACAAAAAAGAATTTATAAAAAAAAAACCTAACCCTAACTATATATATTCTCTTCTATGAAACCCTAGCTATATATATGTTGACTTGATTGTTAATTAATTAAATTTAATGTGTATGCTAATCGATTACTGAAAAACTATGGAATGTAATAACGGAAAGCTAGGCTGTGACTTGAAATCATAAATTAGTAGAATTAATATATAGTTAGAGTCACAAACAAATTGATTAAAATACACAATTAGCGTAATAAAAATTTAATACTTAATACAAAAATTAACCTGATAGCCAGATCTGCGTAAGTATCATCAGGATGACTTCCCAACAGATCTGCGGGTGCGTCATCCAGCCTCTATGAGGTTATCATCAGTATTAGCATCATGAGGATTTCCCAACAGATCTTCGGCCGCATTGATGTCATCAACAATAGTAGCATCAGCAGGATGATTTCCCAACTGATTTAAAACATTGCAGCTCAAAAATCGATCCCTTTTCTTAAAAGGTTCCATTTTAATTTTCTTGAATCAAATTTGAATTGAAATGAACACCTTCTAAAGTTCTATTAGTTTTCTCTGGTGGTGGCATATGTGTTACAAACAACATATATATATTTATATTAGTTTTTCAAGTTAATTTCAAAATTATTACTTAAACTTCAAGGCGGGATTAATTTGCCAGATCTGGAGAAGTATCATCAGGAAGACTTCCCAACAGATCTGTGGTGCGTCCTCCTCGGCCTCTATGAGGTTATCATCAGTGGCAACAGGATGACTTCTCTGGTGCAAAGAATGTCAATAAGTTATAACCATAATATTGGTTATTCCAATTAATTTCAATTACTAGCTAAAATCCAAGGCGGGAATAATATGCATCTATATATGTGCTTAGCATTTAACCATAATTAAACATATTTTTTTAAAAGGTAACTTTATCAACCTTGTAAATGATAGAGTATGGTAAGTACGAATTCTTACTTAACATCCTCCTCCAGGATTGCGTAGAATTCCACCAATATAGTCTATTGATTTAATTTAAGATGCAAGAATATAGTAATTTTCATTAAACTGCAGAAGTCTAATTAAAACTATAACAATGCTTATTTATCAATCAAGCTTTATATTTCTTGTCTCTAGAATTTTGTAAAAATTGAGACTAAATTGTGAATACCCAATAACTTTGAATATGTGTATAGTTTTTAATGTGGTGTAATAGAAAACTTTCTACACTTATCCACAACGGCTAGAAGACATCTAAATTTTGATACACATAATTCAACCTAAATATCATATATAAAAGTAGTAATTGTTGTAAAAATAATGCTTACTTTATCTCTCTCTTTGAAGAACTTTCACGTCACAACACCACCCCCTCCCCCCAAATAAAAAAATCATTTCATATACAATAAACGTTAAGGGAACATCTGCTCATATGCCGTAAATTTTTATTAGGAAATATGAGTTGAAAATCCATATAACAAATCAACAAAACTAGAGTTTTAGCATCAAACAAGAACTCTAAATTGGCAGCCAGAAGTTTACCATTTAGGGCATTCAGCGGCGGTGTGCGGCGCTATTGGCCACTAAACGATGTCTTTGATGAGATAACAAATGAAGACTTAGGTTTTATAATTATGTGTGGAGTAGGGTTTGATATTTTCATATTTATATTATTGGATCACTAAAAAATTTTGGATGTGTTGGGCCTAAGAAATAAAAGGTGGTCCCGCCATTCCAATTAATAAATTCTTTAGTGTAATGGTTATCACTTAATAAATTCTTTAGTGTAATGGTTATTAGTTGTATCTATGGTGATTTACTTGTTAAGATGTCAAGATGCATATCGCTACTCTTGAATTTTTTTAATTAATATTATATTCTAAAATTGATTATTATTTTACAACATTTTCCTTGCCATTTAATAAATATATTAATAACATTAATTTATTGTATGACATTAAAATTATGTATTCATGCACCGTTTCCATTTAATATATAATTCAATTTTCAGTTTTCCATTTAAAATTTAACACATTTTTTATTCAGTATTATCTAATTCAATTTAATTTATTCTTATATCTTACTTTATATAAATAAATAAATAAATATATATATATATATATATATATATATATATATATATATATATATGAGACAGTGACAAATTAATACAATGAATTTTTAGAGTTTTAAACATTTTAGTGAATAAGGAACATCTTTTAAACACAATTCACTTCACCTAATTTACAAGATTGTCCCTTCATCTTTAACCATATTATGTTTTTAGTTTCAATTTTAAACAAACTTCCTACTCATGATTTTTAAACAAAGATAACTTTTCTGTACATTAATATTTTTTTAAAAAAACTGCACTATAAAAACAAGTATATTACTAAAAAAATTGAGTATGATATTGTTATAACTTTTCCACATTTTAAGCTTTGACATGAATTTAGTTTAAAATGATATTAATTTAACTATATGATCAATTCTAACTAAGCCTTAACAAAATATAATAGTTGAGATGAACATAACAGAAAGAATTATAATTTTAGCCACATAAATAATAAAAATTATACAAAGACATAGGAGGTGAAATTATAAAAAAAAAAAACAAATAGTATAAAAAATATACAAAATCTGGTAATTTAAAATTGCCAAGTTTACATGTAATAAAAAAGACGTGCTTTAATTATACTTGAACTATATTTGATATACACAACAAAACATATCTAATACTAGACTAGTTGGCTTATCCGTGCTTTGCAGCGGGGACAATTAGTTTTCAAGCAAAAATGGAATATAACATACTAAACGACTTAGACAATTAGTATTAAAGCAAAAAAAATGTTATATAACATACTAATCGACTCTGAGAGTCATGGGTGCCTTTGGTTGCTTCTTTTAAGCCATCACTATTGCCATCCAAAAAACCACGACATCATCATCGTCGATGTATTAATCTTAAGTAGGTTTAAATACATCAACTTAACCGCAATGTACTTTAAATTAGTGTATTGCAACAAAAGCGGATCTCAGATAAGTGTACACACATCATCATCAAAACCAAGTCAATGTAAAGTTACCCACACCCTATGGTAGAAATCGAACCCGGTAACAGGCATAGGCCAAATTAAGCTGTAGTGGAAATTGACCCTACCAACAACTAAATATGACCACCAAAAGAGATAGGGAATAGGCCGGTAGTGGAATCAACCCCATAAAACTACCAAAGAGGCACTGTCGAAAGAATTATTAAAAAATAACTAACCAAAGAGATAATCGGTCGATAACAACGCCAATGACAGTGGCAATCACTGTAACAACCAAAGCGCCACCGTTAAAAAGTAACCAGTGGTGGAAAATAAATAGTAAGGCGAAAATTGAAGACGGTAATACCCAAATCACTGCCACCTGTCGCACCAGAAAATTTAGATTAGATCACCACTATTGTATATATGCAATAGGCATTAGTGCACATGTGCACTACAGTACTTCACCGACAAGGTTTTTTTTTTTAGTACCAATATCATCTTATTAAAATGAGGAAAGAAAAAAAATCTTAAAATATTTTTTTTAAATAGTTAAAAATAATTCTTTACTAGTTCTCTAGTTCTCTCTTTAAGAGGAGTTCTCTCTAGATCTCACCCCTATATATATATATGTATATATATATAATGAATTCTTAAAAAAATAAAAAACCAACATCATTTAATATATATTAATTGTAGTCAATGGTAATTGTATTACACACAAATACACAATTTATTTTTGAGTACAAAATTTCAACCGTCCATACTGATTTTGACACTTCGGGCTAACTCACCCAAGAATATCATCAAGAAGAAAACTCATCACTATGGAAAATTCCCTTGAGTAAGGTTTCATACTTCAGACCTTAAGAACTTAAGCCTTAACCATCACCCCATGCCATTGGACAAGAAAGCAAACTACAAGTATTGTGTTATATAAAAGATGGTCATGTTGAGACATAAATTTAAACTATAATTTCGAAGCCAAACAAATTCTTATCACAAGATAAAAGACTATTTGGTGTTAAGAGATAAATGTATGACGAAATCCTGATAGTTGAAACATAACTAGTGAGGTTCCTCGAGCGTTGTCACTGGAATTTGTTACGCGGAATGTAACACCCCAACCCAGATTGGGCTGTGTCACAATAAACATGATTTATGAACCAAAGACATTTTATTAAGTTCCTAATATTTTATTCTTCTCTCTTTATCTAGCCCGAAGTAAATTTAATAATAACGGAATGAGTTGAATTCTCAATACGGAATAATAGGCTCAAACAATCAATGATTTAATGAAATGCAATTTAACTTGAACTTACGGTAAGTGATATGATGCTAAGTAAACTTATTAAATAAATTAAATCATATCATACAAATGTACCCATGAGTAAACATAAAATGTGACAATATACTGGTAGCTACTCTGCATATTTATCACACGATTTGGCGAGTTGGCATACCCGCTATCCATCTCCTTAATATTAATCCTAGGATCGATCAATATGACTCCTAATAGCCATATGTATCACACGTGTACTTAAGATATGCCGTGAACTGATCCCACCGTCACGGTTGGTGCACATGTTATCGATGCCGCAACAACATGCTCGTGGGACACTCCACGAGAAGCACTACTCAGGGTATTGGAATACAAATCTTATTCACATAACCCGTAGCAAATATATTATCGTAACATACATCCGAACATGCGATAATGAGTATAAGCAAACAAAATAATGTCGCATGACATGAAAGCTAAATCAAATGTTTTATTAGAATTGGAATCTAACGGACAACCAAGTGAATTGATAATCCAAAGACGTGAGAAGTTATATATATTAACTCAATGGGTTCATACTAATTGAATATGAAATCAATGAAAAGTGGGGGTAAGGATTCGTACCTTTAATGTTTCAAAGTGATGCTAACTTGTTTACAAATGTTCTAATTATCTACACATCTATTATATTAATTGAATATGAAGTCAATGAAAAGTGGGGGTAAGGATTCGTACCTTCAATGTTCCAAAGCGATGCTAACTTGTTTACAAAATTTCTAATTATCTACACATGAGTTATTTTCTTATTAGAATTATATTTATAATATCTGTCTTTTCGGTATATTTAGCTAGTTTTGTCTTAATTTATATTTTCGGTCTATGATGATTGTAATTCAATCATATTATATTTTAATTAAATATTTATTATTATTCTAAGATATACATTTTATTGATTTGTTTAAAAGAGGAAAAAATGTATTAGAAATAAGTTTTTGAAATTAATTAATGCTTAAAAACTTATTTTGAAATGATATTGTTAATGAACTATTTGATTAGTAGTAATCATTTACTGAGAAACATATAATCAAATAAGCTCATCCTCTTATGAAAATAATGTATATGTTATAAGAGAACTAATTATTTATAGGTAATAACTACTTTAACCAAAAACAAATTTTTGTAATATCTGGAAGTAAGTATGAAGAGTGTATATTCGTAATTCTGCTATAAACTAAATAAGCATAAGAATTAAACTCATGATGGTTAATTTACTTAATAAGAATTAAGATGGTTTGATCATAACTATTTTAAATTACAATTTAAGTTATTCATGGGCCTAAAAGCAAAATGAATAAAAAAGATCACAAAAGAGTTGGACAATGGTGTCGAACCCTTGACAAAGAGTTTAATTTAACATTAAGCTTTGTGTTTAACCAAACTAACTAGGAAAGGATTTGTTTCAGATGACAAAATAATAAGATGATAAAGAAAACCTTGATATTAATCCTTCTTCTTCTTCTTCTTCTTCTTCTTCTTCTTCTTCAATAGTTCGCTGGAAAATACAGGTTGGTCGGAAACTGTTTTGAGATCTATGGATTTCCTGAATGTGACGAAGGGCCCTATAATATCAATCAGGTGAAGATAGTTGAGATAATTAACATTTGCAGTGGTGTTGGTATTCAGTGCGGGAGTTGGATTTGTGACATTTTTGGTTTTCAAAACGGGTTCAGGTTGCGACGACAATAACATTCGGGCGAGTATTATTACTGTTTATAACATTATCAGTAGTCAGCGGGGTAGTAACTCCCGAGGCTACATTAGTATCATGCGGAGGTATATTATTGTGAAACCCCGGAAAAAATTAGCCTTAAACCGCGGTTAATGTAACAATAAAATATTGTAATAAATAAAATAATAATATTTTATTCTAAAGTCTTTAAGAATATGTGTGTTATAATTGTTTATGTTCAAAAAGTTTAAATTTGTCGCGTAGCGGACATTACGCGTAACGAACACCGGCGATACCCCGGGAAGTTGAAAAGTCCAAAATAATCGGGAACGATCCGAAAAATTTTATAATTAGTAAAATTAGTGGACATAAGTGTTAAACTTATTTTTAGAATTTTTCGTTGCGCGATAATCAATAAGTTCGCAGTCAAGAGCCAGTAGTGGACACCGTGTGAGCAAGAAACCTAGTTTCACCAAAAATTATGTTCTCAGGCTTGTTGCGTCAGGAATCCAAAATCGGATAAAGCCTGACAAAAATTATTAAAAACGGAACTCGTTTGATTAGTTAAATTATGCCAAACGTTAAACTAGAAATTAAAGGCCTTGTTTATAATACCCAAAAACCACCAAATCCTTCCTTTTACACAACTTTCCACCGAGATCCCCACCTTCCTTTTCACTTTTAGCCAATATCCATGCATGCAACCTAATCATGACAAAATATTTTAGAAGGATCTTGTAGAAGCCACCAAATACTGACAAGCCTCACATACCCACTCTAGTTAATAACTCATCACATCTATATTTTCTTTTATTTCTATATAATGACCCATCATCTTCTTTATTCCTTCATCTTTCAAATTCCCTTAAGTATACCATAAGAAAAACACATATGGAGTTTGATAAAAGATAAGAACACCACCATCTCATCTCACCAAATACCAAACACCCTCCTTCCTACCACCACCACCAAACCGTCGGCCACCTGAACCCCACCCCCACTTCACCTTACATTTTCATCATCATTCTCATCTCATCTCTCCAAGGTTTAAAATAGCTATAAGGGTTGAACAAGAATAATAAGGAAACTAGGAAGCTTATTAAGGGTCTAGGAAGCATAAGATTCATCTTTATTTTCTTTATTATCTAATCCAAAAACCAAGGTAAAACACTTACTAAGCTTTGATTTTATAAGTTTGGTTGCTTAAATGTTTCACACATATAATCAAGAATTGATATTAATAATAATAATAATAATAATAATAATAAGAGTAAAAAAATAAAAATAAAAGGTGATAAATATATGAATGTTTGGTGTTAGCCGTGGGATATTTTTGTTTATGTATACATGATGTTGGTGTGAACTTTGAATTAAATGCATATGTGTGATGGGTGACGAGTCCACACCCACATATATGCATGCCATTGTTCTTATTATTTTGATAATGCGAAGAAGTTTGTATAATTATTATTATTATAATTATAAAAATGTCCATGAATGTAAATTGTGCAGTGAATATGTGTGTGGGTGTGTGGGAACCCTAAACCCACATGCATGCATACATATACATAAGTCTATGATTAATATGTTTGGTTTTGGTTCTTGAAAAGTCAAATACATGCATGCACATAGAAAAATGTATGGATAAAGATTTATTATTGGACAATAAAGACAGGCATATGATTGAATAGTGGTCCTAATACTTACTTTTAAAATATTAATATTGAAGGAGTGGATGAAAAGTTAGTTAGAACATGTGGTTGGGTATTTGGGTGGTGTAAACGAGAAAGAGAAAGAGAAAGAGAATAGAAGAAAGTGTGTAGGTTACTCTTTATTAGTTAATGAAGGTAATATTGTCAAGATTAATTATTGTCTGGTTGTAAAAAAAATCTCATTGTTATAAATTAATGAAATGATTATTTAGCCTTACACATGAACATATGTATCTTGAATCTTGTTAATATTAATTAGGTCCATGTTGGAATTCAATATTATAGTTATAGGTTATTAAAATGGCTCTTTTACTTTGATTGAAATTATGGATAAAATATTGATAATAAGATGATATGCTATAAAAAAAATAGAAACTTTAATTGTTAACAACTTGTAAACCTCTAGTTTTGCTTAATAATGATGAGCGACTTGTACATTTATGATTGAAGTATGACACTTTAATAAACATGCATGTTAACTTAATTGATAAGATGATTATTTGGAATAAATGTTACATGCTCATGAAAGAATCTTGGACAAATTGTTAAGTAGTCATGCTAGAAAATTGTCATTTGTAAAGAATATGAAAAAGGTAAAACTTGGATTATATGAGATTGATAGAGACATGACAAAGATAGAATAAAATTTGGAAATTTAAGTAAAATTAATATACACTGATTCATGAGTATTGGTTTGTTTATTCCTTACCACATTTAGTAAGTTAAAACTTGTGCATGTTATACTTGAAATTGCTAAAAAGTGATGTTTTGTGCTAAGTGCTTAAATCTGGAAAGTTGGTTCAGATTATACATTATAAATATGTGTATTAAGTATACAAAGTGTTTGACATGTTTAATATGGCTTAAATTGCTTGTCGGTAGCTTTAATGGTCTGAAAATACGACCTTTAACGCGAATAGACAACGGTTTTGGGAACTGTTTCAAAACAGCTTGTATACCCATATAATATATACCTTACACAAGTAAATGTATATATAAAGGTCAAGATGGAATAACTTTATCTTTGACGGCTCGTGTCGCGACAAAACCGACCAAGCTGGAAAACGATTTTATAAATGTGATATGTATAAAGATATAAAATGTTAAATATTCCAGCAACTAAAATATAAAATTTATAAAACTTAATTTTTTTAATAATATTAAATAATATAATAATATATTATTACTTGTTTACTTGCTAAATAGAATATTTATGCATAAAATGTGCTAGTTGCTACTTGGGTTAAATTTATAAGTTTAGAGACCATGTGTGTGTTGAATGACCATATGGGAGTTGGACTTGAACGGAATCGCCAACGTGTCATTATAACTAAAATAAACACACGAACAAAAGAATAACATTTATAAGAAATAAGATGTGTGAAATATTTTATGTTGAAGAATTAACTTAAAATATGAACAAAATATTAATTGTGTGTCATATAATTAGGACACAAGTCAAGTTTGAATAACTGATCATCTACCGAAACGGTGAGTTTTCTCGTAAATCCCTTCGTTTTATTGATTTATAAATGTTTTTGGGGAAAAGTATGTAAAGAAAAGGGTTATATATTTTATGTCAGGTCCCCGATTTCAGCTGGATCTTACTCAAATCATGTCATAACTCACACAGATAAATGTGCTGACAAGGAGTTAATGACGGGTTGCTATATTTAGAAAGTTCACCGTTTGTTAAAGGCGGAATCAATAACAAACATATGGTTGCTTAATCAGTATTCAAAAGGTAACCAACACAAACAAGATTTACTCAAAAGATTTCCATTTATATAATATCAATCATACAAAGTGGATAATCGATTTAAGGTTTCTTGATAAGGAAGGTTTCAGCCGTCACACACAATATTCTTTCTTAATTAATGTGTCTGTCTGCCTTTTTGTGTGTACTGCTAGGAGGTGTGCCCTAAATTATTCTATTTATAGGCCTGACACCTCATTTACAGCTGTCATTCCTTCTATAAACCCTATCCGATAAAACATATACAAATTAAATATTCAGAAATATTCTAAGTGTAAAACAAGTCTTCCGGGTAGGCTTTGCATCAATCTTGTCTTTCCGAGTAAGCTCTGCCATCCTTCATAACTTGGTAACATAGAAGTGTGCTCGGGATCAGTTTCCGGGTAGACTTTACTTGAAGAGTATTTTACCAAGTAAAATACTCACCGGGTCGACTTCAATCTTCTTGGTTTTGACAGACTTTGCCCGACAAACCCTTATGAGCAACCTTGTTCTTCAATGGTCCCTTCAACCATTTGCTAGAGAAAAACTTATTTAGCAAAGTGTGCTCGGTAGCACTGTTCCTTGCTTAAGTTGAACCTTGCCCGATGATACTTGAGATATATCATTAAATCATCAAGTCTACCTGGACCATACTTATTAATGAATACCTTGCTCGATGTTCCAATTACTTGGCTTCATGTGCTTGGTTAGCCTAAAGCTTACTCGGAGGTGAACTTTACTTGGCTATCAAGAACAAACTTGCTTGATAAAGTGATCCTTGCCCGGACTTGCATATACTAGTGAACCATACCCGGTAGTGCACTAATTTGCAAACCTTGCTCGGATATTCACTAAAGAAGACTTAGAGAAGATAACCCTGCCCGATAGACAAAAATATCGTACCCGGCTAAGTAGAAGCTTGCTCGAAGGTCTAAGGTGTGCCCGGATCCATACTTGGCGAATTCAGAGGAGGTTGAGAAGATTACAATCTCTCATATGTCATTTTGAACAAATCTTTGACTTTGCAATCTTCCCCTTAGGTTAATTTCTTGACCCAACAATCTCCCCCTATATTGGAACACCTCAACTGACCCAAAACATTTCTAAGGTTACTTACATTTAGTCAAAATACACATCAAATCAAAAGTCAAATTACATAATCAATAAACATAAACAAGTTACATATTCAAAAGGCTGTCATAAGACATTACAAATTAAAGCCTAATCTAGGAATTTTGTCTCTTCCATGCATTGTATGCGACTTGTCTTCTATTTGTTATCACTGATGCAGCTCTCATTTTGAAAATATCAAGGGCTTGGTAATGAGTATGACCTTCTGGTATGACCAAGTCCCTAATATCCATTAGATCTTCATCATGTAAGCAATTTAAGTCTTCATCCTTCTTGATAATCCCCAGTACTTTTCCATCAGAGTTTCTCAGCAAGTAATGGTCAACATTTTCTTTGTATTCAACTTCAGTAATGATGCCATTTCTTTGTACTGTGTAGTTGGGGCGTGTCATTCTTCTTCCAAGGCCTAAGCATGCATTCAGGTTTGACACTGGAATCCTGTCTCTGACATTCAGTTGGTAGTATAGTTCAGCTTCGTCCATTTTTCTCAACTTCTCTGACCTTTTCGATCTGTGAACTTGCATCATTCTCCAACTTCTTTTTTCTTTTAAGAACCGGAATCCCTGGTCAGCTTCTTTCTTCAAAAACTTTGAGAGTTCATTCATTTGCCAACCTGCCATCTTGTTTCTGTCTCTATAGTCATACAGGTCAAGTGTGGCCATTCTTTCTAGTTGCTCTTGAGTATAATCATAAAAGTCACTTCTCACAACTATCTCTCTTAGTTTTCTGCTTTCCATAATCACTCTCAAGCATTCTGATACAGAATCATAGTAGAGTTCTCTGGGAAGATCCACATCTGATTGTGGTCTTGATCTTCTTTGTTGTGCAGACCTACTTGATTCACCTCTTCCACCTTCACCTCTTCCACCTTGTGGATATCTTCTTAAAATTGGTGGCCTGAAAGAAAAAAACTTCTTGGGTTTTTTAGGACCCAAATTGAAGAATTTGATATAGACTGCTTTACCATTTCAGTTGGAAGGTTGGCAAGCTCAACAACATTTTCTCCTGCATCTTTAAGAGCTAGCAACATTTTTTCCATACCAGGAGTTCTTGACAAACCAGCAGGTACAAAACTCCCATCTACTTAGTATCTAGGGTTCTCACCTTCCCCTAGAGCTTTCTCTCATTCAGCTTTTTGGGCATAGAAGAGATATTTCAAATCCTCCTTTTTCAAAGCATTGAAAGAGGCTTCATCCATTCCCCTTTGAGTAATCATTATGTTCCTTAGAATGTTGATCATCTCTTCATATTCCCAAGGTACACAAGGTTCATCTTCAGATTCAGGATCCACTTCTTGTGGAGTAGTGATGTGCGAAAATATATATATAAATAAAACACAAGTCGCAACTAAGCTTTAAAAACCAAACAATCTATCCTAGTTCACACAAACGGCAAGTGTACCGATCGCGTATAGCACAGATAAGGAAAGTCCGGATATCGAACTTGAAGACACGTAAAAACGTTTATAATTACGAAACTCTAACCAAGACTCACCAAAATATTTAATTAATTTATTTTAGAATTTATTTAACTACTTAACTTAACTGAATGAAAACTTTTGACAAAACTTTGAAAACTTTGGTTTAAATTCAATGAATAAAGACGTCTACCTAGGAATGAATCATGTTGACAGAAATAACAAGACAACGGATTGAAAATATTCACGACGCCGGTTATAAAAGATGACACAACTAAAACTTGTTTAAGAAAGTCAAATTACCTCTCAGTCTCTCTAACAATCTCTAACTTATCTTAGTTGATTTTAAAGAATAAACCGGAAAAACAATTATTAACGTGTTCAAATGTCGTCTCTCCTCTCGGTCTCATCGACACACTATCCTAATGGAGACAAATACTATGTCACCAAGGATAGAGGAACAATTTAACTTAACCCAAATTAAACCAACTAATTGCACATAAACACTCAAACTCGACAAGACAAAAACCCGCTCTCGCACGGTCTTAATTCTAACAAGTAAAAGCAATGAGACAATATTACTTCTTATCACCTCTCGGTCTCAAAGAAGGTGTATTTTAACTGATTTTAGATGGTTATGTTACCCACTTATCCCTACGGTTGTACACGCCGCAAATAAACCCAAAACACCAAGTCAAGAGTCTAACAAGCAATCAATTAATCAAAACCAATTCAATTAACTAATGCAAGAGGACTATAAGTAATAACAAATAAAACACAGCCATCACACACAATCTAATTTATGGTTTAGTTAAACTTTACATCAATAATTTAAGTCTTGAACATTAACAATCCATATTACAAGTCAAAACCACTCAACAATCATCTATCCTAGGTAGAACAAGCAAGTTTAGCCTAACATTGATTTTGGACAGCAGCAAACACTTAAAATAACAACCAAAATACTCATCCAAATCATAATAAAACTCAATCCAAAATCAAGTATAATCAAACACACTTCAATCCTTAACTTAATGTAAAAACAATTAACTTTAAAGATCAAAATCAATATAGTTAAGAACATAAACAAGAAAGCAAGGTTTATGAGTGTTATACTATCAAATATGGCTGAGATTTGTGATGAATATTGATCCCTAGTTGCTGCCCCGATGTCCTCCTTCTTCTCCAGCCGCCACAATAACCTCAGCCGCCGGTTTTCTTCTCTTTTTTCCTTTTTTTCCTTTGCCGGCTGCAATCCGATCGGAAGTAGGCTAGGGTTTTAAGGTTTTTGGTTTAATTTCGGGATTATGGCTGAATGAATGGCTGGAAACTTCATTAATCAACTTAATATAATATTATATAAGGCCTTTAAGATGTGGGCTTGGGTCGGGCCTTGACTTATAAGTTTGAAAGTTGAACAATTAAGCCCCTAAACTCTTCAATTTAACTCTTTTTTCCACCAAACTTCATCACCTACAAGAAAACAATCATCTTTGTAATATCAAGCATAAACAAACCATAAAACTTAATAATTAAACTAAAAAGTAATTAAAACATGATAAAAATGATACGGAAAGTAAGTGTGTTTCACCACACATCAAACATCCCCACACTTAAACCTTTTTCGTCCCTGAAAAAGTCTAATGCAGTTGGATCAGAATCGGAAAATCAAAGTTAAATCAAACATATAGGTTATATTTTAAAGCTCAGAAAAGCGCAAAAACCGCGATCATCGATATTGTTGTCCACCTAAACCCATGCCTTAATCTTTACCGGGACAAATAAGATCCGACAATAATATTACTTAGTGGTTTACACAATTAAGACCCGCTTATTTTCTGCTTTTACCGGACCAGACCACCCCAACTTGACTTAAACCTCAAAATTAGCAGAATTAAAACTTTATTGCTCCATATTTATGAATAATTAAGACGATCAAGGGTATTGTTAATCCACCTAAGCTTAAGCATCAAAGTCTACCAAGCAGCCATTAGATATGATTAAGGTTCAATTATTTATAGCCAGTGCTCCCCACAACATGACATACCCCCGTTATCAAGCAATACCCCAAATGCATAACCATAGGTGAGTATGCAAAATTTTATCTGTAGGGCTTACATGTAGCGTGTCCCTTGTGGTCCGTTTTTTAATGGTAATGAGACGCGAGCAAGGGGACCCCACATGACTAACAGCGTGGATGATCAAGTCTGTAGTGTATTTGTACTTTCGTACTTTTTGTGATCATGTTTATAGACTTATAAGGGTTTGCTCTTTGGCTTTATTTTAAATATCCACAACCCCACTTAGAAATTGTGAATACCCAGCTAAATAGATTGCATACAGACCCATGGTCTACGGACCCGAAGCATCCCATCAGTACAGGATTTAAGTTTATAAAACCATACGCCGATGAGGTGTAAAACACTAAACTAGCATTTTAAGATTTATATCACAGGCTACACGGCATACTCTAACGTTAAACCTACCCAAGCATCATATGATAACGTATTCAAATTTTTAAAAACTCATGATATTTCCACTTTTTCATACCAAAATTTGAGGCTTGAGTATGGCCCGACCTTTCATTGCTTATTTTCCACGGACAAAACGCTTTACCCACAAAAGATTTCCGTTTAACCGTTTTATCAAATTTGCCATTTCATTTTCAAGGCTGAGCCTACCGACACATCCAAAGTTAAGTGCGTTTTCTTTAATTTATCTAATATTATTAGTAGTTTGAAAAACCGATTTCCGAATAAAATCATCATCTCCCACTTTAATGCAAAAGAAACTAAAAACAAGGGACATTTTTATTATTATTATTATTATTATTATTATTATTATTTAACATCATTCAACGTATGAAAACGAAGAACAAGTGAAAACTTTTTTATTTTTTTAAATTTTTTAATTTAATTTTTTTTATCATTATTATTGTTATTTTTTTTCTACAACTAAGTAAAATAAATTCCCATCCCCACACTTAGAACGAAATCGTCCTCGATGAGAACAAGGAAAAGAAATAAAATAAAAATAAAATGTAAAGCATAAAACTAAAACTTGAAAGAATAGAAATTAAAATAGAGAATGGGTTACTCCCCTGGTTTAGATGCAAATTCTTCATCAGCTGTGTATGATTCGAACGAACGACCGTATAGCATTTCATTCGCGGACGCAACCTTGGGTGAACCAGTTCTAAAACGCCATCAGAGCTACCATGCGCATAATAATACCTACAAAAATTCAAACTCGCTCGCATGGAGCGGCGTACAAAACAGAAAACAAAAACATAAGAAGTAAACATATTTTTGTGTTTTTGAATTTTTTGAATTTTTTTTTTATGATTTTTATTAAATATTTATTTTTTTTGTATATTTTTTTTATGTTTTTATAAATAGAAATAAAAATAAAACAAATAAAAACAGAAAGTAAAGGGAATCATAATACAAACTCTACAACTCGGGCCGTCTCCCGAGTGATGCATCCATCACGACTATTCCTTGGTGAATGAGTCAAGGTAGAACACCTCGACTGTCTGATCAGTTATCGGCTCTCCAATATAGTGCTTCAATCTATGGCCGTTCACCTTAAACTTCCCGCTTCGATCTTGTATCTCAATCGTGCCATACGGGAAAACCTCAGTAACCGTGAACGATCCCGACCATCGGGATTTCAACTTTCCCGGGAATAACCTCAATCGTGAGTTATACAGTAAAACCTTATCCCCACACTTGAACTGCTTATTACCCTTCAATTTCCTGTCATGCAGTTCCTTCGTATGCTCCTTATACCGAAATGATTGTGCATATGTGTGATCCCGGAGCTCCTCTAATTCATGTAATTGATGGAAACGATTACCCTCTGCGGCGGGTAAATCAAGATTAACCCTTTGAAGGGCCCATGACGCGCGGTGTTCTAATTTAACAGGAAGATGACAGGCCTTCCCATAAATCATCCGAAATGGTGTGGAACCAGTCGGAGTCTTGTAGGCTGTACGGAAGGCCCACAGAGCGTCATCTAATTTGTCGGACCAATCCCGACGATTTGAACCAACCGTTTTCTCGAGAATACGTTTGATTCCCCGATTACTCACTTCCACTTGCCCACTAGTCTGTGGGTGGTAGGCAGTCGCAAGCCGATGGGTGACCCCATAACGCTTCAACGCCTTATCCATCTGCGAGTTGCAAAAGTGAGTACCTCGATCACTGATCAAGGCTTTCGGGACTCCAAAACAAGCAAATAGACTTTTTAGAAAACGGACTACCACTCGGGCATCATTGGTGGGTAGAGCTTTGGCCTCAACCCACTTAGACACGTAATCGACGGCCACGAGTATGTATTTGTTTCCACGCGAAGATGGAAACGGTCCCATGAAATCAATACCCCATACATCAAAAACCTCACAAACTTGAATGGCATTCTGGGGCCTTTCGTTTCGCGAAGAAATGTTGCCGACACGCTGGCAACGATCGCAACTCTTAACAAACAGGTGAGCATCCTTAAAGATAGACGGCCAGTAAAAACCAGAATCAAAGACTTTCTTTGCCGTAGAACTCACACCGTGGTGACCTCCAGTCGGTCCCACATGACAATGGCTCAAAATTTGCCATCCTTCCTTGACATCCACACATCTTCTAATAAGCTGATCAGTACCAATGCGGAAAAGATACAGATCGTCCCAAAGGTAAAATTTGATGTCAGCAAAAAATTTCTTCTTTTGCTGCTAAGGCATCTTTGGGAGGTATCCGTCAGCGAGATAGTTCGTGAAATCAGCAAACCATGGAAAACCTTCCTCTTGTGCAATAACGAACATCAGACTCTCCGTCGGAAAACGATCGTCGATCCTAACTCCTGAATCTCCTAAATCAACTCCCTCTAGTCGTGAAAGATGATCAGCCGCCACATTCTCGGCCCCCTTTTTATCAAGGATCTCTATATCGAACTCTTGAAGCAACAGGATCCATCGGATAAGACGAGGCTTAGCATCCTGCTTGCTGAAAAGATATCTAATAGCGGCATGATCTGTATAAACAATAGTTTTGGACAAAACCAGATAGGACCTAAATTTGTCGAAAGCGAATACCACAGCTAAAAGTTCTTTTTCGGTGGTGGTGTAGCTTTCTTGTGCGCCATTTAAGGTCCGGCTCGCATAATAGATCGGATGGAAATGTTTGTCCTTCCGTTGTCCAAGAACCTCTCCGACTGCGAAGTCGCTTGCGTCACACATCAACTCGAATGGTAACGACCAGTCGGGAGCAACCATGATCGGGGCGTTAACTAGTTTGTCTTTTAGAAGATCAAATGCCTCGATACACTGCTCAGAAAAAATAAATGGAGCATCCTTCTCCAAAAGTTTGGTCATGCGTCTCGCGATTTTAGAAAAATCTTTGATGAACCGGCGGTAGAACCCAGCATGATCTAAAAAGCTACGAATTGATCTCACGGACGTAGGCGAGGGAAGATTAGAAATGGTCTCGACCTTTGCCCGATCAACCTCTATCCCCGCACTTGAGATTCGATGACCCAGAACAATGCCCTCGTGAACCATGAAATGACATTTTTCCCAGTTAAGGACTAGGTTGGTGTCAACGCAGCGGGACATCATCCTCTCGAGATTTGATAGACAATGATCGAAGGAACTCCCAAATATAGAAAAATCGTCCATGAACCATGGAAAATGGCCACCATACACCTCTGGAATGTGGCCGGAGCGTTACAAAGTCCGAACGGCATACGTTTGTAAGCAAACATTCCGTAAGGGCAGGTGAAAGTGATTTTCTCCTGGTCGTCGGGAGCTATCGGAACCTGGAAGTACCCGGAGAAACCATCTAGGAAGCAGTAGTACTGCTGACCTGCTAAATGCTCTAACATCTGATCAATGAATGGGAGAGGAAAGTGGTCTTTCCTGGTGGCATCATTCAGTCGGCGATAGTCGATGCAGACTCACCATCCTGTCACAGTCCTCGTGGGAATAAGATCGTTCCTCTCGTTGGTGACGACAGTCATGCCACCCTTTTTAGGAACCACTTGGACTGGACTCACCCAAGCACTATCAGAAATGGGGAAAATGATCCCCGCATCAAGGAGTTTAATGATCTCCTTCTTTACGACCTTTTGCATTTTCGGATTAAGCCGCCGTTGCGGCTGGACGACAGTTTTGAAATTTTCCTCCATGAGGATTTTATGAGTGCAGAACGAAGGGTTGATACCCTTGATGTCGATAATCTTCCAAGCAATAGCCTCCTTGTGCTCTCGTAGCACCCTTAACAACTTCTCCTTCTCGACCTTGGTCAGTGCAGATGCAATGATAACCGGAAGCTTCCTCTCTTCATCTAAAAAAGCATACTCAAGGTGGGAAGGTAAATCCCTAAGCTCTAAGGAAAGAGGAGGACTCTCGACCGAAGGTCGGTCCATCGGATCGTCTCGTACGATCTCACCAGACACGCCAGATTCAGGGGTATGCGACTCGGTGTCGTCATTTAAGGACTGATTGGTTACGGCAACCATTTCAATCTCCGGAATCTCCATATCGAGAATCTGGGTGTTGGAGGCAGATCCTCCACAAATTTCGCTGAAAAACTCCCCGACATGCTCCATGATGGTATCAATGAAGTATAAGGAGTCATCAGCAGACTTGGGGTGTTTCAGTGACTGTCGAACGTCAAAGGTGACGTTCTCATCCCCAACTCTTAAGATTAATTTACCCTCGCAGACCTCGATCAATGCCTGTGCAGTGGCAAGGAATGGCCGGCCCAAGACGAGTGGGACACTATCGTTATCGTTCATGTCCAGGATGACAAAGTCCACCGGGAAGATGAACTTGTCGACACGAACAAGCATGTTCTCGACCACCCCTCGGGGGTATTTTACAGAACGATCAGCAAGCTGGATACTCATACGGGTAGGCCTCGGTTCGCCTAGTCCCAACTTGCGATACACGGAATACGGCATGAGATTAATACTGGCACCAATATCTGCCAGCGCATGGACGACCGTATTATCACTCAAGATGCAGGGAATTGTGAAACTCCCAGGATCGGACATATTTTCTGGTAACTTTCTCTGCAAGACTGCAGAGCAACCAGCACTCAGAGGAATGGTGGAGACTTCGGCTAACTTCTCTTTGTTTGAAAGAATATCCTTGAGAAACTTTGCGTATTTGGGCATTTGCGTAAGTGCCTCAAGGAAAGGAATATTAAGATGAAGTTGCTTCAGAAGATCAAGAAATTTGGAGTTCTGCTCCTCGTCTCTATCCCTACGGACTCTCCTGGGAAATGGGAGTCTAGGTTTGTAGACTCTCGGTGGTGTGCTGGGTGATGGCTGGTTCTCTGCCTGTGCTGAACTTCCAGGAATGTGCCTCTGATTCACCTTGGCCGGTGGAGACTCCAACTGAATCTCCTCGTCTACCTGCTCCTCTACATCTACCGCAGGCTCGTTAACGACTCCTCTCGTCGCCTCTTGAATCACGGCCTCGCTACGTGCCCCCGCACCGCTCCTTGTCGTCACAGCCTTCGCGAACGCCTTCGGATTTTGTTCAGTGTTACTTGGAAGTGTACCTGGCGACCTCTCATTTAGACGACTTGCTATCTCTCCCATCTGACGCTCAAGATTTTGAATTGACGCTCCTTGATTTCTCATGAATGACTCATGCTCCCGGAATTTCTCTTGAGTTTCTTTGTGACGGGAGTCCTCTCGAGTCATAAGTTGCGACAGCATCTGTGTCTGCTATGCCATCATCTCCTCTAACGTGGGCTTCTTCTCCCCACTACTCGGTCCCTCACCGGAATCCTGGAATAGGCTCTGACGTTGCTGGAAGCCGGACTGATTTCCGTTCCTCCAGTTGGAATTTTGGTTACTCTCCACCCCGAATTATAAGAATTGAAATAATGTTGATTTCGGTTTGGCTTATTAACGAAGTCGACTACCTCCTCCTGGAAACCTACGGGGCATTGAACAGTATCACGTCCCCCTCTACAGATCTCGCATAACTTACTTTTAACCTGCAAGTCCTTCACGATCTTTGCTAACGCTTCAACTTGTGCCGCAAGTGCGGTGCTGTTGTTGACCGAATGCATGCCGCGTGATAGGGAATCGACGGTTTTGGTACTCTTAACTGGTGGTCGCTGGTATCCACTCATGGCTAAACCGTTAAACAAGGCAATGCACTCATCCGTATCCTTCGTTGTTAGTAGGTTACCTCCTGCAGCTGTGCCGAGCATACTCTGAGTTGCGTAAGTCACTCCGTTGTAGAACTTCTCGACAACCGCCCAGTCTTGTAGGCCGTGGTTTGGACATAACGCGAGTAGATTTTTGAACCTTTGCCACGCCTCGTAGAAGCTCTCGGTGTCCTCCATCTGGAAGGAATGAATTTGGTTACGCAAGCGAGTGGCCTTAGCCGGAGGATCGTATTTTTCAAGAAATTGGGTCTGCATGGCAGCCCAAGTAGCAATGGATCCCTGTGGGAGGGACTCAAGCCACAGACTCGCATGATCAACGAGTGAGAACGGAAAGATTCGGAGTTTTATGGATTCTTCGGATACGCCGGAAAGATGAAACGTGTCGCAGATACGTTTAATACGAGTGAGATGAGAATGCGGGTTCTCATGGAGCAACCCGTGAAACTGAGCAGAATGAGCTATCGTGTTCAGAACGTTAGATGGAATCTGCCAAGTCGTTTGAACTCCTATAGCTGGTGGAGCAATGCTGGATCTTGCGCCAGCATCGACCTGACGGGCCCGGTCTGCAACTGTCCTCCTTGGTAGTGGATTCGCGTCGCCCATAATCCTATCCCTAATGACGGGTTCAGAAAAAGTAGGAGAAGAAAACGTATTACCGACGGATGTAGATGAACTGGAAGACGGTTTTGTACGACGTCTCTCAAGAAGCTCTCTCTCTGGTTCGGGAAATCCTTCAACTTCTGGTGGTCCTAGAGATCGAGTACGTCGCATACAGCTATTAAAATAAATAAAAGAAATTATAATTAGCTAAACTATTTTAAACTAACAAACAAAACAATTAAGAAAGACAAGTAGTAAACAAGGCAAGTCTTAACTCGAGTCGTTCTTAATACGCCTCTAACCGTGTCCCCGGCAACGGCGCCAAAAACTTGATGTGCGAAAATATATATAAATAAAAAACAAGTCGCAACTAAGCTTTAAAAACCAAACAATCTATCCTAGTTCACACAAACGGCAAGTGTACCGATCGCGTATAGCACAGATAAGGAAAGTCCGGATATCGAACTCGAAGACACGTGAAAACGTTTATAATTACGAAACTCTAACCAAGACTCACCAAAATATTTAATTAATTTATTTTAGAATTTATTTAACTACTTAACTTAACTGAATGAAAACTTTTGACAAAACTTTGAAAACTTTGGTTTAAATTCAATGAATAAAGACGTCTACCTAGGAATGAATCATGTTGACAGAAATAACAAGACAACGGATTGAAAATATTCACGACGCCGGTTATAAAAGATGACACAACTAAAAATTGTTTAAGAAAGTCAAATTACCTCTAAGTCTCTCTAACAATCTCTAACTTATCTTAGTTGATTTTAAAGAATAAACCGGAAAAACAATTATTAACGTGTTCAAATGTCGACTCTCCTCTCAGTCTCATCGACACACTATCCTAATGGAGACAAATACTATGTCACCAAGGATAGAGGAACAATTTAACTTAACCCAAATTAAACCAACTAATTGCACATAAACACTCAAACTCGCCAAGACAAAAACCCGCTCTCGCGCGGTCTTAATTCTAACAAGTAAAAGCAACGAGAAAATATTACTTCTTATCACCTCTCGGTCTCAAATAAGGTGTATTTTAACTGATTTTAGATGTTTATGTTACCCACTTATCACTACGGTTGTACACCCCGCAAATAAACCCAAAACACCAAGTCAAGAGTCTAACAAGCAATCAATTAATCAAAACCAATTCAATTAACTAATGCAAGAGGACTATAAGTAATAACAAATAAAACACAGCCATCACACACAATCTAATTTATGGTTTAGTTAAACTTTACATCAATAATTTAAGTCTTGACATTAACAATCCATTATACAAGTCAAAACCACTCAACAATCATCTATCCTAGGTAGAACAAGCAAGTTTAGCCTAACATTGATTTTGGACAGCAGCAAACACTTAAAATAACAACCATAATACTCATCCAAATCATAATAAAACTCAATCCAAAATCAAGTATAATCAAACACACTTCAATCCTTAACTTAATGGAAAAACAATTAACTTTAAAGTTCAAAATCAATATAGTTAAGAACATAAACAAGAAAGCAAAGTTTATGAGTGCTATACTATCAAATATGGCTGAGATTTGTGATGAATATTGATCCCTAGTTGCTGCCCCGATGTCCTCCTTCTTCTCCAGCCGCCACAATAGCCTCAGCCGCCGGTTTTCTTCTCTTTTTTCCTTTTTTTCCTTTGCCGGCTGCAGTCCGATCGGAAGTAGGCTAGGGTTTTAGGGCTTTTGGTTTAATTTTGGGATTATGGCTGAATGAATGGCTGGAAACTTCATTAATCAACTTAATATAATATTATATAAGGCCTTTAAGATGTGGGCTTGGGTCGGGCCTTGACTTATAAGTTTGAAAGTTGAACAATTAAGCCCCTAAACTCTTCAATTTAACTCTTTTTTCCACCAAACTTCATCACCTACAAGAAAACAATCATCTTTGTAATATCAAGCATAAACAAACCATAAAACTTAATAATTAAACTAAAAAGTAATTAAAACATGATAAAAGTGATACGAAAAGTAAGTGTGTTTCACCACACATCAAGTAGGGGTTTCAACAACAGGTTCTTCCTTGGATATTTTCTTTTCACTCTGCATCTTCTGTTTCTCCCTCAGAGTCATTATCTTTCTTCTCTTTATTGGAGGTTCAACAGATGTTTCAGCATGTTTGGTAGAGCTCTCAGTTTGGACCCTCTTTAATTTTTCTTCAATTTATTGTACTGATCTAACACTGATTCTCTAGATAGGTTCTCAACCATCTCAGGCTTTAACCCTTTCTCAAGTAAGTATCCACACATACCTCCAAACTTCTCCTTCAAAGTTTCCAATTTCTCAATCTTCTCATTCTCCTTCACACATTTTTCAATCACCTTTTCTTTTTCACTGTTGTAAAGGTCTTGGAGTTGGTCAACTGTGAAGTGAGACAGATCTTTCTCTGAATAATTATGCCTTCTGAGATATTCTCTGTATTTCTGGCAGTCTCTGTTCTTTTGTTCCATTCTTTTCTTGAAACCATCCCTCTCCTTTTCAAGTTTCTTTTGCAACTGATCATCATCAAGATCAGCCAAAGCTTCAAAACTTATTCCATGCTTTCTCAGCTTTACAACCAAAGGATGTTTCCTTTTGGCTTCCCTCATAATCAACTCAATATTAGCTCTCTGCTCATTAGTTATTTCCACTTGTGGAGATTCAACATTGGTAGCTTTAACACTTTTTCTTTGATTATCATCAGGATTATCATCCTCATCAGACTCCTCAGACTCATTCTCCTCTTCAGTTAGATTATTCATAGCATCAATCTTGGGTTCATCAGAGGGTGGATGCTCTGGGTTTGATTCAGTTTGAGAAGGCACATCAGGAACACCTGGAATCTGTTGATTTGGTTGCAGTGTCTGCTGTGGAATTGCCCTGATTGGACTAGTATCATTATCACCATCATCATCAGGAGTTTAAATGTAACACTTATTCTTTTCATCCCATCTTCCTGTCTTTGTTTTCCTCTCATCATTTCTTTTTTGTTTATCAAACTTCCTCTTTCTTGTATACACTTGCTCAAATCTTTTGGCTCTTTCCATCCTGATTTTGGTGATGTTAGCTATCATTTCTTCAATAGTTTCACCAGGTGGCCTCTTAGGTTCCCTTTCAGGTTCCTTTTGGGGCATTTTAGATTCATTTTCTGGTTGGCTTTGTGGTTGATACATACTAACCACCATGGCTAAGGAATTATCAGCTTCCTCTTGCTCTTTCAACTTAATCAAGGCTTCAATCACCTCTTGATCAGCCACATCATCAAGAACTTCTTTTGCAAACTTGGCTTGGTTGATCAAGTTTTCATGCTCTGCCAACTCTACAGGGTCTATGGTTTGGGCCAGTATCTCTCTGTCCCTTGTTTCTCTTAGAATGTTTTCTTGTTCCCTTAAAGCAGCAGCAGCAGCAGCTTCATCATCTTCTGTAAACAAAACATCTTTTTCTTGATATGCCTTAACAGGCTCTTCTTCTGTGACCTTTTCTTTGCCTTTATCCATCCTTTTAGGCATTACTTCTTCCTCATCATCAGATTTTCCATACTCATCAATTTCTTTCTCAAGTGCTTCCAATTCAGGATCATACTCTATCCTCTTGGAGCTTTCAGGTTGTTCACTTTCAGTAATGATTGGCTCCTCAGTAGCAGTAATCCCTTGATTCATCACTTCAGTCTCTACTTCAGTTTGAGTGTTAATTAAGACATCAGTAACTATATCAGTAATAGCTACATTCTCCTCAGCATTTGTCTTTTCAATCCTATCCTCTGTCTCAATATTTTCTTCCACATTCTCTTCATCCCTTTCCACATTTCACATTTCATCATTTCTTTCTTCATTGTAATCATAATCCTGTTCTCCAACCTCTGATCTATCACCTTCATAATTATCATCTTCAATTCTCCTTTCCTCACTACTCTCTTCTCCATCATCATAAACCTTCATAATCATCTTTAAACTGTCTACAGTCTCTACACCTGTTCCAGTTACAGTCTCAATATTCACACCAGAGTCAGTTGACATTATTTCATTCTCCCCCTGTTTTGGGACAGCTGAGGTCTTCTCAACCTCCTGCTCCAGGGCTTGAATTCTCAATTTTGCTTGTACCAACTTCTCTATCAACATCACATTCTCTTCTGTTACCTCCTGATTCCTTCTCTTCAGTTCAGCATTCTTTATTAACAAGGTCAACATGTCAGTGTCAGTGGGTGGTGTTGTAGGTTGTGATATAGAAAATGGTTCATATTCAGTTTGTTCATGGGTTGTGGTGTGAGTTTGGAAAATGGATTATTGTGGTGATTGTGTATGATGTGGGCTTGGGATGAATGGATCTGAGTGAATTGGACTTGATGTTGTTGGTGTTTGTGGTGTTGGGGATACATGAGTTGATGTTTCAGGTTGGCTTATGGTTAGGGTTTGTGGTGGGGATTGAGTGGTTTGATGTGGTGGAGATTGTGGTGGTGATGGTATAATGGGTTGGTCAATGTTTGGTGGTGATTGTGGTGGTGTTGGAATAGGTTGTTCTTGATCTTCAAGTTGCTCCACCTGATCAGGTGCATCAACATTTATAGCTACTCCATCTCCTCTTTCATCTCCATCAACATTATCATCTTCATCGTCAGAACCATCATCATCACTCCCAACATCATCTCCTCCTTCCTCCTCTGAGCTTAACTCAGGCACTGGCATCACATTCAAGTCATGGTTCAACAACCATGACAAGATCTCAAATGGAGCTTAAGAATTGAATCTATTGGCAACACCTGGATTCTTGATTCTCTTGTATGTGTCAGTGTTCTGCAGTAGGTGTGTAATTCCCATAGTGGGTAGATCTCTTAATTCGTTGAAGGTTATCTGCTGGAACCTTGGATATTGTAAGAACCTGTCCTTCTCTGCCTTCTTCAGGTTTGCTACCAGTCCATCAAATATCATCTTTGAAAAATTGAATGGTAGGTCATACATAATCCCAACAGTAGCATTTGCTAAATCATGACTCATCAAAGTCCATGATCCTTTTCTAGGAGCAAACCCCTGTATCACATGGTGAATGAGGAATCTAAACATCATCAAAAACATCCCCTTTTGAAACTGCCCTTCATGTACAGTTCCCTGATAACCCATTGTCTCTTCAAATATTCTCATAAGGTGTGTCGTATTGAAGTTTATATGATTATAGTCATCATCATTCAACTGCAGGCATCTTCTTATCATCCTCTCAGTTATATGTATTTCTTGTCTTGCAACAGTTGCCTCTATTTTCTTTCCATTGACATCTTCAACCAGTTCAGCAGATCTCCAGAAATCCAGTGAATGATTTATGTAGATGACAGGGCATTCAGTAAAAACAAAACTGACATTTGATCGAGCCATCCATGTAATCATTGGCGCCACCGGCTCGTTGTCAGGTGTGACTTGCAATAGAGCACAATGTTATGCTTCTTTTCAAAAGCATACTTGGGTTGGTCCTCTTCTGCCATATCTGAACATCACAAACAAACATATTCAAAGTGAATTTAGCATAAAAGTTTATTACTTTACCCAATTTCAAGTTATAAGTTTGTAGAAGAAAGAGAGAAATTTTATTTAAGAACCTGATCTTCGACAAATTAATAACCTAAACACAAAAACAGAATATTAGTAATCAAGTACATAATCAAAGTCCAATATAGTCTAATCGTGGTCGGAAACCACATTATTAATGCTTACCGAGTCGGAATTAGAGGGTTGATTCAAATTAGGGTTTGGATAAAGAATGAATGCGATAGGTCGGTTTGAGTTTCTTTGCGAATAAGCAGTTGCAATGGAAAGAGAGAGAGGGAAATACAATGTTGAAAATTTTGCCTAACTCCCTCTTATATACCCTTTGAAAGTGGGTTTAAATGTTTTTTGTCGTTTTGTGAATTATTAGCTGTCAAACAGTAACATTATCCACTTAAGATTTTAAAAAATTTTTAACATATTACTCTTTATCAATTCAGGCTTAGCAAACCTTACTCGGAAAAGTAATCCTTTGCAAAGTCTACTCGGTATATTTCCACTTATACAAAGCTTACCCGAATAATATTAAACCTTTCTTGATAACATTTTCTTTTAATTTTATAACGTTTACCCAATCCCTCTTAATCACAAATCTTGTTTGAATAAGCTATTTAATTTAAAGTAAGATACTATGAAGAAAGCTTACCATAAATACCAGATTTCTTGAGAATTTAATCACAAGACAATTAATCAAGTATAAAATATCAAATAAACATTCTTGCTAGGAACCAATTAAGATGCCCATATAAATTTATCAAATTTAAATTAAAATCTTAATCTAGCATAAACCCTATCAAACATAAGAATCATATTCAATCAATCACAATAAAAGTATATTCAATCAAGTATACTTTAAAAACATAGTGTGCCCGATCAACCTTCGTAATGTTAGTATGCCCGAACAACCTTCTACTACAAAGTATACCCGAATAATCTTCCTAGAGTACAAAGTGTGCCCGAAAAGGACTTCTAGAAGACAGTGTACTCGGAAAATCAAATTTTGAAAATTACCAAGTATATTAGGGGAACAAAAGTGTACCCGAAATATAAAGTATGTTCGGAAAACAAAGTTTGCTAGAAAACACTTGTAATTTCAAAGAAAACATATTCACACACACAAAGCTTACTTGGTGTACTCAAGGAGTTCACAAAGTTTGCTTGGAATAACAATCAGCATAAACAAAATGCAAAGCTTGCCCGAAACAATTATCTATTGTTAAAAGCTAGCTAAAATACATAATCATCTCAAGACTTCAAGCTTGCTCGGTAAATTCGTACAATGGTGTACCTTACCCGAAAAGTGTAAACACTTCAAAGCATGCCCGAGAATCATAAACTTAGTCAAAAATGACAAAGCTTGCCCGGAAAGGTAATGAATCATCAAACCTTACCTGAAAATACATATTCACACATATTCAACTGTTTTGTACCAGGAAAGGTTTGAGAACATCACACCTTACCCGAAAATACATATTCAAACAGTTTGTGCTTGAGAAGGTTTAATAACATCAAACCTTACCCGAACTTACATAATCAACTATTTTGGGCAAAATGCAACACTTTTTGACTTAAACCACTTGTCAGAACAATTTTATCTTTAAAGATCATAGTTTAAGAGCAAATGGTGCATTTAGAGATCAAATTTCAGTTATGTTTCATTTCAAAACAATTTCCTTTTGTAAACTGAAAAGATCTCAGGAATGGGATCATATTGACTAAGTAGCTTTCTCAATACATCATTCTCAGCATTATTATAACTACAAAGACAGGTCAACAGCATGTCTAGACTTAACATGATTTTCATCTCTTTGGTGATATGATTAATTTCAATTAATTTTGCAGAACAAATTCAATGGATAACACATATTGTTTTCTGATGCTCCTTATCTATCCTCAAGGCTTATTTGGCTTTCTCCAGATCACCTCAATTTGACTTTGACCCCCTAGTTTTGGTTAAAAAAACTTTCAATGACAGAACATATTTTTGAAAATTTAGAAGATATTTCTTTTCAAATCAACAAACATATGTGAGGTTGAACATTGGACTTACATGCCACGCAGGTCGGACTTACAAGCCTTTCATTCAGGATGTTTAAAGGACTTATATGATTGCCTCCACCCTTGTAGTTCTGGAATTAACCCTCATGTTTACATTTTCCCAATAAAAATTTGTGAACTTGTATCAACTTTTGGTTGAAGAAACATTTGAGATTAAAGTAGTTCACAACTGTTCTTTGTCATTCTTTAAAAAAATGTTTCATTTTGGGTAACCAAAGACCAACAGGCTTGTGTATGACTGGATAATCACTTTTCTGCCTATCATTTGAAAAGATTTATCTAGGAATATGCATAACAACAATGTAACTCCACATAAATCTTAGCATTTTCTTTATGTTTATATCACCTTAGATTTTACATATCATGAGAAAGCAACCATACATGTCAATGACTGTACCAAGAGTCCTTTAGCCTAATAAATCCATATGATTGGCTAAGTAGTCAATGTACTTTCATTTCCCATTCTATTCAGTTTAATATTCAATCACCCCAATGTCTCTTAATTGTCAGGTAAATGGCTATTCTATTTGACCACAAGTGGTCAACAGGACCAAACACATGTGAATATATGTCCTTTCAAAGTCAAAGCTATTGACATAGTTTTAAGTGAAGGAATAAGAAACAAGTTATAATTGCCCCAAATGCTTTCAGTTTTCTGGTTAATGGCAATCCTTTAATCTTTGCAGATTGCAGGACCAAACATACACAAGTGTATGTCTTTCCAACTGGGCAAATGACATAATTTTCAACAAAGATAACTACCTGAGACTTTTCATTGAAAAATCCTTCTTTTAAGCTTCTTTAAAGCTTGAACTGAATAGTATTATCATATCTCCACACCATTAACAACTTGCTCATGTTTTGATTCAAAAATAAAGTATTTATGCAAAATTCATTAGAAGATTCATTTTATCACTTAATTTTGACATAAAACTTATCTTGACATAAACAACTGCAGCACATAATCAAATCTTAATCAAACTTAATATTTTTAGAACAAGTAGACAGTTTTAACATTCAAAGTCTATCATGTCTTAACAACATTAGAAGATCAGATAAAACACATATTCAAGCAATGAAGCAGTGATGTCAGATAAGCATTTAACAGGTAATTCATAACATGACTTCTCATCTTAACATCACAAACACACATTAACTGATAAACATGCAAACATATTAATCAAATCAATACTTGTCATTCTTTGCACACACAATCAGTCAAAGCACATAACAGTCAACATATTCAATAACATAAGCAGGCATATTCACTTAACATTCATAAGATGTAACCTCTATCAAAGTAATCAGTTAGCACATAGAGGTAAACAACCAAGCACACATCCTTAATCAGATTTCATTAGAGTTGATCATTCCCAGTGCTTTCAAAAGAAAGTTGAGCCTGGTTCTATCAAGTGGTTTGGTGAATAGGTCAGCCAAATTGTCACTTGTATCAACTCTTTGCATTTCAATCAAACCTTTTTCACTACAATCTCTAATGAAGTGATGTCTGATTTCAATGTGCTTAGTCTTAGAATGTTGAACTGGATTCTTAATAGTAAAATATGCAGCAGTATTATCAATAAGAATAGGGGTGTTCAGAAAATTCAAACCATAGTCCAGCATCTGGTTCTGAATCCATAGAACTTGTGCACAGCAGGCAGATGCAGCAACATATTCTGCTTCTGCAGTTGAGATTGAGACAGTTGTTTGCTTCTTGCATTGCCATGACACTAGCCTTTCTCCCAAGAATTGACATCCTCCTGAGGTTGACTTTCTGCTCATGTTGCAGCCATCATAATCACTGTCTGTGTAGGCAATTAGATCAAATGATTGATTCGTTGGATACCAAATCCCCAAATCTGGTCTTCCCTTCAAATATCTGAATATTCTTTTAACAGCATTCATGTGGGAGACTTTTGGACTTGACTGGAATCTTGCACACACACACACAGCAAACATGATATCTGGTCTTGTAGCAGTCAGATACATCAGAGATCTAATTTTAGCTCTATATTCATGTTCATCCACAGGCTCCCCCTTTTCATCAGCAATCATCTTTTCCTTGGTGTCCATTGGAGTTGAAGCAGTTTTGTACTCATGACAGTTGAACTTGTTCAAGATGTCCTGCACATACTTATTTTGGTGAATGAAGATCCCTTCAGCTTTCTGTTGAACTTGTAATCCAAGAAATAAGTACATTTCTCCCATAGAACTCATGTTGTATTTGGACTTCATTACCCCTTCAAACTCCAAACACATTTGTTCATTTGTTGAACCAAAGATGATATCATCAACATACACTTGTAACAGAAGTAAGTCTGATCCCTTTCTTTTGTAGAAGAGTGTCTTGTCAATGGCTCCTCTTTTAAAACCATTTTCAAGAAGATGATTTGACAGCTCATCATACCATGCTCTAGGAGCTTGATGCAATCCATAAAGGGCTTTGTTTAGCTTATACACCCTGTTTGGATACATTGGATCCTTAAAACCTGGTGGTTGAGCTTCATACACTTCTTCATCAATCTTTCCATTTAGGAATGCAGACTTAACATCAAGCTAGAACACCCTAATGTTCTTTGAGGCAGCATATGCAAGAAAAATCCTGATAGCTTCAAGTCTTGCAACAGGTGCAAAGACTTCCTCAAAGTCTATTCCTTCTTCTTGAAGACATCCCAGTGCCACAAGTCTAGCTTTATTCTTAATCACCAAACCCCTCTCATCCCTTTTGTTTCTAAAAACCAATTTGGTTCCTATTGCATATATGTCAAATGGCTTATCAACAAGATCCCACACATGTAGATCTCTGAACTGTGCCAATTCTTCCTGCATGGCTTCCACCCAACTATTGTCTTTCAGTGCTTGAGCAATGTTCTTAGGCTCTATTTGGGATAGAAAACAGGAGTAAAGACAGATGTTTGCAATTTCTGAGTGACTTCTTGTAACTCTTTCATGCAAATCTCCAATGATGTTTTCAGAAGGATGATTCTTTTCCACATAAGGAGTTTGAACAATCATATCTGTAGACACAGTTGTGTCAAGATTTGACTCATTGAGTTCTGGTTCTTCAATGATCAAATCAGTCTCTACATCATGAAATTCTGGTGCTTCATCATTGTGTTGTCCTGAAGTAGATGCACCATTGTTTCCAATATTCAAGCTTTCAAACAAATTCTGAAATCTTGCAGTAGATGCAGCTTCTTCTTCACTTGCTTGGTTGCTTGAGTCTCTCTCATTCTGAACTTGATCATTATGATCATGTTCAGGACTGTAGTTGTTTTCTTGATTTTCTTCTTGAACTTGTTCAACAATATCACTTGAGGAATTCTTCACAAAAGTATATTCCTTTTCTTTTCTAGAAACCTTTTTCCACAATTCTTCCAAGTCCAGTGGTTTCTTCTTTTTCTCTTCAATTACACTGGTCTTGTAAAAAGAGTTATCAAAGTGTTCAGGATAAATCTTGAAAGACTTTATTAACTTTTCATGATCAAACAACCATGCTGCACCACCAACTGTATTGAATTGATTCTCATTAAAGATGATGTCAGATGATTCTATAACACTCAAATGGTCTTTCACATATACTCTGTATGATTTTGAGTGTGTAGAATATCTAACAAAGAAACAATCTAGAGATTTTGTTTGAAACTTGTTCAAATAATCCCTAGTGTTCAAAAGAAAACATTTGCATCCAAAGGGCTTGAAAAACTTGATATAAGGCTTTCTGTTATGGAATATTTCATATGGAGTTTTGTTATGCCTTTTGTTTACAAGCACCCTGTTCTGAACATAGCAAGTAGTGTTTATGGGTTCAGCCCAAAAAGTAACAGACAAGTTAGCATCTGCTATCATGGTTCTTGCAGCTTCAATCAAAGTTCTATTTCTTCTTTCTGCAACACCATTTTGTTCAGGAGTTCTAGGAGCTGAGAATTGTTGAAGTATTCCCTTTTCAGCACAAAATTCTTGCATAAATCCATTCTTGAACTCAGTACCATTGTCACTTCTTATCATTTTAACCTTCTTATTCAACTTGTTCTCAATCATTGTTACACAACCCTTAATCAACTCTGCAGTCTCATCTTTGGTACTTAGGAAATAAACCCAAGTGTATCTTGAATAGTCATCAATGATCACAAGACAGTATCTTTTCTTTCCTATACTTGGCACACTCACAGGACCAAAAAGATCCATGTGAAGTAATTCAAGTATTTGATCAATTGAGTTGATGAGCTTAGGCTTATGAGTATATTCGTGTTGTTTTCCCTTTTGACATGAATTACAATGATCTTCCAATTTGAACTCTCTTGTAGGTAAGCCTATGACATGCTCACCTTTGACAAGTCTATTCATGTTCTTTAAGTTCACATGACACAGTTTCCTACGCCACAATTTGGATTCATTTTTAGTAGCTTTGGAAACAAAACATGCACCTCCTCTTGAAACAGCTTCTTTCATATTCAATTCATACAAGTTGCCATTTCTTGGTGCCATCATCATAATCATTTCAGGTGGAATTACAAACTCAGGTTTTAAGATGAAGCAGTGGGAATCATCAAAACTGACTTTGTAACCCTTATCATACATTTGTGATATACTCAGTAGATTATACTGAAGTCCTTCAACATGTAACACATTATCAAAAGAAACCTTTCCATTTGTTAAGATTTCTTTTCCCACAATCTTTCCACCATTTTCATCACTCCCAAAGGCTACAGGTCCTTCATACTTTTCTTCATAGTTGACAAGTGATCTTTTGTCACAAGTCATGTGCCTAGAACAACCACTATCCATATACCATATTTCATTCAGAGGAGTGGACTGTTCCTGCACAAAAAAAAGAGTTTGATTATTTGAGTGATGAAGTGCAGGCTTTTACACAGCTTGCAACTCATCATTTTCAGTTTCTGTGACAGCTTGGGAAGTGAGTGTTGTTGGTTCAGGATCTTCATGAGTGATTTCTATGTTGTCTGAATTATCGGTTTAATAACCACACTCTCTTGGGGTTTTAACAAGTGAGGTTGAGTTCTGGTACTCAGCTGAATCAGTGGTATACTCTTTAATGACATAGTCTTTCTTTTCTGAGTAGTCTCTCACATCAGCAACTGTCTCAACCTTGATCTCTGTCTTAGGTTTCCAAAGAAAACCTTGTGGTTCATATCCATGTTTCAATAAGAACTTCTCATCACCTGTCAATTCTTTTGATTTCTTTCTTGAAAATACACCTTTGTTTCTTGTCTTTTCATTTCTAGGTGAACCTTGAGATTCATCAGATTTAACTGATTGACTATCTTGTTTGATTCTCAAAGGATGAGAGTTCTTTTTGGTCACATTTTCATGCTTCTTAGGAGATATGCTTCTTCTTGCTGATTTAGTCCCTTGCTTGTTTATTTTGACATCAGCTTTCTTTTCAATCCTTGTCTCCTTAGCAGATTTGTTTCCTTCTCTTTTCATTGTTTCACTTCCACATACCTTTCCTTTTCCCAGATATACATCATACTTCTTTTTGTACATGACAAAGTCTTGGCCATACTTTGTTCTATCTGGGACATGAAATGGTTGGAATTTCAGTCTTTCATTGCATGAGTCTGTGTGATGACCGTATTCGTCACACTTCTTGCACTATACCTTGCCTTTCAATTTTTCATGTTCTTTTGGTTTCTTGAATCTTTCACTTGGCTTAGGTGACTTGACTCCTAGAGTCTTCTGATTCTTTAAACTATGAAAGTTAATTGAGAATGGCTTGATGTCTTGTCTTTCAAGTGTGCTTTTGACAAAGACAACTTTCTCCATAATCATAGGTTCTTCATCAATACTTTCTTTAACCCTTGACTGTCTTTTCTGATATTCTTCCATAGTTTCCACTTCTCCAACATCCAATACTTCATGACTAGAAAAGACTGGATAAACTGGGATAAAATTTTCTGTATCAATTTCTTCAGTCACCATCTTCTTTTTGTTTTGTTTTATCCTTTCTAATACAGCCTTGCTTGGTGGCCTGACTACATTGTAGCTTATCTTCTTCTTTTCATAAATATCAAAATATACCTGTTCTTTTTTCATCTTATCATTTTGTTTCTTCATTCTTTGTGGGACTGGTGGTTACTTTGGAAGTTGATCAGCAGATCTAGTTTCTTGTATTTTCTTCCTCTTTCAGCAGCTTTGATTTCTTCATCAGTGATTTGATCACTCAGATCACTTAAATCATCTTGATCCAATTCAACAAGATCAAAGTCATACTCAGAGACTTGAACTCCAATTGACTTATCATCTTTTACTTCTTCCTTAATCACAAACTCTCCTTCTTCATTCACTTCTAACATTTTGTATAAATCAACAAATTCTTCTTTGTCTTGAAAGACATCTCTGAATTGTTGCAAGTATGCATCTCTTTTCTCTTTGTCAACTTTTGGCATGAAGTTGTTGTTGAATGGAGGTGGAACTGCTTTGTATTTGTCTTGGTCCTTTACTTGGTTCAGAATACCACATATGTTGCCTGTTGAGACCAAATTCTTCAAAAATTCAGTTTCAACCTTCAGTTTTGTGTTCTGCACCTTTTCTTCAACTAACATCTTCTTTAATCCATCTATCTCAGTGATGTATCTGGTTTAAGCTCTGTAACTGATCATGCAGTCATCTTCTAGGCTTTTAATCTTTTCTTCACTGATCAGCTCACTAGCGTCATACCCATTGATGATACTTTGTTTCCTAAAACACTCACTTTCCAGCTTTCCTACTTTTGTTTTCAAGTCATTGATAATTTCATTTAAATCAACAGTGTGAGCAGAGTGTACCTGAGATGATGATCCTTTTTCTTTTTCAATTATGGCCATGAATGCCACATTTGCTTTCTTGATATCATCTGCAATGTCCTCTTCATGATTGCTCCAATCAAAATTTCCTTCATGTTGTGTAGTCACTGCCACATTTCCTTGATTTCTGATCTGATTTTGATTTGTTGGAAAAGTGTTGTTTGGAATATTTTGAGCTGCTTGAAGGTTTTGATTGTTGTTCATTTGAAAGCCTTGAGTTTGTTGCATGCTTTGTTGTTGATTGTTCATTTGAGGCTGAAAGTTGTTGAAGTTGGGGTTGTAGTTGTTATTGTTGAAGCTTGGCTGATTTTGTTGGTATTGCTGCTGACCTCTTGGTTGTTGTTTCTTGAATTGATTCATCTGAAAGTTTCTTGGTTGATTGCACTCTCTTGCAAAATGACCAGGTTGTTGACAATTGTAGCAAATTGCTTTTGACTTGTCAAATCCAATCCTGTCATTTGGACCAGAAACCAGAGACCTACCAGTTCTGTTATACAGCCTTTTACTTCTCAAAGCCAACATGGCAGCTTGCCATTTTAAATCCATGTCTTCCAAATCATATGCATCAATTTGCTCTAAGTCATCTTGTACCACACTTGTGTGAATCAAGTTCTTTGAAACAAAGGCATTATATGACTCAGTGAACATAGAAAGAAAGGCCTGTGTTTCATTGCCTTGTCCATTTCCACCACTAGAATGAGGTAAATTCCCACTTGCCATAGAGGCAGAATCATTATCATCAATCAGTTGCACATTGAACCTCTGCTTATTTCCTTGGTTACTTGTGCTACCTCCAATGAATGATTTTGGAATGTCAACATTATGCTCCACTGGCTCTTCAATGATGGGAATTTGTTGTTGATTTTTGGTGGTCAAGTTACCCATTGGTGCAATCAATGCATTTGAAACATTGAAGCAGGGTCTTTCTTCTTTAATCATTTCATTCTCAATCATTTCAAGCTCTGCAGCCTGAAGAAAGCATATTACATCATCCAATTTCAATTCATTGAAATTATGCTTCTGAAGGATGAATTTGCAAGCAGTATACCATTCCTTTGGCATTGAGTTGAGTAACTTTGTATTTAAATCAAAGTCGGCCATTACATAATCAGTTGTTCTCAACTCATTCACAATAGCTAGAAAACGTTCTAGTATTGATTTTAATCTTTCTCCCTCCTTATACTTGAACATTTCCAACTGTTGCTTCAGTCTCTGTTTCTTAATGTTCTTCAGCTCAGTATTCCCTTCATACATCTCAAGGATGGCATCATACATTTGTTTGGCAGTTGTATGATGTGCCACCTTGGTTAAAATCTCCCAAGACAGTCCTAGCTTAATCATAGATAAGGCCCTGTCGTCCACCTTTCTCATTCTTTCTCTTACAGCAGCAGTTCCAGATGTGTTTGCACCTTCCTCAACTGCAGCTTGTGGACCATTTTTGATGGAGTTCCACATATCAACATCATTGTAGCACACGGCTGCTTCAAAGAGCACTTTCCACTTGGTAAAGTTTTCCTGTCCATACAATCTTGGTATATTGTTAGTAGACACCTCTTGTTCCTCATATCCAGACATTTTCAAAGACTCAAAAACAGTTTCTTTATAAAAAGCAAAGTTTTAAAATAATCAGATCTGAAAACAGGTTGTTCAGATCTGATGTGTATGATATGATTAGAGCAAGATTTAGATATAAAGATTAAGGCTTTAATTAAAATAAGGAAGAGAAAACACTGGTAGATTGTAGATCTGGAAGAAAAATGAAGAACAGAGCTGCTGACGTCACAAATCAATGGAACAGTGGTCTGCTTACGTCACCTTTCTTCAAATCTTCAATCAGCAACAACAATCTTTCCAAAATATCAGCAACAAGCTCTGATACCACTCGTCAGGTCTCCGATTTCAGCTGGATCTTACTCAAATCATGTCATAACTCACACAGATAAATGTGCTGACAAGGGAGTTAATGACGGGTTGCTATATTTAGAAAGTTCACCGTTTGTTAATGGCGGAATCAATAACAAACATATGGTTGCTTAATCAGTATTCAAAAGGTAACCAACACAAACAAGATTTACTCAAAAGATTTCCATTTATATAATATCAATCATACAAAGTGGATAATCGATTTAGGGTTTCTTGATAAGGAAGGTTTCAACCGTCACACACAATATTCTTTCTTAATTAATGTGTCTGTCTGCCTTGTTGTGTGTACTGCTAGGAGGTGTGCCCTAAATTATTCTATTTATAGGCCTGACACCTCCTTTACAGCTGTCATTCCTTCTAGAAACCCTATCCAATAAAACATATTCAAATTACATATTCAGAATTATTCTAAGTGTAAAACAAGTCTTCCGGGTAGGGTTTGCATCAATCTTGTCTTTCCGAGTAAGCTCTGCCATCCTTCATAACTTGGTAACATAGAAGTGTGCTCGGGATCAGTTTCCGGGTAGACTTTACTTGAAGAGTATTTTACCAAGTAAAATACTCACCGAGTAGACTTCAATCTTCTTGGTTTTGACAGACTTTGCCTGACAAACCCTTACGAGCAACCTTGTTCTTCAATGGTCCCTTCAACCCTTTGCTAGAGAAAAGCTTATTTAGTAAAGTGTGCTCGGTAGCACTGTTCCTTGCTTAAGTTGAACCTTGCCCGATGATACTTGAGATATATCATTAAATCATCAATCCTACCTGGACCATACTTATTAATGAATACCTTGCTCGGTCTTCCAATTACTTGGTTTATGATCTTGGTTAGCCTAAAACTTACTCGGAGTGAACTTTACTTGGCTATCATGAACAAGCCTGCTTGATAAAGTGTGCCATGCCCGGACTTGCATATACTAGTGAACCATACCCGGTAGTGCACTAATTTGCAAACCTTGCTCGGATATTCACTAAAGAAGACTTAGAGAAGATAACCCTGCCCGATAGACAAAAATATCGTACACGGCTAAGTAGAAGCTTGCTCGAAGGTCTAAGGTGTGCCCGGATCCATACTTGGCGAATTCAGAGGAGGTTGAGAAGATTCCAATCTCTCATATGTCATTTTGAACAAATCTTTGACTTAGCAATCTTCCCCTTAGGTTAATTTCTTGACCCAACATTTTACAAATTGTGTTAAATGGGATGAGTCATTAAAAAAGGAAAAACCGTTAACCTAGAGATAAAGGGCGTAAAAATATTGGTAGATCTATCGTGGTGACGCCCCCACTCTTCCAGTCGCTTTGGTTGAAAAGGTGGGAATATTTTGATTCTGGTATGTTTCGAGTTTATTTTAATGATAGCCATACATGTGTTGTACTCTTTGCTCGTTTACAACTAACACGTTTTGTTTTAGGAATATATAACTATGTTTGGAAAAGTGGAAATTAAATTCCCATTGAAAAGAATGGTGAATAACAAAAACTATCATTGATAAGAATGATAAATAAATGAGTGTAAAAGTCGAGAACTGTTACATCCAGGTTTTAAATTGAGAAACTCACCAACATTCGTGTTGACAAAATTATTTTAACATACTTTTTTAGGTAAATGGGAAATATGAAGGCATCGCGAGGGCGGAATGCGATGGAACCGAGAACACGTGTGTTTTGATGATGTGGAACCGTAGGCTTGTAATAATAATAAACTATGTAAAATATGACATGTGTGCTCTGATGAATAAACAAACCTTTTATATATTTAAGCGTTCTGTTTTGTGATTTGGCTATCGGCATCTGTCATTACCCAAAATTAACTTAGTTAAGTCTTCCGCTGCTAAGATAAGATTTTCGGGGTGTGACAGAAGTTGGTATCAGAGCCAATCGTTATAGAGAAATAGAAATTTTTGAATATTTAAAATAATTTCAAATCTATAACTCGTGAAATCAAAACACATGGTTCATCCCTCTTCGCGAAGCCAATGTATGTAATAATGTTATAATTTGAATATTTATAACCTATTGAAAAGTAATAACTAATTATTATTTATACATATTTTATTGAAAAAGCACTGAGTTACTTGCCGCAGATGACTTCACCACCCATATATGTTGACTTGAACGAAGGAGAAGCTGAGGCTAGGGACGCATCCCAACCCCTACCTACTCCTGTAGCACTGCACACTGATATCCCTCCCCTGCCGCGGTCAACCAGCGAAAGCGGGGAAGGAATGACTTCGAGGCCTCTGGATCGGCCCCGACAGCACCACCTGCTGCACCACCCACTGCACCGTATCCTGCTGATGCCATACCTGAGCCACCACCACTAGTCGTCTAGTGCCCGACCTTGGTGAGCTCAGTGATCTCTCTCGCAGAGAGAGTGGCCGTTAGTGAAGCCATCTTAGGGGACATTCAAAACCGACTCATGAACATAAAAGTTCGGGAGATCGGTAACTTTCAGGCATTTCAGATGTTGGAGCACCGAGTAGGTGCAATGGAGCTTCATATGGGCCAAATGGCAGGTGGGATGGGAAGCCTTGAGGATGTTTTGCACTTTCTCTTGGTGTACTTTGGTTTCTTGCCTTAGATGGCATTTTTGTTTCTTTTGTATAGGCACTTTAGGCCTAGTATTATGTAATTTGGATTAGTATTTTGTATTTTTGGTTGAAAAGCAAAACTTTTAGGTGCTAGGAATAGTGCACCAAATTTTGGTTGCAATTTTTGGGAGCTTTAAAATATTATTATTAATGTTATGTTTATGTTATGAATTTTCTTGCTATTATGTGAAATTAAGATAATAAACTAACCATATGTTAACTTTGTTGATATAAAAAAATTAAAGAAAATTGGCACCTAAGACAAGGAGAGCTGCCGCAAGTCGAGGGTCCGGATTACCATCCACCAGGAGGAGTTAGACCAGCTCATTGCCCAACACGTTAACTCAGCTCTTGAGCATCGAGGCAATGATCGTGATACTGACCGTAATCCAAGACAGGATACCCATAATGATGTCGGAACCGGGACCGGAGCTTGAACTGAGAATCTTACCGGTAACCCGTCAGGTAAAAGGATAAAAATCATTTACAAAAATTCCATAAATGTGACTAGTAAAATTCAATAATCGGAGATGATTTTGAACAAACTATGTTAACAGGGAATCCAATATCTGGTTGTACCTACGGTACGTTTTAGAAATGTAATCCCAAGGCTTTTACTGGGGCTGAAGGACCCCTTGAAATAGTTCGTTGGATTGAGAAGATGGAGTCTGTTATGAAAATCAGTAACTGTAGCCAGCTAAGAGAGTTAAATATGGAGTCTGCTCTTTTCAAGACGAATCACTCGAATGGTGGAATTCTCTAATTTAGAACATGGGAGAAGATGCAGCTTATGGTCTGACATGGGAAGACTTGAAAGAGATGTTGATCAAGGAGTATTGCCCGAGGAATGAGTTGCAGAAGATAGAGTTGGAATTCTGGAATCTGACCATGAAGGGTGCTGATATCAGAACGTATACATCTCAATTTAATGCTTTAGCAAGACTGGTACCACGACTAGTCATGCCCGAATATGTTAAAATCGAGAGATACATTTGGGGATTAGCACCCGAGATTCGAGGCATGGTCATATCTTCGAAACTGATATGATTCAGTCTGCCAGAGAACTCGTGAAACTCTGACCCACGACTGTGTTCGCAAAGGGATATCAAATCCACGAAATTTCTTTTTATTATTATCATTGAAATTTTGATGTTACATACGGGATCCTTCATGAACAATTTTGGACCGAATAATTCACTATTGCACCGAAAACCCATCTATATCACAGAAAACTCAGCCTTTAAATCGAAAACTGCCTAAATCACATATAATTGACACTGTTTTACAAATAAGGAATTACATTATCTATATTTGTATTTCTGGTCCCTGTTCTTTAACAAAGATGTTAATTATATATATATATACTACTCTCTTCGTCCCATTATAAGTGTCCATGTTTGAAAAACACAAATTTTAAGGTGGATTGAATGATTATTATTTTCTTACCAAATGACAATAATGCCCTTGAAAAGTGGGTCCATCAATATTGTTTATTAATGTTAGTTGTGTGTGTCTAATAGTTAATTTAGAAATTGGCTAATAAATTTTGAAAGTGGACACTTGTAATGGAACAAATAAAAAAGGAAATGTGGAAACTTATAATGGGATGGATGGAGTATATGATAAGTGATTATCCAGTTAAATGACCACTTTATTAACTTGACTCATTTGTTGCAGTCATGGCTGACCAGACACCTTTGAAATTTGTTGATACTCACAACATTACTGGATGTTTATATGATCCACCTATTATCCACAAGGAGTTCAAGTCAATGATCGTGGGGCTTAATACGTGCAAAATTTCTCACGCCTTACGAGAAACACCTGTCATTTGCAAGAAGATGGTGACCGAATTTTGGAATCATGCTTCCATTAACCAGAGAGGTGGGTGCTGGGGGAGCTGTGGTGATTGAATCAAAGATCCAAAAGAAGCCTATTGTTATCTCAGAGGCTATTATTCGTGAGGTTTTGTTGTTCGATGATCAACCCAATTATCCAACGGTGTATTTTACTGATGATATTGCTGAAATAGCCTTGAGAATGGGATATGAAGGATCCTACCCTCCAGCAATCAAGAAGCTATACCATCCATACTGGAGGTTCTTGATTCACACATTCTTAACATGTGTCTCAGGACAAAAGGGAGGTTCCAATGAGATAAGCCACATTCAGATGTTGGCTGTGATTGCTTTGATCATGGGCCGAAACTACAATTATTCCAACTTTGTGTTTGATGAAATGATAAGAAACCTCAAGGGAAAGAAAAAGGAGATTTTCTTGATGTACCCGAGGTTTCTATAGATGATATTTGACTCTCACTATCATGATCTCATCAAATCTATAGAAAATCATGATCTGAAGGCCATGGGTCCTAATACGTTTGGGTTAATGAAGCAGTCACGAAAGGGGGCCAAGTGGTATACAAAGGACTTCATAAATTAGTCAAATTTGGAAGATTTTCTGAAACTGGGGCTGCCACTGCTAGTGCTAGTGCCTCAATTGTTGATGCATGTGACACCTTCTCCAAGGTTCACAGCTGCTTATGAGACAATCTCTGATGATAATGAGTCTGATAATTCTCCATCACAACACGCGGAGACTGAGCACTAGGAAGAATAATCAGTACCTACTACTAACCAATTGAAAGACTTTGAGTCATTTAAAGAAAAGCTCCAGTCGAATGCATTGAAGCCTCCTCAGTCAGTCATTGCGACATAAGATGATGATATTGAAGAAGAACCAGCCACCGATCTCATTCCATGAAAAAGGAAAAAGAAAGATCCGAGACCAGGGGTGCTGGTTACTAAAACTACACCAACAAACCAACCTAAAGATTCTGAGCCTAAAAAATTAAAGCTCAAGTTGAGCAAGGTCCGTCCATTGCTGATCAACGAACTTAAGAATAGATTTTTGATGACATTACTCACGAGTTAGAGTTTGAAGCACGCATTCAGTCCACAGATGAATTATCGAGATCGTCTGACCCGATTGGACTACGAAGTTCAAGTGCTGCTAACAAGATCGCACACATTCTAGCAATGCAAGACAGATTTTTGCAGTATAAAGGCAAAGTACGGTCCTTACAATGACGAGTCTTTGAACTTGAACAAGACTCGGTGTTGAAGGATGTACGGATCCAAGAGCTTGAAGCAAGTAACGCTAATAAAGATTCAAAGATCAAAGAACTTCAATCAAACATGGGTGGCCTCGCTGCAATGTACTTAGATCTCTAACAAAAGCTTATTCGGAAATTTGGAGATGAATTTAAGAGTGAAGATGATTGTGGTGCGAAGACAACTGGTGACAATCCAGGTAGTGGTTCCAGTGTGCGTCCGACTTCCAGTATTGATGCCTCTAAGCCACTGGAACAATATCTTATTTGTAACATCCTAAAATATTCTAATATTAAATAAAGAAAGTCGTGTTTAGTTATCGTGTGTTAATATTTAATTTATGTTAGATAAAGAAGAATCATAGACTTGGATTAATTAAGATGGATTAAAAGGGTAATGGGCCTTAGGTCCATGGGCTTTAAGGGATATAAATACCCCCCTTAAATCATCCTAAAACCCTAAATCCTCTTCCATCTTTCCATAATCTTTACACACACAAAAACACACACATACCACCACATAAATATTCGGCCGAGAGTGAAAGGGAGATCCAAGCCAAACAAGCATCGATTCAAGATAGATTCAAGACCAAAAGTTCATAACCAAGCTAAACAGTAACCTCAAAACGCGTAAAGGTATGTCTTTTACCTTTAAAGTTTACGTTTTTATGAACGGTTATCCTTGAAACTTGAAACTTGAGTAGATCGGGTATAAACGAGTATTAAAGTAGCGAACTTGATGCTAGAAACGAACTCACGGCTGCTTATGACTCATTTAAAATAAACCCTAGACCTAGTATTGAACGTTTTAATCTTAAAGACCCGAACTTTATTGTCACACCCTCAAAATCCACTAACGGAGTTTTACCGTCAGAGGGTGTGAACTAACAGGATCGGAATCATCAGTTATAAACAAACCATAAAACAAAGTTTCAAAACCATGAAAACGTTTACGAGTAAATAAATGCGGAAGCGTAAAAACCTTAAATCAAAAGTTGGGTCACGCAGGACGACTTAAAACCAATGATAACCGTTAAAAATAAGTTTGCATAACAAAAGCGTTTTCAAGCAATGCATGTTCCTAAACCGCGCGCCCGCCTCGGCTACCTGAGAATAACATACTAAAAGTGTCAACACAAGGTTTGTGAGTTCACAAGTATATAAAATAAAACATTTAGCGTTTGCGTTAAGCGTTTTGCGTTACAGCGTTTTGCGTTACAGCGTTTTGCGTTAAGTGTTTTGCGTTACAGCGTTTTGCGTTAAGCGTTACCAGATAGTGTTATGTCAATTATATATCTATAGATAGCTAGCCTATAAAACAAGTATCATTAAGTGTTCGACACCGAAGCTGACTGTTTATCAATTTGCCTTGCCACCAGGTCATCCAGACCATGGTATGTGTTTAGCCAAGATTACACCCGCTCGACATCCAGTCGAGTTTAGCGTTGGGTGAGGTTTGTCAAACCCAGTAGTACTACTCAACAGTGACTCACTATTATCCAAATATTAACCGGTTCGATGTTATGAAGGACTTTAGTTTACGCGTTTGCCACTTAGTCTTTACAAGTGATATATAATCTATATTAACAAAATCTTAAATGCGTTTCGGAGTATGTTATCTCCCCCAAGTGAAAAGCGTTTAAAAACAATTTAAAAGGGGAAAGTGAAACTCACTGTTTGCGAAGAAATTCCCAAATTAAATCACCAAGATGCACGTCACAGAAAAACTCTCTCTAGCGTTCTAAAACAACAAAGAGATTTTTCGAAGTGTCGGAATATTATCGAGTCTCTAGACCCGGCACATAATACCTATTCACATAAGATGTTTCGTGTTTCGTTTTGTGAATTGCGTGTGACTTTAACAAATGTATTTGTGATACATTACATGTGTAAGCAATTACATACGTGTCATGTATTCATAAAGTACATCACTAGCAATTACTCCCCGTAAGGGCATTTTGGTCAACAAATAACAATTTACTAGCCATTATTCCCCATGAGGGCAATTTGGTCAAATCATTGCAATCAATTAGCAATTATTCCCCGCAAGGGTATTTTGGTCAAAACATAACAATTATATAGCAAGTATCATGTTTCATGCATTTTCACACAACTCAGCAGCTAGTTTCACCGAGACAGAATTTCTACTTGAAAGATTGTACTATTCCACCGATCATAGCATCTCAATTAATTTACCAAAAATCATCACAGAAGCACATATGTCTTAGGTTTCCAGAACATATTTTATTATATTTTTATTCCACATAGTTTTCACAGAATCATCAAATCATTACAGCAAACTCATAACAGTCAAATTCATGCGCAACAGAATGTTATTTGCAATTCCCATTAAACGAAAAATCTAATAAATGCAAGACCACTTGGGATAGGTTCCAAACTCAATGAGTCAACTTCCAGAAGTGGAACCAACCCAATTGGTCTTGTAGATCCTGAGATATAACATTTACAACACAACCTAACAGCAGGTCTAACAGCTCAGCTTTGCACCACGTTTTTGTAAATTCATAAAAGTTAACTTCTACTTGTCCAAAAATTACAAGTTTATATTCTTTAGAAACTAGACTCAACCTAGTTTACTTTATTATCAATAATCTCAACCAATTTTCACATTTACACTTCGTTACAGTCACTTAAACTTCAATAACATATTCTGTCCAGAAACTGTTTGCATCCAAACTCAACATATTAACAATCTATGAACTATCATGCATTCATATAACACTCTAGACTCCATAAACACCATCCATGCACATCAATTACACATTACATACATGATTAGGGGACACAACAATCAACATGCAACAACATTCAATCTAGTTATCAAATCATTATCCAATCAACAACAAATCATATTAACTATACATACATGAAATCGGTCAAGCTAGGGTTTGCAATTAACCCAACAAACACCAAAATCAAGTAACAAGGATGTATAGGATAATCAATTATACCTTCCTAGCACCTAGTTCTTCAATCAAGGGCTTGATTTGATGGTTGAATGTGTGTGTGAAGGCGACGGCAGCAAGGGTTCACAAGAGAGGGTTCCGATCGGGACTTGTGGGGAAAGTAAATAAGTTAGGGTTAAGGTTATTAGTATATATTTATAATAGTAATAAGTTACACTCAAGTCCCTCCACTATCAATTGTTGTTTTTCTAACTTAACTAACTAGTTTACATCTTGAGTTAACGTTTATAACCATGTTATCACATAACACATAAGTCTAACACATAATTATCACATAATTACTGCTTTGACGTTTTTCGTTTATTCACCAATCGTTTGCGTTAGCTCGTTTGCGTTTCGGTGCAAATCCCGAAAGACTACACATGTAGTAAGTGTTAAGCGTCATTTAAACCCTAGTTTAAATGTAATGAAGTATGCGTTATAGATTCAGTGATCTTAAGTTTGAATTGACGGAGTTGAGTTAACGGAGTTAACCTGAAATTGACGATTGTCACATCATTCCCATGTTAAAGAATTTTCGTCCCGAAAATTTGAGTCAAGTCGTGATGAGTGTCTGAAAAAGTAAGAAAAATTTCAGTTTGTCATATCATCCCCTAGTAGAAAGAAATTTCGTTCCGAAATTTAATTCATACCTCCGGTGATGTCTGACGGTTTGCCGAGTTTCGCGGTTTTCTGTGTTTGGTTAGCCCTTCAAAAAGGTGAGGATACTTTTTCATCATTTGATCATCGCGTTCCCACGTGAACTCCGGTCCACGTCTCGAGTTCCAACGAACCTTAACGATTGGAATTTTGCTGTGCTTGAGCGTTTTGGTTTCCCAATCCAAAACCTCGACTGGTTCCTCAATGAAACGCAACTGTTCATCAACTTGTAGTTCGTCCAAAGGGACTATTTGGGTTTCATCAGATAGACATTTCTTCAAATTGGTTACGTGGAATACATTGTGTACGCCACTGAGTTCCGTTGGTAGGTCCAGTCGGTACGCCACCGGACCAATGCGCTCAGTTATCCGGTAAGGACCAACATACCGTGGGTTGAGTTTGTTTCGCTTACCAAAGCGAACCACACCTTTCCAAGGTGAGACTTTGAGTAACACTCGATCGTTCACTTGAAATTCGAGGGGTTTTCGGCGTTTGTCGGCGTAACTCTTTTGGCGATCTCGTGCTGCTGCCATGCGATTTTGGATTTGAACAATCTTTTCCGAAGTTTCGAATACCAGTTCTGGACCAGTGATTTGGCTGTCACCCACCTCTGCCCAGCAGAGTGGTGATCGACACTTCCGTCCGTACAGCGCTTCAAACGGCGCTGCTTTAATACTTGCGTGGTAGCTGTTATTATACGAAAACTCTACCAAGGGTAAGTGGGGTTCCCAACTTTTTTCGAAATCCAATACGCAGGCACGCAACATATCCTCCAGGGTTTGAATAGTTCGTTCACTTTGCCCATCCGTCTGAGGATGATATGCTGTGCTCATATCAAGACGGGTGCCTAGTGCGCTTTGCAGCGACTTCCAAAAGTGCGAAGTGAAACGAGAATCTCGATTAGAAATGATTGAGACAGGCACTCCGTGTCTAGACACTACTTCCTTCATGTAGACGCGAGTCAGTCTTTCCATTTTGTCCGTTTCTTTAATTGCTAGGAAGTATGCAGACTTAGTCAACCGGTCAACGATCACCCAGATGGTATCGCATCCCGTCAGTGTCTTTGGTAAACCCGTGATAAAATCCATTGAGATGTGTTCCCATTTCCACATTAGGAGTTCCGGTTGTTGCAGTAGACCAGATGGTTTCTGGTATTCTATTTTGACTCTGGCACAAGTCAAGCATTTGCTCACGTAGGTGGCAATGTCGGCTTTCATATTCGGCCACCAGTAAAGTGCCTTTAAGTCATGATACATTTTATCTGAGCCAGGGTGGATAGAATATCGGGACTTGTGTGCCTCGTCCATCACCAGAGTTCTCAACTCTCCGAACCGTGGTACCCAAATCCGGTTCTCAAAATATCGGACCCCGTCCGATCTTGTTTCAAGTTGCTTGTTCATGCCCCGCATGAGTTCTGATGGGAGATTTTCATCTTTCAAAGCTTCAAGTTGCGCATCGCGAATCTGATCGGGTAAGCTGGCATGAATCGTGAGTTGCAATGCTCGCACTCGTCTGGGTTTATCTGTTTCTTTTCTGCTGAGAGCGTCGGCCACTACATTGGCCTTGCCAGGGTGGTGCTTGATGGCACAATCATAATCTTTGAGCAGCTCGACCCAACGACGCTGTCGCATGTTCAGCTCCTTCTGATCGTAGATATGTTGGAGACTCTTGTGGTCGGTGTAAATGGTGAACTTGGTACCGTACAAGTAATGCCTCCATATCTTAAGGGCGAACACCACAGCTTTAAGTTCCAAATCATGGGTCGTGTAGTTCTTCTCGTGAATCCGTAGTTGTCGAGAGGCGTAAGCTATAACCTTCTCGAGTTGCATCAGCACACAACCGAGACCTTGTATAGATGCGTCACAGTGTACCTCAAAATTTTCCGTTCCCTCGGGGAGGGCTAGGATAGGGGCGCTACAGAGTTTGGTTTTCAATAGTTGAAAAGCGGATTCTTGCGCGTCACCCCAATTGTACTTAGTGCCTTTGTGAGTCAAAGCGGTGAGGGGTTGAGCAATCTTTGAAAATCCCTCGATGAAACGCCGGTAGTAGCCGGCCAGTCCTAGGAATTGCCGCACCTCAGTCAGAGTCTTAGGTGCTTCCCAGTTTTTGATGGCCTCTACCTTACCGGGATCGACATGGATACCATTCTCGTTAATCACATGTCCTAAAAAGTGAACTTCGCGAAGCCAAAACTCACATTTCGAGAGTTTAGCATACAGCTGTTCCTTCTTCAACAATTCCAGAATTACCCTTAAGTGCTCTTCGTGGTCAGCTTCGTTCTTGGAGTAGGCGAGAATATCATCGATGAAAACAATCACAAACTTGTCGAGGTACGCCTTGCATACTCGATTCATGAGATCCATAAATACGGCTGGTGCGTTGGTTAGGCCAAAAGGCATAACCGAAAACTCATAGTGACCATACCGTGTTCTGAAAGCCGTCTTTGATATATCTTCTTCGCGCACTCTTAGTTGGTGATAACCAGATCGCAGATCGATCTTCGAGTAGTAACTCGATCCTTGAAGCTGGTCAAACAAATCATCGATTCGGGGTAAAGGATAACGGTTCTTGACTGTCACCTTGTTCAACTCCCGGTAGTCGATACACATGCGGAAAGTCCCGTCCTTCTTTCGGACAAACAAGACAGGGGCTCCCCATGGCGATGAGCTAAGTCGGATAAAACCCTTATCCAACAAATCTTGCAACTGAGTGGACAGTTCCTGAAGCTCCGCCGGTGCGAGCCGATACGGGGCTCGTGCTATGGGTGCTGCACCGGGAGTCAACTCGATTTGGAACTCGACTTGTCGTACAGGAGGGAGTCCGGGCAAATCCTCCGGGAAAACTTCCGGAAAGTCTCGCACAACAGGTATATCTTCAATTCGTTTCTCCTCCGCGGGTTTCTCAACAATCTGCGCCAAAATTGCCGGATGACCCTTTCGTAGATACTTCTGTGCCTTCATGAGGGTGATAATGCTGGTGGTCATGCCGCTTCTCTCGCCTCGGACCGAAATGATCTCGCCGGAAGGGGTAGTAATGTGAACTATCTTATCGTGACATATAATCTCCGCTCGGTTCTCGGACAACCAGTCCATGCCGACCACGACATCGAAACTACTAAGCGTAAAAGGAATAAGGTCGATATCAAAGATATGATCTGACAGTTTTAACTTACATCTCGCAAGTACATGCGTCGTTACTATAGTCTTACCGTCAGCTAATTCGACAGGAAACTTAGCATCTAACGGAGTTGGAGTTAAGTCTAAAAGTTGGATAAAGGCATTCGACACAAAACTCCTATCAGCTCCAGTGTCAAACAAAACAGAAGCAAAACAATCGTTCACAGGGAACTTACCAGTCACCACGTGCGGATCATTGCGGGCTTGACCCGACCCAATTACAAACGCTCTTCCCTTGCCATTGCTTCCACCACTACTGCCACTTCCATTGCCTCCATTGTTGTCGTTCTGTTTCAGCTTGGGATAATCTTTTCTGAAATGGCCTTCCTGCCCACATTCAAAACATCCCTTCGTCGTCATAGGTGGCTTAGGAGCACCCTTTGCCGCAAGGTCTCCTCTACATTCTTTCGCTTGGTGACCCATCTTTCCGCATCTCTGACACTTGACACGGTCACACTGGCCAACATGATGATAGTTGCACCTATTGTACTTCGGATATTTCCCAGCATATCCGCTCGAACCTTGCCCGCTACCGTTGTTATTGTTGTTGTGATTTTGAGTGTTAAAGCTCCGAGTGAATTCGGGCTTACGGTAGTGTTGTTGCGGTGGGAGGTTCGAGGATGAAGATCTGGTGTTGTCAAACTTCCTCTTTCCGCTACTCGGGTTGCTGTTGCCGTTGTTGTCGTTACTCGGGTTGTCACGGGCTTTAGTGGTTGAACCCCTAGGTGGTAACGCACCTTGGGTCACAGCTTAGTTTGTGAGCCAAATGGATCGCTTGTTGAATCGTGGCTGGTCTGGAAGACGTCACCATGCCCTGAATCTGCGGTGCTAACCCATCAATGTACATTTCGATCCTCTTACTCGGCGGATCCACCATCCGCGGACACATCACAGCCAACTCGTGAGAACGGGTAGTGTAGGCTTCGATTTCTGAGCCCACCATCTTCAGTGACCAAAATTCGGACTCTAACTTCGAAATCTCCTCTCTCGGACAGTACTCCTCTCGCATCATGTTTTTGAACTCCTCCCAGTTCATCGCATTAGTCAGTTCCAATCCAAGGATCTGCACGTTCGAATTCCACCAAGTGAGGGCAGAATCCTCAAGTGTTCCAGCAGCGAATTTGACCCTACTGGCAGGGGGACAATTACACATCTCAAAGGCCGACTCGGCCTTCTCAGCCCAACGCAGGAAGCCTATAGCTCCCTCAGTGCCCTTAAACGTACTGGGCTTGCAGTCAAGGTAGTTCTTGAAGGTACATGTTCCACTTGGACCTCCAGTTTGGTTCTGAACATGTGCGGCTAAAGCGGCCGCCGCATGGTCGTTCAGCAGAGTTTGGAGTTCAGCTGCAGTCAAGTTGATGTTACCACGTCCTTGTCCAGCGTTTCTTCCAGCCATTTCCTAGAATCACAGTATAAAATGTTAAACATGAATTTTTCTTTCATATACAACACACCATACATGTAATAAAAAGATAGGTAAGAAAGAAATAAGAAACAACATCACATCACAACCATATATTAATCTAATTAATAAATCGTGACTAAAACCATTGTATTCACTACAAAGTATTTCCAATCAATCCTTAAAATCATAGAAAATAATAGTTCGGATGGAGACAACCCCTCCATCTAGGTGTCATCATCACTAGATGTCATCATCTGAGGACACCTCTGAGTGTGCCTCCTCCTCAACCGGCTCTTCCTCCGGTTCTTCTTCGGGTTCCTCCTCGGGATCTTCCTCGGGATCCTCCTCAGGCTCCTCTTCGGGGTCTTCTTCAGGTTCCACTTCAGGCTCTGCCTCAGGCTCGGCCTCAGGTTCGGCTGCGTTCTGAGCAAGTTGCATTTGTAAGACATCGCAACGCTCTAGAGCTATCTCGGTTCGGGTCCTTGCTACTTGGAGTTGCTCTTGCAAGTCTATCATCTCGGTTTGCATCTTCATCATAATTTTCATCTGTTGATCACTAGCCTCTTGCATTTCCTTCATTGCCGCTGCCATGCGGGCAATCTCCTCCTTAGTCTCGGTTCCGTCCTTCAACAGTCCGGAAACGTTCGATCTCGTATAGCGCATGTAACCCACGTCACGCTCCAAGCATGAAACAACAGCTGCGAGAACTCGCTCTACAGGTTCGGTTATGGGTGGTAGGGTGTTGGGATAAGCAGGATGGTTCGGGTGAGGTAACGGGGGAACTTGTTCGCGATAGACCATACGTCTGATCATGTTAGGGTACCAATCCCAGCTAACGTCGTTTTCGTATATGCCTCCGGATAGGCGGTACCTCTTCGGTGCGGGAGCTTCGAGTTCCGGGACTACTCGAGGTGGCGATGCGGTAGGTAACTGCGGTTCCTTCCCGTGAGCAGGCGTCATCGAATCGGATGATGATGAGGGTGGCGTCGACATTCCTACAGGTAAGCCGTGTATGCGCGCGCGTATGAGTGAAAGAGGTAAAGAGATAAGATTACAAGACTACGCAAATCTATGCAGTGCGTATCATTATAACAAATGGGTCGTCGCGGTTATAGTCTAATATGCATGCAGCTTCTAGTTCGCTATAACCAATGGCTCTGATACCAATCTGTCACACCCTCAAAATCCACTAACGGAGTTTTACCGTCAGAGGGTGTGAACTAACAGAATTGGAATCATCAGTTATAATCAAACCATGAAACAAAGTTTCAAAACCATGAAAACGTTTACGAGTAAATAAATGCCGAAGCGTAAAAACCTTAAATCAAAAGTTGCGTCACGCAGGACGACTTAAAACCAATGATAACCGTTAAAAATAAGTTTGCATAACAAAAGCGTTTTCAAGCAATGCATGTTCCTAAACCGCGCGCCCGCCTCGGCTACCTGAGAATAACATACTAAAAGTGTCAACACAAGGTTGGTGAGTTCACAAGTATATAAAATAAAACAATTAGCGTTTACGTTCAGCGTTTTGCGTTACACCGTTTTGCGTTACAGCGTTTTGCGTTACAGCGTTTTGCGTTAAGCGTTACCAGATAGTGTTATGTCAATTATATATATATATATAGATAGCTAGCCTATAAAACAAGTATCATTAAGTGTTCGACACCGAAGCTGACTGTTTATCAATTTGCCTTGCCACCAGGTCATCCAGACCATGGTATGTGTTTAGCCAAGATTACACCCGCTCGACATCAAGTCGAGTTTAGCGTTGGGTGGGGTTTGTCAAACCCAGTAGTACTACTCAACAGTGACTCGCTATTATCCAAATATTAACCGGTTCGATGTTATGAAGGACTTTAGTTTACGCTTTTGCCACTTAGTCTTTACAAGTGATATATAATCTATATTAACAAAATCTTAAATGCGTTTCGGAGTATGTTATCTCCCCCAACTGAAAAGCGTTTAAAAAAAATTTAAAAGGGGAAAGTGAAACTCACTGTTTGCGAAGAAATTCCCAAATTAAATCACCAAGATGCGCGTCACAGAAAAACTCTCTCTAGCGTTCTAAAACAACAAAGAGATTTTTTTAAGTGTCGGAATATTATCGAGTCTCTAGACCCGGCACATAATACCTATGCACATAACATGTTTCGTGTTTCGTTTTGTGAATCGTGTGTGACTTTAACAAATGTATTTGTGATACATTACATGTGTAAGCAATTACATACGTGTCATGTATTCATAAAGTACATCACTAGCAATTACTCCCCGTAAGGGCATTTTGGTCAACAAATAACAATTTACTAGCCATTATTCCCCATGAGGGCAATTTGGTCAAATCATTGCAATCAATTAGCAATTATTCCCCGCAGGGGTATTTTGGTCAAAACATAACAATTATATAGCAAGTATCATGTTTCATGCATTTTCACACAACTCAGCAGCTAGTTTCACCGAGACAGAATTTCTACTTGAAAGATTGTACTATTCCACCGATCATAGCATCTCAATTAATTTACCAAAAATCATCACAGAAGCACATATATCTTAGGTTTCCAGAACATATTTTATTATATTTTTATTCCACATAGTTTTCTCAAAATCATCAAATCATTACAGCAAACTCATAACAGTCAAATTCATGCGCAACAGAATGTTATTTGCAATTACCGTTAAACGAAAAATCCAATAAATGCAAGACCACTTGGGTTAGGTTACTAACTCAATGAGTCAACTTCCAGAAGTGGAACCAACCCAATTGGTCTTGTAGATCCTGAGATATAACATTTACAACACAACCTAACAGCAGGTCTAACAGCTCAGCTTTGCACCACGTTTTTGTAAAATCATAAAAGTTAACTTCTACTTGTCCAAAAATTACAAGTTTATATTTTTTAGAAACTAGACTCAACCTAGTTTACTGTAGTATCAATAATCTCAACCAATTTTCACATTTACACTTCGTTACAGTCACTTAAACATAAATAACACATTCTGTCCAGAAACTGTTTGCATCCAAACTCAACATATTAACAATCTATGAACTATCATGCATTCATATAACACTCTAGACTCCATAAACACCATCCATGCACATCAATTACACATTACATACATGATTAGGGTTTTTGTTTGAACTCAAATCAATGACACAACAATCAACATGCAACAACATTCAATCTAGTTATCAAATCATTATCCAATCAACAACAAATCATATTAACTATACATACATGAAATCGGTCAAGCTAGGGTTTGCAATTAACCCAACAAACACCAAAATCAAGTAACAAGGATGTATAGGATAATCAATTATACCTTCCTAGCACCTAGTTCTTCAATCAAGGGCTTGATTTGATGGTTGAATGTGTGTGTGAAGGCGACGGCAGCAAGGGTTCACAAGAGAGGGTTCCGATCGGGACTTGTGGGGAAAGTAAATAAGTTAGGGTTAAGGTTATTAGTATATATTTATAATAGTAATAAGTTACACTCAAGTCCCTCCACTATCAATTGTTGTTTTTCTAATTTAACTAACTAGTTTACATCTTGAGTTAACGTTTATAACCATGTTATCACATAACACATAAGTCTAACACATAATTATCACATAATTACTGCTTTGACGTTTTTCGTTTATTCACCAATTGTTTGCGTTAGCTCGTTTGCGTTTCGGTGCAAATCCCGAAAGACTACACATGTAGTAAGTGTTAAGCGTCATTTAAACCCTAGTTTAAATGTAATGAAGTGTGCGTTATAGATTCAGTGATCTTATGTTTGAATTGACGGAGTTGAGTTAACGGAGTTAGCCTGAAATTGACGATTGTCACATCATTCCCATGTTAAAGAATTTTTGTCCCGAAAATTTGAGTCAAGTCGTGATGAGTGTCTAAAAAAGTAAGAAAAATTTCAGTTTGTCATATTTATGCTTTTCCAAGCCGGGTTTTACCCGAAAATGATCATGGGGATGCTCACGGGTTGGGTTAATACCACATCGAAGGGTTACACGTTAAAACAGAGATGATTATAGGAGTTTTGGATGAGCCGTAGCTTTTGCTGGGCAACTTCGCCTGCAGCTAAGTTCGCTGCATAATTTCGCTGTCAAGTTCGCCTATGGTTAACTTCGCTGGACACAAGTTCGCCTATGGTTAACTTCGCTGGACACAAGTTCGCCTATGGTTAACTTCGCAGCATACAAGTTCGCATGCTGTTAACTTCGCTGCTATAAGTTCGCTGGTGATAAGTTCGCCATTGATAAGTTCGCTTAATGTTAAGTTCGCTTAAAATGCTAAGTAAAAGTAGTCCAGTACTAGACCACGAATCGGGCTAACGAATTAGGCTTAATTAACTGTAACGAATGAGTAAGTGAATAAAATAATAACTCAAAATCCTAATGGAAAATGTGTTAAGACAGCTTAACCCAAGCTAGGGGCTCTGCCCCTTGGCCCCCGCTAGGGGCTGCCGCCCATAGAACCCCGCTGCCAGGGGCGCTGCCCCCGGAGCCCTGTTCGTTGTGGGTTATATAAAGATAGAAATACGATATGAGTAGTAATAGTAAATTGATACATGTAAATATTATACTGTTAGCCGTGCACAGCTCAAGAAAGGGATTACGATTTACGGTGAACGTAACCGCATTCAGGTGAGTTTCTAGCCCCATTTCCTTGTTATGTTTTCGGGACTGTGTGCATACTCGATGTGAATGTTAATACACTTGCCTTAAATGGTAAGTGTATGTCTTAATGACGATTGTGATAGTTATTTATGTATGCTTGACAATACGTGAACGACCTTCGGGTATTGCACGTATTGTTAAGGCAAGTATAGTGTAGTATGTATGATATGTGTGTGTGAATATGGGAGTATGTACAATTATGTTGTATATGGTATTTAATGTATGGCTATGATAATGAAGGGTAAGGTAAGGTTAAAGGGTTGCATACCCTAATAATATATGCGAAGGATAAAGGGTTGCATACCCCAATAATATATGCGAAGGATAAAGGATTGCATACCCTAATAATATATGCGAAGGTTAAAGGGTTGCATACCCTAACAATATATGTGAAGGTTTAAGGGTTGCATACCCTAATAATATATGCGAAGGTTATATGGCGTAATGCTCTTTAAAACGTAAGGTATGAAAATGAAAGAAAGAAAGTACGAAAGTAAGTAAGTATATTATAAACGAAAGTATGAAAGTATGTAGTTACGAATGTATTGTATGTTATGTGATTAACTAGAACTCACTCAGCGTAGCTGACTTTTAGTATGCACGCAGGCAAGTAAAATGAGACAGCTGGCTTGAGCAGGGACACGTGGCAGATGAATAAGGTCCTGGCATCGGAAGATTTATTATGTTTTATAATTAATGTTTTGACTTTGAAAGACAAGACGAATGTTTAAAGACATGTTATGATGTAATGATCTATGAAAGTTTTATGTTCTGCGTAAGGTTTCAATTAACTCTGATATTTAGAACTGTGTTTATGAGTAAATCCAACGTCCAAATGTGAGGTACCGGTAACGGGGCCTTACAATGTTGCTCCTCCAAAGACTGTCGAGCAAGCTGAAAGGATCCAAAAAAAGATTCTAATAATGAAGAATTCAAATCAGAATGTGGAACCTTCTGATCACCAATATAAATTTATTGTTGAATTCCAAAAGGGATTCTCTGACAAGTATGGTGAACGATCAGGCGTCGTGTCATGGGGATTTGAAATTGATAAAGCTATGTGGTGGGTGAAAAGGAGGTCTGGCAATACTGAATACTACAAGAAGATGAAAGACTTTGGGGGGTCATGCACAAAAGTTGACCTAAGTGACTTAATCAACGCTCCTTTTCACAACCCCAACAACGACTAGAAGGCTACCGACTTCTGGAACTTTCTAAGGAATCAAGTTGATCAAGGATTCCCAAATATGACCACAGCCGGATAATTTTTGTAGAAAGTCAAAGGGGTCCGAGATCCAATAACCGGGAAACCCATGGTCAATGTCATGTGGCCAGCAACGAAGAAATCAAGTCACATTCCGCTCTTTACTAGAATTATTGATGGTGCATTGGATGAAATGAAATTCGGGACATATGATGGTGAGACAGCAATGGTCGTTATTCGTCTAAGAAAGGGGTAGTTTCGATTTGTTGATCCACGTGACTTGCTGAAGTTTGGTGAAAAGGATATCAAAACTCTTAGCTATTTTCAAATTACGGCTAAACCGTTGTACAAGCCAGCTGCTAAGGAGTATATAGGCATGGTTGGGTCAATCATTCGTACAGGTCTGTGGGCTGGTGCATACAAAGAAGTGGATGCAAATATACTTGAGCACGATTGATGTTGAAGATACAAACCAAGGGGGAGATTGTTGGGCTACTATTAATATGGTTTGCACTTTGTTTTGGGTTTACATTGTAAACCGATATCACGTGGATATCGGTAGGCTTTTGGGTAGTGTCGGGCTTGTATGTAGTCTCTATATAAACCTTGTAAGAGCATTCTCATCCCATCCCCTATAATTATGTGTGGGGAGTTTGCAAATTATGGGGTGGGGTTGTGAGTGATTGTGAGTGTAAATTATAGGGTGGAGAGAGAAATATAGTGATTTTTTGTAAATTTGGGGAACATTGTTTGCCCCTATTTATTTTTTAATATTTGTTGGATTGGTTGTGAGTAGAGGAGAGAGAATGTTGTAATAATAAATGTATAAAAAATATTATTTAATTGAACATGAGAGAGAAATGTAGTGTTTTTTAGTGTAATTATAGAGATAGGGATAAGGAATGGAATAAGAATGCTCTAACTAGGTTAACTTTTGAGTAGACGTTTGAGATGAGAGAGAGAGAGAGAGAGAGAAGTATTGGTTGTTTTGTAACCTATTGTTCTTAAGCACCTGACGTGAATATACGTGTGTTTTGAAGCAACTTCATTGTGTTCTTATTGTGTTTACTTGTGTTACGTTGAATCCACTCGTGTTAGATTCCGCCTAACAAGTTAAGATGATATCACATTGAAAGATCCTTCTCATGGTACTCACATGTCGGTTATGACGATTAACTTGATCACCCTATACTCACAACCACTTATAACCCCACCCTATTATTTGCAAACTTTCCTCACAAGATTATAGAGGATAGGATGAGAATGATCTTAGTCCTAGTTTTTATTTTTATGAAAATATCATAAATGCAAAGGTTAAAAAATGAGTACACGAGATGTTATGATTTGAGTAAATTACATGTTTGGTTAATGTGGTTTGGCATGTTTAACTCTTACCGTTAAAAAAGGAATCTTTTGACATATCATGATAAGTTTTTTAAGTTTTGTAACTCTTCCTATCTTTAATGCTTGCCTCATCCATTTTTTTTATGTTAAATCTAATTATGTGAAGACTCTTGATAAAGTAAATATAACAAAAAAAATAAAAATTAAATCTTATTCTTAATTCTATTACAGTTATGGTATTTCCTAATGCTTTTTATTTAAGTTTTTACTAATAATTTACCCCGTCAAAGATATCTAATCAGAAACATTAATAAATCTCTTAACAATGTATTGTATTAAAGGTTCTTAACTTTATATATTACACGAATGTGTCATAATATCACATACATTGCCATCTGAAGAAACACTAAGTGACCCCGGGCAGATTACGGATAATCTGGGGGTTAAATAGATGTTTCCCACGAGGGGTTAGATCCGGCAAAGATGGTTCTTCTGATGACCTGCAAAACAGACACCGTGAGCTCGTCACTGAGAAGGGGGGGTACCTCCTTGTGACCACCCTCCGGCGTGAGAATCAGACTAGATTGCTCTTGAATATAAGTGTATATTAAGAGAATGACTAGAGCAGATATCAGGTAATATATCCAGATAAGATATGAGATAAGATGATACCGTTCCAAGGTGTTGGAGTATTTATAGCCGAATGTAGGTTTCCAAGCAGGTACAGCCGGCTGAATAGTATTCCTGTTCTGCCAACTGTGGGCTACGCACATGCCATGCTGGTGGTTGGTGGGTAGGCAGCGGCTGATAGTGACCAGGCCGGCTGTGTACTATTCCTGTTCCACCAACTGCAGGCTATGCATGTCCTCCGACAGGTTGGTGAGTAGGCAGCGGCTAATAGTGACATACAGTACAAGAGCGTGCTGCTCGTCATACTGTTGTCAGTGAGCTGTCGTATCTTTGGTCAGATCTTTTGTCCATACCTCGTCAGGTACAGTACAAAATATCCTCCAGTATCGTACGGACTGGCTCATTTGGGCGGGAGTTTTCCCGGCTTTGTGCGGGAGTGTTCCCGGCTTGCTCACTCCTTCTTCAGGTGACATTACTGAATTATTTAAGAGTTAAGTGCCTTGTGCGTGTAGCCTTGCTGCGCGGGTAGCCTTCCCTGATGGCTAGTATCCGTAGCTGCGGGAACAGGCGGAGTACGTCGACCATTGGGAGGCTTTTCCTGCGGGAACAGCTTGCGTACTGTGCGTAAGGACGTCACGTCTCTGAGCATGGTGGGTCCTGCGGATCCAGTTGGTTTCTGCGCAGACGTCTCTCTTCAAGGTCTTGCGAGTTTAGCCTTTGCGCAGACGTCCCTCTTGAAGGTGAGTCTTGCGGGTTCAACTGCGCAGACGTCCCTCTTTGAGGTGAGTCTTGCGGGTCCAACTGGGCTCTGCTGGGACCTACCTCTTCAAGTCCCCCCATTCCAATGTTCTTCTCATGAATTGTTAATAAGTGAGGTGAACTTTTAGACTTAAGCAAAGGGTTTTGAAAAGGGTTTAGTTTTAAGGTTTTCCATGGGGATTCTTCCCGCGGAAGTCCTAATGTCACGTGCAGAAATTCCCGACTTTTCTGCTTGATCTTTGGGTATGATGCGGGTAGGTCTGTAACCTCCTCGCAAGTCAGGAGCGTTGAGTTCCAGTTGTGTAGATTCTCCATGAGGTTTTGGTAATTTTGAGCATAGTGATCAATTATGTTAAACAACCAATTCCATTTTGGAGCTTCAAACAATCTAGTTATCGATGTTCCCGCTATGCGAGGATGTTATTCCCCTTTCAGTAAGCATGGCCCAGGAGATCCTTCTTGGTTTCAATTCCCTGCGGAGTGCTAGGTATGTGAAGGGTTTCGCCTTGACACTGTACCCACACTCGTCTTACAGTTACTTTACTTCCAAGGTATTCCTGGCTTCAATTCCCTGCGGGTGCTAAGTATGTGAAGGGTTTTGCCTTGACACTGTACCCGCACCCGTCATATGGTTACTTGGTTGCCGAGGTGTTCTTGGCTTCAATTCCCTGCAGGTGCTAAGTATGTGAAGGGTTTTGCCTTAACACTGTACTCGCACCTGTCTTATAGTTACTTGGTTGCCAAGGTAAGGGGTATATTCCCGCTTACTTTTGAATCTTTTTGAATTTTTTGAAATTCGAAGAGTTGGTGAAAGGATAAGAACAGTCCAAACTGTTGAAGGGACGTTAGTGTAGTCCGACGGTCGCTTCTGACAGTTTCAGGACGTGCAGGAAGTTATGGCGACGTGACAGTATATGGTCATTCCAAACGCTTTTTCAGGCGCGTGGGCGCGACTTTTCGGGCGCGTGGCCGCGAATTTTACGGCACGCGTCCTGTCAACAGCTGTTGCCAGCTTGCTTTTTCCACGTGTCATAGTTTCATTGCACATTCGATTTCTCTCTCTTCCGCATTAAATTCATCGCATTTATTGGCATGAGTATATAAAGGGGGAGAGGGTGCATCTTAATCCACACTTTCACTTTTCTCTTCTTCTTCTAAACGATTTCCAGCGAATATTCTCCTGAAATCGTTCTTCTTTCCATCTTTCTAAACATGTCTTCCCTTCGTGATCCTGAGGCTATTGCCGAGGAGTCCGACGTGTATACGGAGAATCCGTCGTCCACTTCTGATAAGGACGATAAGAGTACTGCTGGCGAGTGCTAGTGTGCTCTTCCCGTCGGCCAGTATCAGTATATCGTCAGGAAGTTCATGCTCGAGCCTTTCGAGCCTGAGTTTCCTGAGCCACACCAGACGGTGTATGATGCCCCCAAGGGCAAAATAGGGGTGTATGCTGCATTCTTCATCTATGGGAATCTCAGGTTCCCATTGACGAAGTTTGTATACTGTGTTCTGGAGAGACACGGTGTGCACCTGACGGAGGTACACCCAATGGCGATCGCAAAGATCCGCCATTTTGAATGGGTGTGCCTCATTCTGGGCGTGGAGCCCCATGTCGACCGCCTGATGACCTTCTATTCTTGGAGGTGCATCCAGGGGTGGTATACCTTGGTCAATCGGATCAAGGGTCTGAAGATCTGCACAACCGAGCGCAGTCTTCGGTCTTGGAAGCGGGAGTTCTTCTATATCTCCGCTCGCGTCGTCCCGATAGCGATGACGTTTAAGAACGGGAGAGCTCTCCCGAACCTTCACGCCTCCAACTACGAGGAGGCGGAATGGTTCGCCAAGATTTTCCGGATCCAGTCTCTGGTTTACCGCTTTGCGGAGTCCGGGATGGTGATGCTCGGGATGAGCCGGGTGTGGAAGAATGCTGGGGCGGAGGCGCCGCAGATTCCCATCGTCCTTGAATACGGTTTGAACTATATCCCTTACGGTAATCTTCACATCTTTTTGCTAATTTAGGGTTTTTCCGCTAAACTGTTTTTTCTTTTGTTTTCAGAGGGAAACGATTTGCAATCGCTTCTGTATCCGCGGGAAGCTGATGGTCCCGCTCTGATGGGTACCCGTGCTCTTGATGAGAACGAGTTGCCCATCTTGGAGCAAACGAGGGATCGGTTTGTGGAGGTCTACCCGCCGGGCCACCCAATTCTGAGCGCCACGCGGCCAGGTAAGGAGTTATTTAACCGTCGCCCTCTCAATGCTGAAACCTCTGCTGGAATTCCTCTAATTCTGTCATCTTCTGATGAGGAATCCGCAGACGGTCCTTTCTTGACGCGGAAGAAGAAGGCTGCTGGCGGGAAGGGCAAGGCGAAGGTTGCCTCCACGCCGATAAGGGGAACCGGTCAAACTCGGAGACCGAGAGCGAGGAGGCGACGGGGAACCCAGGTGGTGTTGAGACCACTGCTCCGGAAGCTGAGACGACTGTCACCTCTGAGCAGCCCAGGACGACGGTGACCGGTATGAAGAGGCCGGCTCCATCGGGTTCGTCCCCGCCTGTTCGCACCTTCAAGCTCAAAAGGACCCGTAAGTATAAACTTTTATCTTAACTGCATAGCTTTCCGCCATTATCCTTATATATCTTCTTTGTGCAGGCGTGGATGCTACCGCATTCCAGGGTGGAGCGGGGAGGAGCACCTCCGGACCCATGACGGTAGGCTTGGTCAACCTACCTGAGGCGATGACCCAGGCGACTGCGCCTGCTTCAGTTGTTGGTTCAGGCGCTCACCCGGTTGAGCCAATTGTTCCAACTGTGACGACGTCTCCGCCGGCTGTCAGTACCATATTCACTGATTCCTTCACTGAGCCGGAGGTGAGTGTTTCTGTGGATTCTTCCGCAGCCGCGGCCACGGTTGTGAGTTCACCTCCGGTGAGTTCACCTCCGTTGGTTTCCACCGCAGCGGCTTTGTCCGTGCCTCCCGCGCCGGCAACTACCTCGCCCCCGGCCGGTTCAGTAGGTATGTTTGGGGCTTCAAGCCAATCTGTGCCTCCTTCCCATCTGCCTGACCTCTTGGATGGATATCCGTTAGGTTCAGGTGATGGGTTCGACGGCTACCGGCCTGTTGTCGACCCTACAGGTGCGTAGGGTGAATTTGGCCTCTTTTGTTTTTTTTTGTTTTTTATTTTTTTATAATCTTTTCCTAACTGCCTTTTGTTTTTGCAGTGTCGGATTCGAATGAGGTGTTTGTTCCGCGGTGGAACATCCGCCGGGGAACCACCCTTCGGACGCCTGTAGACTGCGTCGAATGGGCGCGCCTCGCCGCCTCCGCTGGTGCGCTGGGGGAAGCCATGTCCAGCTACCAGGAGGGTAGGCTGTCGAATGAACTGCGGATTCTCCTTGCCCGGATGCAGCCGCGCGTCGAGTTACTTTGTCGTGAAAATGACAAGTTAAAGACGGCGCGTAGCCTGGAAGTGGCTCAGGCGCGGGCCATTCGGGAGGAGAACAAGAGGCTTGTCGCAGTTGCTGCGGAAAAGGAGAAGGCCTTCAAGGCCCTCGAGGTTGAAGTTCAGGCCCGGCTCGAGGCCCGTTCCAAGGCTGCCCAAGCTGTTAACGAACAGCTTCGGCTGGCTAAGGAAACTGCACGGAACGCAACTGAGAGGGCCACCAAGGCTGAAGCTGTTGCTGAGCCTCTACGCATTGAGAATGAGGAGCTTAAAGCCAAGCTAGAGAGGCTCCAGCAGGCTCATGATGCCTTGGCTATGGAAGACGCCAAGAAGCTCCAAGAGATCTTGGACCAGAGGGGCGTGCTTGACCACACTGAGCGGAAGCTAAAGGGCGTTGAAGAGGCTGCTGCTAAGGAAGTGTTGCTCGCCAACCTTAACAAAAGTGAAGCCGAACGCGCCCGTAACCAAGCTCAAGGTGCCCTCCAGGAGGCTCTGGTTGCCAAGGAATGGCTTCTACGAGAAGCGTTGTCGCAGGTAAGCTTAGCTTCATAATGTCTTTACGCTTTTCTTTGTACTTAGAAAAGGTTTTGATACTTGTATTTTTTTCTTGTAGGTTGTGCATCGAGTCTTCACGGACACATCTTACGACGATGCCATGAGCGCAGCCCTCAACGCTTCTCATGAGGATGGGGAAAAGGCTGGCTTCCTGCTTGGTCTAGGGTTCGTTGAGAAGGGCATCCCGCCTTCGAACTTCCCTTTATATGATGTGGATACTGAAGCCGTATATGACCAAGCAGTGAACCAATATGCCGCCTTCGCGCATCCGGTGGTGGAGAAGGTGAACGAAGTTGCTGCTGCTGATGATGGGCTAACCATTCTTAAGACCTTCCTTAAACCGCCACAGCCAACTGATGGTGCGGGTACAAGTGGGTTTGGAGGGAGTGGACCTGAAGCTTGAACCTTTAGATCCCTTCCCACTATTAGGATAGGTTTACATTGTATAGATTTATATTCTTGTAGGCGGGTAGATACCCGGCCATTCTTGTAATACTTGAATTATTATGGAATATAAATCTTTGTGCGGGTAGGACCGCTACTTTCACTGGATGACTTGCTTTATAAACGTTATATGACTTGCTCATGCATACTTTAGTTTAAATTAGCAACTTTCCAAGTGTTCTGAATAAGTTAACCTTTGAACGTGGTAGATAATAGGTTGAAGTTTTGCTTCCTCCTTCGTGATTGTGCGGGTAATACCGTCACGTGAACTTAGTAGGATGACTAAACTTTACCTATATCTGACCTGCGTGGAGGTTTTCCTCATCTTTTCCTTAGAAATTTTCTAAGTGTTTAGAATAAGTTAACCTTTGAACGTGGTAGATAATAGGTTGAAGTTTTACTTCCTCCTTCGTGATTGTGCGAGTAAGACCGTCACTTGCACTTAGTAGGATGGCTAAACTTTACCTATATCTGACCTGCGTGGAGGTTTTCCTCATCTTTTCGTTAACCGTTCGACGCGCGGTTGTCAATAGGTTAGTTCGGTTTCCTCTATCATGATTTGTGCGGTTAGGACCGGCACTTTCATTTGGTGGGATCAGTCTTTACCTATAACTGACCTGCGTGAAGGTTTTCCGTTTATTGTGTTTACGCGGGTTTTGCCGCCGTCCACACGCAACTATTTCTTTACACTTATTTATGCGGTGAAAACCGGCATCAGTGTTTTGAATAAATTAACCGTTCGACGCCCGGTTATCAATAGGTTAGTTCGGTTTCCTCTATCATGATTTGTGCGGTTAGGACCGGCACTTTCATTTAGTGGGATGACCAAACTTTACCTATGACTGACCTGCGTGAAGGTTTGCCGTTTTTTGTGTTTATTTGGGTTTTGCCGCCTTCCACACGCAACGACTTACTTCCCCACTTATGTATGCGGTGAAGACCGGCATATCAGTGTGGAAAGTTCATAAGTATAAATGTAAGACCATCAGCATCAATGTGATAAGGAGAATCATTTCCATTAGAAGTGGCTCTGGGCCTTTTTTTTACAAGTTTAGAATTGATCTACATGCAAACTGTGTAATTGAGCTCCCTTCCATGTTGTTGGGATGGGAGTGCCATCGAGCCGATATGCACCTGGTTCGGGATATCGTTGTTTACGCAGTATGTAGTCTCCAACATTGAAGCAGCAGTTTCATTCTTGTGTTCCCCAACCGTGGTTCTTCACGTATTAGCCTGCTCAGCGTTCATTACGCCACGAGGTGTGCGAGCGTCCCATCTCTGACAAATGCTTCGACGATGTCCTTCAAGTCTATGCATTCTTCGGTGTTGTGGCCTCTTGTTCTGTGGAAGTCACAGAATTTGCTCTGATCAGCGTTGTGACGCTCTCGGATTATTGGAGCTTTTGGCCATGGGAGCCTCTCGGTGTCAAATATTTCGGTGACGCTTTTGGTGAGTGGCGTCCATCTGGAGTTCCGGTACGACGACCGCATGTTATCCTTTCCGCCTAACCGAGGGTGCGAGCCGGATGAGGTGTCAAAGTTTACCCTTGACTGCCAAATGCCTAGCTTCCTCTTCTTGTTTAGTAGGGCGGTAAGGACATTGTTTTCTCTTGTTTTCTGGGTGTAGAGGTTTGTGCTCTGAGGGAGATCTCTACCCAGTTGCTTTTCCGTTTCCGCGAAGCGTTTAGCCGCTGTCATGATGGCATCCCATGTGGATGGCATGCCATCTTTACCCGTTAAGGTGCGGATGAGCTCTGGGTCTTTAGCGCCGTGGATGAAAGCAGCACGAACAAGATCTTCGCTAATGTTGCCCAGACTTAGCTTCTTTGAATTGAAGCGCGTGATGAAGTCTAGTAAAGACTCATCTTCCTCTCGGATGCAGTTGAGGATTGTCCATTGCTCTTCAGTGTACTTTCTTTGTTGACTGAAGTGTTGGCTGAACTTCTGTTGGAAGTCTGCCCAATCGTAGATGTGGTGGACCGGTAGACGGTCGAACCATGCTCTAGCCGCTCCCACCAGCGTCATCTAGAACATTTAACACCACGTGGGTTCCGTCCAGTTGCTGACGGTTGCCCCCGCTATGAATCTGTTCAAATGATCGTCTGGGTCGGATATACCATCATAAGTGCAGATGTTGGACATCTGTTTGGCACTTTTCGGGGCGATTGCTTCCGCAATGTCCCTTGCGAACTTGGACGTTCCCGCATTTGCAGCAGTTGGTCTAAAGGTCTTGGAGAAGTCACGTGGGTTTCCCCCCACGTTCTTCGGTTTGAAGGTTTTTCCGAAATTCCTTCTTGGCTGGAAATCCGTCTCCTTACGCTTCCCTTTCGCCCTATGGCGAGGGTTTGCGTCGGTGTCAGATTCCTCCTGGTCATCATCCGAGTACTCGCAGTCACTGCTCATGTTGAGCTGTTGAGTGCTTCCAAATTCGTCAGCCTGTTGGATGGAACGTAAGCGTTCGTCCAACTCAGCTTGGAATTCCTTCTGACGTGCTTCCGCCCACGCTTTAACTTGTTCAAGTGTTTGGCGGGGGAGCCTCGTCTGTTGTCTCTCCAACTGGGCATCGGTGAATCCCAGGGAGAAATTTACTGCACTTGCCCCGGCTTGGGTAACGGGGGTAGTGTTCGTAAAATTTACTGCACTTGCCCCGGCTTGGGTAACCGGGGTAGTGTTCGTAAATATTGTGTGCTTGCCGGTGTTCCCCCCAGTAGCTGGGGTTGTGGTTACCGGGGCTTCTTGGTCACTCGTTGGCCTTGGCAACGGAGTAACCTTAACCATCTTTCCAGAAGTTTGAAAAAAATGAAAAGGAAGTAGTTCTAGCTTTTGTCCCACGGATGGCGCCAATGAAGAAACACTAAGTGACCCCGGGCAGATTACGGATAATCTGGGGGTTAAATAGATGTTTCCCACGAGGGGTTAGATCCGGCAAAGATGGTTCTTCTGATGACCTGCAAAACAGACACCGTGAGCTCGTCACTGAGAGGGGGGGTACCTCCTTGTGACCACCCTCCGGCGTGAGAATCAGACTAGATTGCTCTTGAATATAAGTGTATATTAAGAGAATGACTAGAGCAGATATCAGGTAATATATCCAGATAAGATATGAGATAAGATGATACCGTTCCAAGGTGTTGGAGTATTTATAGCCGAATGTAGGTTTCCAAGCAGGTACAGCCGGCTGAATAGTATTCCTGTTCTGCCAACTGTGGGCTACGCACATGCCATGCTGGTGGTTGGTGGGTAGGCAGCGGCTGATAGTGACCAGGCCGGCTGTGTACTATTCCTGTTCCACCAACTGCAGGCTATGCACGTCCTCCGACAGGTTGGTGAGTAGGCAGCGGCTAATAGTGACATACAGTACAAGAGCGTGCTGCTCGTCATACTGTTGTCAGTGAGCTGTCGTATCTTTGGTCAGATCTTTTGTCCATACCTCGTCAGGTACAGTACAAAAGATCCTCCAGTATCGTACGGACTGGCTCATTTGGGCGGGAGTTTTCCCGGCTTTGTGCGGGAGTGTTCCCGGCTTGCTCACTCCTTCTTCAGGTGACATTACTGAATTATTTAAGAGTTAAGTGCCTTGTGCGTGTAGCCTTGCTGCGCGGGTAGCCTTCCCTGATGGCTAGTATCCGTAGCTGGGGGAACAGGCGGAGTACGTCGACCATTGGGAGGCTTTTCCTGCGGGAACAGCTTGCGTACTGCGCGTAAGGACGTCACGTCTCTGAGCATGGTGGTCCTGCGGATCCAGTTGGTTTCTGCGCAGACGTCTCTCTTCAAGGTCTTGCGAGTTTAGCCTTTGCGTAGACGTCCCTCTTGAAGGTGAGTCTTGCGGGTTCAACTGCGCAGACGTCCCTCTTTGAGGTGAGTCTTGCGGGTCCAACTGTGCTCTGCTGGGACCTACCTCTTCACCATGTCCCAAGGTTCTTTCTTGTATTTTCTTTATCTTAGTTTTTCACACATTTCATGTGCTATATATGTGTTTTTCTTATCAAAGTATTTTGAACATGTGATGCATAATCTTCTATAAAAAATGAACTAAAAACATAAATATGTCACTTTTCAACCAAAGGGTCTTTGACGTAATACTACCAAAGTTTAACATAAAGGTTTGTCTTTTCAAATGATAAAGATTCAACAGCTGCGGTCGTAAAAACTAAAAACAACAACTTTCCAAATCTTTCACATTACGAACAAATACTAAAAACCTAACTATTTCCCTACATCTGTTAGTCTTTGAAACATTTAAACATTAACTATGAAATGGCACTCCAGTTTCAGGAAGCCATGACTCTCCTGACAAGAAAGTATCAACCAAAAACTGCTCAGCTTCCTCTTTGGTTCTCAAAACATGATATCCGGGCCATTTCATCCTACCATTCGTATCAGCACTCTCTCCAGCGTTCATGTACTCCGCATAATACAACTTATCAAATGCAATGTTATCCATAAATGGCAACCACCCTTCAGGATCGATCACGTCACCAAAATCACACTTTAGATACACCACCTTCGAGTAATCCCTCCAAGGGCGCCCTAGATACGTCTTCACCAACTCGCCTGTTGGATTGGAGTCCGGTGCACGGATGATTTTAGAATTTTGTATTACAAATCCGGTTGTGGAAGTTGAACTATCTCTTCCTTGAGTGGTTATCGTATTTTCTTGCCCGAGCACTGGTGTTCAGACATAAATGTTGCAATCTTGGAGGACTGCAGTCGCGTCACCAAATATAAAATCTACTGTTCTGTATATGTCACATTCACGCAAAAACTGTTTGTTTTCGGAGAGACATAAGGTGTCTTGGTACCCTTTGAAGCTACATTGGTAGAAACTCGAGAGATCCGAGGCCGATAGAACTGCGATGGCTTGTTCCTTATCGGGACCCGCAGTGTTCTCGAACGTTATTCGGACACCAACAAAGCCCTGCCCCCAAACCTCTACATATAAGGTAACAAAACACAAATTAAACGAATAACAATATGATTAATGACAATGACAAAATTAAACAATAGGGAACTTACGAACGGTTGCGGTGTCGTAGGTTAATACGTTGTCACGAACATTTTTATCACTTGTTATAACGGTTGCATCAATGCCATCTCCGATGAGCATTAAGTTGGTAAGGGATTTCTTGATTATGATGTTTTCATTATAAATACCAGCTTTCACGTATATAATAAATTTATTTGCACCTATATTTATTTCTGTTACTCTTTCACTTCTTTGATTTTCTGCTTCTTCGATGGCTTCAGTGATTGTACTAAAATGACCGGAGCCATCTTGAGCCACCACCAAATTTGGTTTTATTGCATCGCCTTCTTCGGTTACTTGAACCGATCCATCATGGTTTATTGTGAATAACTTACTAGCCAACTTACTAGTCACAAGTTTGTGTTCAACTTGCATATCTTCAAATAACTTTGAGAAGTTGAAGTATGTGAAGCCTTTGAGGCATGTATAATGGTTAACTATGGTTGCACTTAACCATCGTTTTAAACCATATGCGCTCATATAACTTGTTGCGAGATTTAGATGGTTTATTACATCATCATAAAGCTCTAGGCAATCCATTAAACTTGTCTTGGCTTGTACATCAAACGCGTTATATGACGTAGCCAACAAGTGTTTGAGGGCTTCTCGAGTTTTACTCGCTGACACCTTGATGCTAGAGTCGGGAGACTCAAACTCAGGACCAATGATAAGATTGCATAACTCCGCGAAAGGGGTTTGGTAGCAAAGCGAGACCTCAAAACAAATAATGGAAGTTGAAAATATGAGAATCGTTATGCAATAAAATTGTATAAGGTGTGTTTTTGACATTTTGAAAGCATGTTGGTTGACTGTAACTTAAGAGGTTGGTGCCTATTTATATGGACTCGTGTAAATGTAGCTTTTATTATGTTGATTAGTCAGTCAAATGTTACTGGAAGTAAGTAAATATATTTATTGAATCAGTCTATTCAGTTTTTTCAGTTTATATGAGAACTTGAAAAAGGAATACACGATAATTGCTTATTTGGTGTAGGCTAATTTATTGCCCTATGAATTACTTTCCTTTTTTATTTAGGTGTTAGAAACAATCAATACGTACTCTTCCTGTATAAAATATTAAGAACTTTTTTAAGAGCAGTTTAATTTATTTATTTTTGTTTCGGTATTTAATCTCCACTTAGAAAGACATATTCTTATTTAACACTTTAATACCACCAACCATATTGGTAAATACTAATAATAACTATCATTTAATTTTATGTATAATATAGTAAAGAAAACTACTTTTTTGAATGAACATGTTATACTTTTATGTTAACATATATTTATATAAAGCAACATGTTACATTTCTCAAAAGGGGAAAATGTATTAAAATGTGAAGTAATTTTACCTATCATTGTATGAAAATATGGGTTACTTTTAAGTTTTAATGCAGTATATTTTATATTTATTGTCACTTACTATTAAACTTATTGAAACTTGATATAAATTATTGTTTATATAGCATGACATATAGGCAATTACATACCCAAACCTAGAATTTAAGTTTAAAACCCCCAAGTCCTAACACTGACCGTCAAGAACAAACATGAAGAATACCTACAAACACCAATAACACACCCCTAATCATCTAAACACACATTTTTTTCTTTCTTCGAACAACAATATTAACAAAAAAATAGTTTTAGTATATTTCTCGTCATAGTTCAACCGGTTGTAAGTTAAATTTATGTAAACTAGCGACAAAATTGCAATTTCTAGTCTCAAGGCACCATGGGAGATGTGTTGAATGGAAATTGAAAGTGAAAGTTGGTGGTGGTGACGATACAAAGATTACATAGTAGTGAAACTTGTAATCTACTCATTGGTGGGCAAGTGATTTTGTCTAAGTTGTATTAAGTTGTTGGTCGTCAATAAGGTGTTTGAGTACCCGTCATATTAATGCCGACAGTTAATGATTTTCGTTGGTAACGGGTAATTATTAACAACCCGTTCTTAATCAAGAAGAGAAAAATAATTTTTTTTCATAAATTAGAAAGATTCAAAGATAAATGGAATAAATAAATAAATAATAAAAATCATAAAAAATAAAAAGAAAATTCTGTGAAATTATATCCCTAACATCAAAAGTCATTTAAGTTTAGTCATGAAGTTATTTCATACTATATATGGCAGGGAATGGTATCTAACCATACGTGTCTAAACAACGTAGATTTTCGGTGTTGGTGGTAGCTCTAGTAAGCAGTATAGTAGCGATAACAACACTGGCAATTTCAGTTTAACAAACGGGTATTTTTGGAGGGAAGAGAGGGTAAGGAGGAGATAAGAGAGAGAATGCCGTTTTTAAAATAAGAGTAATTTGTGAGTGAGACGTGAAAGTGTGTTGTATTACTCCCGTATTTTTAACGAGATCGGTAGGGAGGCTCTAAGTTTAGTTTGATGGCCACGTTGGGCTTGTAATTCAAACCTTGTTTAATTAAAAGTTAAAGTATGTAAGCCTCAGTCTATGCAGTTTGACGATATAAATTGTGTGTTTTGTGGCAGAGAGGTACGGTGGAAACGACAGATCATTTTGATGGTAAAATTTGAGTGTGTAAAATTGATTTGGGATGTGGTATCACAATGGTTGAAGTTAATGGGCACATTGGACTATTCGTCAATTAGCCTGCTGCTAGATATTTCAAATGTGAACAAGTTTACAAAGAGAAGGATATTGATTATCCAACGGTGTCAGTCACTCTATGGATGTTGTGGAAACGAGAAACGATATTGTTCTTAATTATAAGCCTCTATCAACAAGCAAAATAATGAGTGACATAAAGACGGTCTTTTTTTATGGATTACTAATCGAGACAAAAATTTGAAGATAGAAGGTGAGAACTGAGAGTTTCAAATTGAGAAATTATCTACATGATGTATTGAGAACTTTTATAATTTCCATGTGATGTTTGTATCTTTTGTTCCTTTTAAACTTTGGGCCCCTAATATTTAAGTTTGGTTTTCTGGTTTTCTTTTATATAATTTGGCGTTTTAGTTTGGTGTGTTGCTTATTCATTCTTTTTGTTTTCTCCTTTTGGGTATTTTGGTGGACTGGTCCAAATAAAAGTTATTAGCTGGTCCAAATACCCATAGGGTATGTTTGGCAAAACTAGCCGGTAGCTGTTAGCTGGAAGTTAAAGGCTGGAAGCTGAAAGCTAGAAGCTGGTAGCTGTTAGCTGTTAGTTGTAGCTTTTAAATATTTAGGTGTTTGGCAGAGTAGCAGAAGCTTTTAATAAAACTAGCTGGGTGCCCGCGTGGTGCGGCGGAATGGGCGCACAACCTAACATCAACCGCATAATCAGTATCGGTACATGATTCACCTGATGACAGTGCATACATAATCTAAATGTAGACGTGTAATTCATGGAAAAGCAGTAAGCTTGTAAATGATGTCGAAAATCAAGAAACAAAGCTGAAATATATAGTAATTTTCAAATAGATAATTTTTTAAAACCAACATATTTTGATATGAATCTCTTTCTGAACATGCACTGTTTTAATCTGAAATATGTTCTGACCTGACCCCTTTCGACTCAAAAGTATACCGACACGAATCGAACTAATTTAACCATTTTTGTATCGACTCGTTCTGACCCTAATTTGGTCTTACATATAACTCAAGTTCATCTGACTCGACTCCTAATTTGGTCTTACACATGACTCGAGCTCATCTGACAAGACTTTTTATCGATCCTAACCGATAATCACGTAGTATGTTAATTTTTTAAAGTTAAAGAAGTATAGCAATATCATACTCAAATTAAAGAGAATAAAATGCTCATTTTTATAATGTAATTTGTTTAAAAAATTATTAACGTGTGAAAAAGTTATGGCTTCTAAAAAAGTTAGGGGGTAGTTAGTTTTAAATAAGGCTTTAATGTGTAACTATTATATAAATTAACAAAAATTGATATAAGTTCAAGTACCAAACTTGTAAATTAAAATGTAAAAGCTTGTAGAGCTTTTTCTCAAACGCTACCTATAGTAGCGTTTCAATTTAGAGTTTTTTCTCATCCTCTAAAAGTTTTAAGCTCCTCTTACCAAACAATACTTTTTATTAGATAGAAGCTTTTTCTAAAAGCTTGTAGCTTAAAGTCTCTAAAAAACTCCTAAAAGCCCTTTGTCAAACACACCTCCTATGTGAGCCTTGGTATAATAAATATATTAAGATAAATTAGTTAGCACTTAACATGCATTTATATAAAAATATACGCATTTAAATCAGGGTAGTTGGGTTGAGACAGTTCGAAAATCACAAGTTCGAACTCTTTTTGAAAGCTTAATTCAAATAAGATGCTTAATGAACAGTTTTCAAATCCGGTTCATTAAAATCTCATTAATGTGATTTGGTACATACGATTCTAATATGACTAGTCCAAAAAAAACAATTAATAGTAAATTTGAGGTAGGTGAGGTAGGAGCATCTGAACAACCAAAATCAAAGACGATCCGCCAAATAAACAACCTGACACAAGTACTTATAAGTTTATTGAAAGTACTATTGGAATAGGAATATACTCAAACTTTGAGGTGACAAATGTTATATAGTAATTAAAAAAAGGATTGAATGGAAATAAAGGGCCCATAAGAACAACCCAAATGAGAGAAAAGCCCAAGTCCAGTCGAGGTAGAGATGGATGGAGATAACATCAGTGAAATGTCTTGTCATGGCTACAGAAATGTATTGTAGCCTAGTCCAAGTGAACAACCCAAGAAATATGGTCTCTCAGGCTCAGAAGAAGATTTGCTAGATAAAAATAGGAAAAGAAGGATTTGGCAGAAAAAATCTAAGGACCAAGGGAAAATAGCTTGCATCTAAGGACATTAGTATTGTACTTCATGTAATTCTCTCGTCTCTCTTACCTTATAAGAAAGAGAACAATGTTTGTAATAAGCAGATTTATAATCAATACTACACTCATATCTTCACATAATCATCTTCATATTCAACCATTGCATTTGATCAATCATTCCCAAGTATCTATTTAGCTAAGAATTCATCTAGGGTATCAACATTGGCGCCATCCGTGGGACCTTCTTGATTGAAGGTCTCACCGAAACCTTGAAAGAATGATTGATCAAGGCCTGAAGGAGACGTCGCTACCATTCCCTTCTGGCTCAGGCGACATACATCGTCAAATCCAACGCCGCCGCCATTGTCTCGTCGGAAAAAGGTTCTTGGTGTGGTCTGTCCACTGTTCCGGTAAACATGCACCAACCCAGTTCAAACAAAGCATGTCTCCAAGGTCTTTCCGTTGCCGGAACCTCTTTCTGACTCTTAGGAATATTCCGGGAAGTCAAGATTCTTGAAACATACTCCGGTGAGTCTTGGCAAGTCAAGACACATACCCGCCACCCCCGCCGGATTTCGGTAAAGCCAACGTTTCCAAGTTGGTAGCACCGGTAGGCCCGTATCCTCACCTCCAAAGCACGTGATACACCGGAGAATGGATGTTAATTAGAAAAGAGGAAAATGACACAGAGTTTGGACACATACTGACGAGCTAGAACCGGTAGAGGTCCGATACCTACTCGGTGGGACGAGAGAAAACAACTTCGGGTTTATGCATCCATAATAAACGGTGAATCCATGTTCAGTCGGATCCGGAGAAGTTAGTTACGAAGCCCCTTCAGCTCGTTTTTAAACCCATCTGCTCAAGTTTCGAGTTCATTCAGCCAATGACATGCTCATATTCTTCATGAAACAGCCTGATCTGAAGTTTAGGTAAGCTTTGCACGGCGTCCGGATCTACATCTGTAACTTTGGTCACCAGGTTCTATATCTATTAACTGCCAATACCATAATATATTACACACACATATAGGGGTGCCCAAAATAACTGAACCTTATTAACCCGAACTCGAATAAGCTAATTAGGGTCGGGTTAATAGGGTCAAAAAGTACTAATCGGGTTATTCGTGATAACCCTAATAACCCGAGTTGTTAATAGGGTCGGCTAAAGTCGGGTTTCGGGTTAACCCAAATAACCCGATTAGTGATGATACTTACCGTCAAATACGATAATGAAATGGTGAAATAAGCACTAAAAAGTCAATAATGTAAGTTTTATAGAGGAGTTAATTATTCTGCCTGCTTATTAACCGTTCGGTGTAAAGTTCATTTATGTTGTGTAAACGAACAAACATGAACAAATGTTTCACTCATTCATCTATGTTCGTGAATGCTCGTTTAGGATCGTTCATTTAAGTTTGTTTACGTTTGTTCATGTTCGCTTACATATAAATAGAAACTTATTAAATATTATTTGCATTAAGAAATTTTATCACCCTAAATGTTTTATAGTTGTTTGTGTTTATTTAAATGCGTTCATTTATGTCCGTTTATGTATGTTTGTGTTCGTTAATGTATGTACATATATGTTCCTTCATGTTCGTTTATCTTTGTTAAATTATGTTCATTTATGTTCGGGAGCTATTCGTTTAGATTTTATATAAACGAACATAAATGACCATAAACATGCTTATTATTTAACCAACGATCATTAACACGCATATTTTTCGATCAAATGTTTGTGTTCGTTTAAAGTTAAATGAATGAACACGAACATGGCTATATATAAGGTAACTACTTGTAAAAGAAATTGAAAATTGTGTGGAATGAGAAATTTTACAGCCTACAAGTTACAAACACAAAAATCAATATAAAATTATAAAGTAGCATGGTCAACCCGATTAACCCGACTAACCCGAACTTTAATAGGGTCGGGTAACGGGTTAGATATTTTTTTAAGGAAAACCCTACTAACCCGACCGATTAACCCGAAACCCGATTGGGTTGACCCGATGAACACCCCTACTCACATACACACACGCGCGTACACACACACACACACACATATATATATATATATATACACTCGAGTGTTTAGACCCAAAATTCTAAGATTTATTTGATAAAATGGATGGGTCAAGGGCTATTTGGATTATTATAACCCATTTGTTATTTAAGTAAAAACAAAATGTTATACTCATGTAAAAGATAATGATCAAAGATAGTCATGTATAAGTTTGTAAGTATAAAATACTATAGGTAATGCTTGTGTGCAGTCAATTAACTGGCAGGAAGCACATGTTGTTTATCCTACAAAAAGTTTGATAGTAAAGGGGAAAAGGGTGAGGGCATTTGTTTATTCCAAATTTTCAACAGTTAATATTGTATACATATGTTATGACATAAAACAATTTGTTCACCATTGTATGTGACTTTTCAAACAAGATTCACGTTTTACAAGAAAGTATAGGGATGGGAAGTTATACCCTTCAAAAAGGTGATGTGACATTAGGCATTCACCCATAATATTGTTTTATCTTTTGGGTTAACATATACTCACTTTATGCATTACTTATGTTGGAATTGATCTGCCCAAAACACATATTAGAGTTGATGCGGCTAGTACGTATTGATCCAAGTCGGGTCATACCCAATAACAAGCTAGACAAACACCACGATAATTATTATTAGATATGATCTAAGTAATGATTATCAACACTTATAATATTTGGAAATTGGTTTTCTAAATATTTGCATTTGTGTGTTAAATAAATTATATGGATAATTTATATTTTGAGAGATGTTATTTAAATTGGTTAAATAACATATTGCATGTTACTTATGATATGTTTTATAACATAAGTATCATAAGTAAATAAAATGTAAGTAATCAAAAGTGGATTTGAAATTTGGGTGGGAAAATTCCTCCCTCTTCTCTCTCCTCCTTTTATTCTTTCAAAGCATGCATGGTTGTTTATTGGGAGATCACTTTTCTTGGAGAAAAACAACCATACTCTCTCACACACACATTGCTCTCTCTCTTTTCTCTCCATTCGGAACCGAGAAGAAGAAGAACAAGGGTGTTCTTGCAAGTGTTTTGGATCCTAGCAACCTAGGTGTTTGTTGGAGCATGTCGGGTATACAAGCTTGAGGATTCCTCCTTTGGATTCTAGCCGTTCAACCTCATTCACCTCCTTCGAATCCGTAGACTTGAAGGTATATATGTTAACACTCTATGGTTGTGTTTTGATAGCATGCATATTCGTATATGGATCCGGGCATTGGGTTTAACATAAACGGGTTTATGTGTAACGGTTAAAAATATTTAAATACTTTATTTCCGCTGCGTTTTCCTTAATAAGTGGTTATTTTGGACGTTGATAATCTTGCTAAAACCCAACAACTTAAACATTACTTCTACGTTATATGTTTTAAAAGTTTGGAAGGTGAGCCCCTTTCCAAGGGGGTACTGGGTCGTTACTTAAATATGAAGGCTCTCCAGAACGAAATCCCGTACAAAACAACTCATTCATAACAAATTCCAAAACAAAACAAGCCCAAAAATAATTCTCCAAAACAAGGTTCCTTACTTAACCATCTCCTCAGGATAAAGTCCCTTACCAAATAAACTCTCCATAACATACCCCTTTACAAATAATTCCTCCAGAACAAGGTTCTTATTGGACCATCTCCTGAAGATGAAGCCCCTTACTGAAAAATTCCTTCATATTAAAGCCCCATAATAAATAATTCCTTCAGAATGAAACCCCTTACTGAACAATTGCTCCAGAACAAGCCCCTTACTGAAAAATTCCTTCAGCACAAAACCCCTTACAAAATAGTTCCTTCCAAACAAGGTCCCTTACTGAACCATCCCCTCATAACGAGGTTCCTCACTAAACATTCCTTCATAACGGAGCCTCTTCCAAGACCGAACCCTCCTCTAAAGATAATCCATTCATAATGATACTCCTTCCAAAACAATCCCTTCATTACAAACACTCCGCCCAGACAATCCATACTGAAGCCCCGAGCCATATTATAAGAATCTTTTCCAAAGAAGAAGATTCCCTTTCCAAGAGATTAGGTGTTTAAAAATTCCCTCTAGGAAGAAAAAATGGTTAGAAAATAAAAAAATAATAAAAGAATAAGTGAAGAAACAATTTCCTTTATTATGCATATCATTGACCGATCGTTGCACCATATCAAGAAAATATTATAACCAATTATTATTGATAGCATTACCATGTTTAGACTAGAAACCATGTATTTATGTTTCATCTTCTTCTTTATAATAGAGTACAAAAAACACAAGAAATTAATATACAATTATTTTTTGTCTTTCAATTCTTAATATGGTATCAAAGCGGTGTACACGAACTTAGAATTAATCCGCTCGAAATACTGACTCCTCACATACCTCGTTTCAACCTTTTTTGTCCAGCCACAATGGATGACAAGACCAGTAGCAATGATCTTGCCCTGCAAATCACAAACCTCCTCAAAAGCAGCCTAACACCCAAAATCAAACCCGAAAGCAGAATATCTCCAACAAGTCACGCGAACCGGTGAGTTTAGAATTTATGTCAAAGGGACGAACGAGCCAGAAAAGCTTGAATACTGATTCATCATCCCAAATCGATAAAAGCAAAGTAAAATGCGGCCATTATGGTATGTCAAAACACATGAAAGAACAATGTTTAAAGCTTGTCGGTTACCCCGACAGGCGAAGCGATAACCACAAAACCACAAATAAAGAAGGGGGAAGAACCATCACAACTGGAAAAGTCGATTCCGCCATCGGCATCTCATAAGGCACTATAAACAAACATGAAACTGGAAGAGATAACGGCGGATTCGGCATCATAACGATGGCCGATAATCTTCACGACGGAGGTAACGGGGTTGAAACACATAACGGCATATTCGGAGGCATACGTCGGCAGATAATCTTCACGGCGGAGGTAACGGGATTGAGACGCCAATCTCAAACCCCCAAAACAATTTTGATTCGGTTAAATTTAATGGTGGGGAATTCATAAACGATTCCATGAAACAATTTTGTCAAGCTAAAGGGATAATTCACCAAACATCATGCTCCACACTTCGGAACAAAACGGCACCGTTGAACAAAAAACCGCATCCTTTTAGAAATAACTCGGGCCCTCTTGATTGAATCACATGTGCCGAAGTATTTTTGGTCTGAAGCTCTCGCTACTGCTGCATATCTTATCAATCAGCTACCGACAAAAGCTTTTGACCTAAAAACTCCTCTTCAAGCCCTTTCAAATTTACCAAACTTCCACCTGCCCTCACTTTTCAACCATGAATATTTGGGTGCTAGGTCTTTGTCCACATACCCAAAAGCAATATAACTAAACTCGACCCTTATGCTGAAAAATGTGTTTCTGTCGGCTAAGATGTCAACCAAAGGGTACCGCTTCTATAGTCCAAAAGGTCGTCATATCTATACCACTATGAACTGTGACTTTCTTGAAACCGTATTCTTTTATACCTCCCAACACAATGGTGAGGGGGAGAAAGAATATGACACCCTAAGTTGGCTAAAATGGGTTCCTAAATTGGCCCATCATCTGAAGAAGTCACTTACGGTACCCAAAATGAGCCACCAACTTCACAACAACCTGGTGGACCAACAATCAGTGTCCCAGACCAAAATCATCTCGACCCTACATCCGAGGTAAGTAAATCTCAAATATCTAAATATTTAAACAGATAAAGGGTCTCATGAAAATATTGATATATCTGATAACCATGAAGTGGAAGTAGAACAAGTAGTGCAGGAGGAGCAGGAAGAAATAATACAAGAAGAAACGAGACCAGAAGAAACGACTGAGAGATATGTACTTCCTCCAAGAGTTAACAGTGGAATTCCAGCAAAACGGTACTTACCAAAAAACAATCCAAGTCCTCCAAATATCCATTGGCCAACATAGCAGACACAAACCTATCTAATGAAGCTAAGGCCTTTAACGCTTCTCTATACGCGGAACAAAATCCAAACTCTGTGGAACAAGCGTTAGGATCAAAGAACTAGAAAGATGCTATGGAAACATAAATGAAAGCGTTGATAAAAAACAATACATGGGAAATATGTTACAAACAAAAAAAAAAGAAATCGGTGGGATGTCGATGGGTCTTCACGATTAAATATAAACCAGACGGAACCATTGAAAGATACAAAGAACGCTTGGTGGCTAAAGGCTATACTCAAACATATGGGATTGACTACCAAGAAACATTCCCTCCAGTAGCCAAGATTGACACAATTAGGGTCCTTTTCTCAATCGCTGCAAATGAAGGATGGCCTCTTCATTAATTTGATGTTAAGAATGTATTCCTTCATGGAGAATTAAAAGAAGAAGTATATATGCAAGCCCCACCCGGCTTCATAGAGAATTTCAAAGCAAAAGAAGTTTGTCGTTTAAAAAAAAACATCTGTGGGCTAAAACAAACTCCTAGAGATTGGTTTGGCAGATTCACCCTAGCAATGAAGGGATATGGATTTTGACAGAGAAAGTCTGATCATACGCTCTTCCTTCAAAACAGAGGTAACCTTGTAACTTGTTTAAAGATCATTACAGAGAACGATAATGAAGAAATGGAGAGATTGAAAGCAAACTTGTTTAAAGAATTTGAAATGAAGGACTTATGAACACTTAAGTACTTCCTTGGAATTAAAGTTTTGAGATCTAAAAAGGGTATTTTTATATGTCAAAAAATATATATTCTTGACTTGTTAGCCGAGACAGGAATGATCGATTGTAGCCCAGCATACACGCCAATTGTGGTAAATCATAAACTAAATATGGAAAAAGAAGGAAAGTTGGCAAACAAAGAAAGATACCAAAGAAAGATACCAACGCTTGGTGGGAAAGCTGATATACCTATCGTATACGCGTCTAGATATTGCATATGCAGTAGGGGTGGTCAGCAAGTTTATGCATCAACCTCAAGTAACTCACATGGAAGTCGTATGGAGGATCATCAGATATCTCAAAGGGACAACAGGACATGGCATGCTCTTTCAACAAAATAAACACTTAAAAGTCCAGTTATACACTGTATAACTGATGCAGACTGGGCTAGAGATAAAGATGATGCAAAATCAACATCAGGATACTTTACCTTAGTTGGCGGAAATCTAGTTAACTGGAGAAGTAAAAAAGCAGAAGGTGGTAGCATTGTCTAGTGCCGAAGCGGAATTCCGAGTAATTGCACACGGCGTGGCAGAGGTTCTATGGATACGTAAACTTATGACAGGAATCGGTTTTGTCCAAACAGAAGCTAGTAGAGTTATGTGTGACATCAAAAGCCGCAATTCAAATTTCAAAAATCTTGTCCAACATGATCGCACAAAACACATAGAGGTTAACCGAAACATCATCAAATAAAAACTTGAATCCAGAATTATAGAGTTGTCGTTCGTTCGTTCTGAAGACCAACTAGCAGATATATTAACCAAAGCAGTCAACGAAGAATATTCAACGAGATTCTATGCAAGTTGAGTATCGGAAACCCCACGACTCAACTTGAGGGGGGTGTTAGAAAATAAAAAAAATAATAATAAAAGCATAAGTGAAGAAACCATTTCCTTTATTATTCATATCATTGACCGACCGTTGCACCATATCAAGAAAATACTATAACCAATTATTATTGATAGCATTACCATGTTTAAACTATAAACCATGTATTTATGTTTCATCTTCTTCTTTGCAATAGAATACAAAAAAGCACAAGAAATCAATATACAATTATTTTTAGTCTTTAAATTCTTAACAAAAATATCATTTGGGCAAAAGTTCTTTACAAAGGAAAACACCCTCTTCTAGGTTTTCTTTCTCAAGAAGAATAACGCTTCCAATGAAAAAGGTATGGGAAAAGTCATATCCAAGATGAAGGAAAGCCTTCTACGGCAATATCTCATGTTTCAAAAGTTTTTCTTTTGAAGAAAAATAATCTCTCTCGCATCTACTTGCTACATCAACAACATCTGACGTGAGGTCGAAGACTCACTCAAAAATAAACCGAATACAACTAATTAGATAGCAGTAAGCGGGTATCAAACACAGGGAGTTTGTGGAAAGTGCGTTATTAAGTAGCTTTATAATTAAACTATATTAAACTAAATGCGAAAAGTAAATTCAATGATTCGGTTGTTTGATTTGAATAACAAAAATAACTAAAGCAATAAACGAGTTTTAATCAATATGCGAAAATATGCCTTCCCTCGGTTTCAGGTTTCCATGATTGTTACGGTAAATGTTTAACTGAGATGAACAATAGATAAAGTTCGTGCTTATGTAAACGATTGCGATAATTAAAGATCAAGTACTTGGATTATACAACGCAAGGTAATCAATCAAAAACCAATTCGTTTATCCAACCCTAAATCCCTCCCGATTAATCTCGATTACAAACAAAACCAAGAACTGACGGTTTAGAACACAAAATCGATAAACTAACAATCTATCAATCAATACATAAACACCATAATAAGTTAATCAATAAGATCAAACTAATATCTCAGAAATTGTCTAAACATTCAACAAAACAATCATAAGAAACCTTACAATCCGAGGGAAAACACAAAGAAATTTAGCCGAGCATGATTCGGTTCATCATTCCTTCGATTATAGTTTGCATATGAATCAACAACGAGTCTCTAATGATTAACACACTCAAAATAATGTTCTTGTACTCCAAAATCTCCCCTAGGTTGCTCTAGAATGAAAAGATATGATTGGGCTCTCAAAAGTCGTCCAAAAATACAAGTTATAACGTTTTTACGACTTTCCTCATCAGGTCTACCGTAAGCTACGGTGGCCACCGTAGCTTACGGTAGACCTGATGAGGAAAGTCGTAAAAACGTTATAACTTGTATTTTTGGACGACTTTTGAGAGCCCAATCATATCTTTTCATTCTAGAGCAACCTAGGGGCGATTTTGGAGTCCGTAGCTTACGGTGGCTTCAAAATGCCCCCTGGTGGCTTAAAACTGCCATACGATATAATTTTCTTCAGAGGCCACCGTAGCTTACGGTGGCTTCCATTCTTGCCTCCTTGTTTTCTTCATAACTTTCTCGTTTCAACTCCGTTTTCTTCACCGTTTTCGCCCACGTTCTCGTAATTACATCCTCTATCTTCTCCTACCTGCAATTATATGAGTAACCATAGTCAACTAATTCAACAAGATAAACCGATTAAACTTATGAATATTAACGAACTTAAACCACTTAAGGGTTGTCCCATGGACCACCCGTCACATTCCGACACTTACTCGTTGCTTGCCCTCAAGAAACATCTCAACACAAACTTTCTATTACATTCAACTTGTATCCATCAATCTTACCATAATTCCGGTTCGGTTAAGGTCCCAAGTCATACCCTATTCCCTTATTTTTATCGGATCCACTAGTTCACTTGATGTTCCATTTAAACCGAAGATTTCTAACCAAACCTAACATGCTTTCGGTGTTTACCTATACATAACAAACATTTACACATTAACTTTTCCTTGGTGATCATCCATACAATTAACATTTAATCAATTCTCCTCGCATACGCTTGTACAATCATCAAATCTCCACCTATGTAAATGCATTTGACATGAATACAAATCAAGATGGTCTTAAAACGGGTTGTAATGGGGCCAAGTGTAAGGGTATGGAAGGGAATATTGAAAGTAGCTCAAACGATCCGATCCGACTTATTTCAAACAAACTAAGTAAACAATAAAATAAACAACTATAAACATCACTAACTTCCCTTTTTCTTTTCTTATTTTTTCTTTTTCTTTTTTTCTGATTTTTTTTTCACTCAATAAATAATACTTTGAACTATGCATACATAAACGTTGCAGCTCTAATACAAACTTTTTTTTTCAATGAACTAATATAATACTTTAACATTACATACCAGCATGATAAACATAATGCTTCACATATCTAACTGATAAATACTAAAACAATTAAATAGAAACCTATTAAGTCGGATCGTTTCGCAATATAACACCGAGGTTGATCAACTAAAAGAATAGGCCCAATAAAGTTTTCTAAAGGAACCACCCCCCCGCCCCTCACATAACCATCCTCATATGTATAATATATGAGGCCCCAACCCACAATACCCACACTCTCGCTCATCCAGACGAGGCTTAACCTAAGTGTCTCTATCACTTTTGCACTCATGCCAAGCTAAGATCTCGAAATGCACTAATTGTACAAGTTCTATCGGAGAATATCAACCATTTCACCAATCCTTGCTTTCTCAATTTTCAAGTGTAAACGAACATGTTATGCAAGTTATTACACCGAAAGCATGCTAACCTTTGTTAGAAAACTACATAATCTCGTTTTTTTTAAACAACTAGGCACGTGTTATTTAGGGAATTGTGACCATGAAAAGGGACCAAAACTTCACCACGCCATCTTACCACTTTCCGGTTTCTTTAAACGCATTTTTTAAAAATTTTCAATTTTTCTAATATTTTTAATTTTTTTCTGATTTTTTTTTTTTGAAAAGTTTGAAAGGAAAATCCAATTCCCCCATCCCCACACTTGGGATACATTGTCCCCAATGTATGATTTTGAGAAAATAAAAACAAAGACACTACTAAGTAAAACTCTACTTCCTTCCATGAAAAACCCGAGTTGTTCCCAACACAGTGTCGAAGAGAAATCCATAAGAATTTCCCCACACTTGGTTTTTGCTAAGATGGTAGTTTAAAATACCACTAATAACAAACAAACTAGAAATTATAAAGAAAAATAAAAATTAAAATATACAAAATGTACAATTTCCACATTTTTGAAACTTTTATGACATTCAAGGTGGGTGACTGGCCCACTCCCGTGCAGCTTTCTCGTTATAAGCATGCTCCTTTTCAAGCAATTGTTGCCAGTCTTCTGGCAAACCAGGGTCAGGCCCGAACATCCTCATCCTTCACCATGGATTATTTAGGTTAGGTGGATGTCTCACTTTCGTCTTTTTTGGTCGGCTACATTTTTCTGCCACCTTCTCAATCTGTTGATGTTCAACTTCTTTCTTCTCAACTAACCTGTCAATCACAAAACACTCCACTTTCATGTGATCCTTGCTTAAGGATACACACTTGTTAACAGAATCCGCCTTTAGGCTTTCCTTGTCAACAAAAGAGTCAGTAATATTTTCAAATAATAATAATCGTTTATCACGATTCCCACACTTTATTCACAGTGTCCCCTTGGCACAATCAATCACTGCAAGTGAAGTGGAAAGGAAGGGTCTACCCAATATGACTGTGGGTTGCGTGTTAGTTACATTTTTAGCATAATCAAGTACAAAAAAGTCAACTGGGTAACAAAAATCCTCCACATGTACCATCACTTTATTTAGCATGCCTCGAGGAAGTGTATGGGTTTGATCCGCTAAAACCACGGTGGTGTTTACTTTTTGTAGGGGACCAAACTCATACTGATCATATAAACTACCGGGTATGATACTAACACAAGCTCCAAGATCTAGCAGTGCCCGATTAGTTTCAAATTCACCAATTTGGATTGATAAAAGGGGCATTCCTGGGTCTTGAAGTTTACTCGGAATAATATTATTATCAACCCTCTCATCCCTTATTTTGGTTAATTTGTCATTTAAAAATGTATCACAAGAACAATTTTCACAAAAAGAAGTTTCATTCGGTTGTAATATAGAGTTATATTGAAAAATTATTTCATAATTAACCACATTTTCAATCTCATCACTAATATCTTTCACCACCCCCTCAACAAACTGTGGTGTTAGGTCAACTTGAACACTAGAAATTTCAAAATTAGGTAAAAGACTTACCGCATTGATATACACGTTGTTCCCCTTCTTTAAACTCGAGCTGTTTTTCTTCAAATTCGCCACATCGGTTGCAAGTTGACCCATTTGAGTGGTCAACGATTGGATGGCTTTGTCACGGACTTCATCCTTTTGCATGCGCACTTCATCAAGTTGATTTCTCCTTTTCATGTCTTGTTGCATCATCTTTAACATGTCCATAACTTCATTCTCATTTGACGAACTTTGACCCATTGACCGACTTTGAACACCGCCTCCTTGACCTTGGAACCCTTGATTATTCCCGCTATGAAAATTACCTTGGTTATTATATTGTTGGCGAGGAACATAATTGCCTTGATCTCCTTGAAAATTCGGGTTAGATTGAGTGGTCGGGTTTCCATATCGAAAATTTGGGTGATTTTTTTAACTCGGGGTGGTAGGTGTTGGAGTTCATGTTGTAATTCCTACCACATCCCCCTTGAAGTGCATTCACCTCTTCCACCGGTGCTTGACCTACCACACACACCTCCGAAGCATGACCTAACTCGTTACAATTTATACAAACATCAATTACCTGATTAGTGGTCTGTACATTTCCTTCTTCCACGGCTTGCACTTGAGGTCTACCAATCGCCAGTCTTGCTCGTCATCCGGTTTGGGCCTTTCTCTTTGAAGTGACTGACATCTGTTCCAAATATGCCAATCATCTTTTTCATAATTGGTACCAAATGTACCATTCGTTATCGACCTCAAATCTCGTTCATCCTCCATACTCAACGCCTCATGAAAAACATTTAATAATTCCGAAAGCGCGATACCATGATGAGGACAACTTTTAATCATAATGTTAAACCTTTCGAATGCTTCATGAAACATTTCCCCCGATTGTTGTTGGAAGGTTCTCAAACTTCTTCTCGCATCGTTGGTCTTTTGGGTCGTATAGAATTCTTCCAAAAATCTTTGTTGCATTTCAGCCCAAATATAAATGGATGCTGAAGGCAAAGTGTAAAACCATCTCTTTGCCTTGTCTTCCAACGAAAATTGAAATGGAACCAACTTGACTTCATCCGATGTAAAACCTTGACCCCCAATTGTGTTGCAAATGGATTCATATGCCTCCAAGTGGAAGTACGGTTCCTCCGTTGCTAGACCCTTATACTTCGAAAGACTTTGAAGAGAATTGGTTGTTACTTCAAATGTCCTCCCTTGTTGATTGTGAGGGATAACCACCAGAGACGGATTATTAGTAATTATGGGTCGGAAATGGGCTTCAATCCCCCTTACCATCTCTCTTGCATGCCTTCTTGGTACCCCCATTGGTACTCTTGGTTGACCCATTTGCCTATAAACGGGCCTTGGCTGCACAAATTGTTGTTGAAACTGTGGTTGGGGCATTTGTGGTTGGAATTGTTGCTTTTGAGGTTACCCTTGCGGTTGTTGAATAATTGGTGGCGGTTGAACTTGATTAACAACAACCGGTGGTTGTTGTTGAGCTTGTTGTTAGACAACCGGCGGTGGTTGTTGTTGATTAAACTCTTGCAACGGTTTCGGTTGTTGCCGTTGACCATAACCAAAATTTCCCGAATTTACCCTTTGACTTCCAACACCTCCTGTGTAGTAACCTTCCACTTCATACCCATCAAACTCATTATCGATCCCATACCCGTAACTGTCACCTTGCGTTCTTGAATGTTGCATGAAAGGTGGGGGTTGGTATTGGTAACTTGATGGTGGTGGTTGAAATGTTGGTTGTTGGTTTTGTTGAGATGATGAAGATGCACCAAAGGTAGGAAAAAGGTTGGAAATAGATGGCAATGTGGATGATGTTGCATAAGTGTATTGAGCAGGGATGGGTTCGGTTTGTGAGGTGGCAATTCACTTGATGATGTATGTATCTTAGTAGTGATTGGTGGGGTGGATTTGGTGGAGGTGTAGTCGGGATTGGTTGACCCTAAGTGGGAACTGGTGAATCCATGTTGCTGTTTGATGTAGTTGGAGAACCAAGTAGCTTGTTCTCTCTAAGTAAAACTCGGTTTCTTCGAAGTGTTCGGTCAATCTCGGGATTAATAACTAGCGGTGATGACCTGTTAGATCTTCTAGTATGCATCCACCTGTAGGTACCTGAACACTAACACAACCAGTGTAAACCCGAAAATAACAAACAAAAACTACTAAAGCTAACACACGTTGCGCACTACTCCCCGACAACGGCGCCAAAATTTAACGTGAGGTCGAAGACTCACTCAAAATAAACCGAATACAATTAATTAGATAGCAGTAAGCGGGTATCAAACACAGGGAGTTTGTGGAAAGTACGTTATTAAGTAGCTTTATAATTAAACTATATTAAACTAAATGCGAAAAGTAAATTCAATGATTCGGTTGTTTGATTTGAATAACAAAAATAACTAAAGCAATAAACGAGTTTTAATCAATATGCGAAAATATGCCTTCCCTCGGTTTCAAGTTTCCATGATTGTTACGGTAAATGTTTAACTGAGATGAACAATAGATAAAGTTCGTGCTTATGTAAACGATTGCGATAATTGAAGATCAAGTACTTGGATTATACAACGCAAGGTAATCAATCAAAAACCAATTAGTTTATCCAACCCTAAATCCCTCCCGATTAATCTCGATTACAAACAAAACCAAGAACTGACGGTTTAGAACACAAAATCGATAAACTAACAATCTATCAATCAATACATAAACACCATAATAATTTAATCAATAAGATCAAACTAATATCTCAGAAATTGTCTAAACATTCAGCAAAACAATCATAAGAAACCTTACAATCCGAGGGAAAACACATGGAAATTTAGCCGAGCATGATTCGGTTCATCATTCCTTCGATTATAGTTTGCATATGAATCAACAACGAGTCTCTAATGATTAACACACTCAAAATAATGTTCTTGTACTCCAAAATCGCCCCTAGGTTGCTCTAGAATGAAAAGATATGATTGGGCTCTCAAAAGTCGTCCAAAAATACAAGTTATAGAGTTTTTACGACTTTCCTCGTCAGGTCTACCGTAAGCTACGGTGGCCACCGTAGCGTACGGTGGCTTCAAAATGCCCTACGGTGGCTTAAAACTGCCATACATTGTAATTTTCTTTAGAGGCCACCGTAGCTTACGGTGGCTTCCATTCTTGCCTCCTTGTTTTCTTCATAACTTTCTCGTTTCAACTCCGTTTTCTTCACCGATTTCGCCCACGTTCTCGTAATTACATCCTCTATCTTCTCCTACCTGCAATTATATGAGTAACCATAGTCAACTAATTCAACAAGATAAACCGATTAAACGTATGAATATTAACGAACTTAAACCACTTAAGGGTTGTCCCATGGACCACCCGTCAACATCCCATACTACAAAATTTTTCTATTGAAAAGAGAAATCCCGTCCAGGGATGACACGTGTGAAAAGTGAATTCCATCCAGAAGGAACCCCTACCTAAACCAAGATGGAGATGGGGGACTAATTTGACATTGCATCATTGTGTCATGGGTTTCATCATTAAAGGCTCTTTAATAAAGTAAGATGGGCCTATTCATCAGCATCTATGCATGAAGACGTATCTCATAAAGAAATCACCATTTTAGAGAGACTTTCAAGGAGAATAGTTCTCTTCCAATAATTTGATCAGGAATGTCTGTAACAGCAACCACTCATGTTTCATCAAGAATTTATTTGGAAGGCTCTCGAGATTTATTAGGAGTGACCTTGTTCATCATTCGAGGATCAATTATTCAAAGTAACTGAGATAAAAGACATCAAAGGGGTCATAGGACAAGTGAGGGCATTCTCATACAGCTAGATTAAAGACTTCTAACATACATTAAAATTAATTATCCTTTTATATTTATAATAATTGGTCGACTGTACTTATAATTCCCCAGATGGGATAAAGCCTTTTAAAAGAGGCATCATACTTATAATTCCCCCAGATAGGATAAAGCCCTCTAAAAGAGGCATCATACTTATAATCCCCCACAGATGGGATAAAGCCCTCTAAAGGAGGCACCATTCTTATAATTCCCCCAGAGGAGATAAATCCCTCTAAAGGAGGCATCATTCTTATTATTCCCCCAATTGGGATAAATCCCTCTTAAAGAGGCACATTACTTATAATTCTCCACTAATGGGAAAACGACATCAATTCTCCTTCACAAGTATGAAAGGAAGGCCCGACTGAGGGGCTTGGATCCATATACAAAATTAGCCTCATCAATGAGGCTCAATACTTGTAATTTCCCAGAGGAAAATAACCCCATCAATGAGGCTCAATACTTATAATTTTCCCAGAGGATAATAACCTCAACGATAAGGCTCAATACTTATAATTTTCCCAGAGGAAAATAGCCCCATCAATGAGGCTCAATACTTATAATTCCCCATGAGGAAAATAGCCCCTTATAGAAGGCTCGGAACTTACATCCCCCCCCAAATGGGATAGCCTCTTATAGAAGGCTCACAACTTATGTGTTTCCAACTAAATGAGACACAATACATATACGCCCTTCTCCAATGGGGAAAAGAAATCGAATCTCCTTCACAATGAGTGAAAGGAAAGCCTAGCTACAAATCACAGGTTGGAAACCTTATAACACATCTGCATACAAATTGAAAATATCATGATAATAACCCAAAATGTGTTTAAATGCACCCTTGAGTCAAAACACAATATCCACTAACGTGGTTAACTTGATTTGTTCATATTAACCGACAATACCTTGCAAAGAAACATATAGAAAGAATTCAAATTATCATTAATGTCGGTGGGACGATACATTTTCATCGTATATTATCACATTGGAGATTGTTTATGTCTCCATCTTTATACCCTACACCAATAAATAAAGGATAGCATGATCATTATTAGAGCCTTTTAATTGGCTACTAACAACTCCCAAGAAAGAAAACTTAATACTTTATTGGTTATGTTAAAGAAACTTAGGTTCAAAGTCCCTTATCCCAGTCATTAATAATTAGCATAAGGGACTGGGGGACTTGAAGAGACATTTACAAGACTGGCCCATTGTATAAGGATGAGTTTATAATGCTTGGTCCTTATCTCATCCCATGACTTCGCCTTACTAGGTCCAAATTTGATAAGTCAAAATGGAATCAACCCATTTTGTTTGGCTTACTTATACTTTCTAATATAGAATAGGAACCGTGTATTCATATCATGGTAGATTTAAACTATCAAGAGAGCTGGGTCAAACTCATGGGAACTAAATATCATCTACCTCAGCCAGGTATCGATAGAGGATTTCATCCGAAACTAGCCCAATTAATGAGTCTAAAAGTGACAAACCTATCCTGTATATATATGATGAGAAAGATGGGTTAGGACTACGTTAGTATCTTGTCCTTATCATAAAGAATAAGGACTAGGGTGCTTGTAAAGCCTTCTATGATAATGGGTCTCCATCCCATGACGGGGACCAAGTCAGGGAAGCCCAGGAGAAACCAAGATACTTGGAGAGTACTAGCTACTCCAACCAAACGTCCTACCAACCTGATAAGAAGGATATAGGAAATGTAAATTTAAAAGTGGAAAGGGGGAGCCAGCAATTAAGAGAAAGGAAAACGATTCAAAAAGTATCATGACATATTAAGGGAAGCATGAGTGGCACTTTTCAAAAATGAAGTGGGTTCAGGTGTGGGCCAGTAGTGGGTTGAAAATATAAAATGGGATTTACATAATATAAATCAAAGAATGGAAGGATGATTTGGGTCGGGGTTTAGTCCATTACCTTTATCATAAGTTATGAGGATAATAGACGGGGGAGACTTGAAGAGGTTACCTTAGAAATGGGTTCTCCGAATGATAAGAGAAATATTCCAGTAGCAAACACGGGCCCAAATTAAGTATGGATGAAGTAAGGGATCCCGAAAGAGAGTATTTAAAAGACCTCCCAAAGTAACTAAACGAAATCAAGGGTTCTAACGGGGTTAAGAACTTACCCAATCAATCTAAACAAGTTGGTAGGATCAACCCAAGGGAAAGGGTTAGAAAAACGCATGTGTCTGGCCAAGTTGTTAGAATAGATGGACCCTAAGTTAAAGAGAACCATGGTTCCAAAAGAAAACTCTTAAGCCAAGAACCAACGTCCAATTGAAGTTTAAGGTGGATCACGCAAGAGGTCACGACAGAGTTAGAATCAAGACTTATTGTGACTCCATTGTACTCGTCATAAATAACGAGCACTATGGACTAGGGGACTTAAAGGGCTTACATAGGATATGGGCCATAAGAACAGCCCAAATGAGAGAAAATCCCAAGCTCGGTCGAGGTAGAGTTGGATGGAGATAACATCAGTGAAATGTCTTGTCATGGCTGTAGAAAGGTATTGTAGCCTGGTCCAAGTGAGCAGCCCAAGAAATATGGTCTCCCAGGCTCAAAAGAAGATGGATAAAAGAAGGAAAATGAGGGTTCGGCGGAAAAGACCTGAGACCAAGGGGAAATAGCTTGCATCTAATGACTTTAGTAGTGTACTCCATGTAATTATCTCCTCTCTCTTACCTTATAAGAAAGAGAACCATGTTTGTAATAAGCAGATTCATAATCAATACTACACTCATATCTTCACATAATCATCTTCATATTCAACCATTGCATTTGATCAATCATTCCCAAGTATCTATTTACCTAAGAATTCATCTAGGGTATCAACAGGTAGATACGATTCTAATATGACTAGTCCACAAAAATAGTTAAGGGTAAATTTGATGTAGAAGCATCTGAACAACCAAAATCAAAGACGATCCGCCAGATAAACAACCTGACACAAGTACTTATAAGTTTTTGAAAGTACTATTGGAATGGGAATATACTCAAACCTTGAGGTGACAGATGTTATATAGTAATTAAAAAAAAGGGTTAAATGGAAATAAAGGGAACGTGATGGGTTTGTGTATTCATTAAATTAAGAGAATGATGAGAAGGGGGAGAAAATATTACAAGACGACCAATTTCTAGTTCTCAAACTGATTAATTGTTATGGACTAAAGTCATTGCAAAATTGTTCCGCATAAGTTGTATGGGAAATTGATGTAGGGTTTATACGCCAAATGAGTTCCCTCACACATTAGACTAATCTATTGGATTGAGTTCTTATTTTTGGTTTGTAACATTAAGAAATCATGAATTAGAAAGGGCAAAATCATCATCTAATAGATCAAATAATGGGGAAGTGGTTCTAACCCTACTACCCAAGTAGTTAGGGTTTTGTTATTTATGCATTCATGGATGATGAATCGATAGTAATAGTGTTATGTGATATTTTCCTATTCCTTAGTAGTGTCAAGTATTCTTCAAGGGTTCTTTAGGAAATTGGTTTTTTGAGAGAATTGGTGAATGGAAATCCTTTGTAGAAACAAATTTGAAATGGCTTTCCTTGTATTATATTATGCTTAGAACTTGAACCTCCATAATGATGATAAGATTACTTACATGTAATAGATTTTGGAACAAATGGCTAGATTATGTTATTTGGATTTTTCCAGAAATAATGGTAAACGTATGGTGCAGTTGTGATTAGAAAATCATTAATCATGAAATTGAGTTGTTGAAAATGATTTAATTGGGTATGAGTATGTTAGGGTTCTTCCATATTGCTAATAAAAATGATATAATCTAAGTTTCATGACTTAATGTTGATGTTTTTTTAGTTCATGGTTGTTCGTGCTAGAAAAAAAGGTTATGTATATTGATAAGGGAGAATTACATATATCCCCTTATTAAGTAACCTAATTACATATATATCCAACTTAAAACTTGAAATTACATAGATCCCTTTTTTTATAAAACTATACATTAAGACAAAAATACCCTCAATTTTTAATAAAACACTTTTCATCTTCATCCATCATCATCCAAAACCCTCATCTTCATCACATCTCCAGTAAATTATCCCGTCGGTGACATCTCCAGACCACCACCGCACCTTTCCTCCTGAACCTCTCTCCTTCGCCAGCCACCACCGACCTGCTGACAAAATGAAACCCTTGTCGCGTCTTATGCCACCGCTTTGACCCAACGCCGGAAAGTCATACTTCGCCGGAAAAGCAGTTTCGTGTCACCGGTTATTGAACATGCAGCATCCAATCCATCATGGAACTCGTTTATGCTTTTATAAGAGCACGAGACTATCTCCGTTGTCGAATCCGCGTCCACCTTCATCACTGTGGAGCGGTGGAACCCTAGCCGCCGCCGCTGCCGCCATTGAGTTCATGAACCGACCACCAGCACCACTATATTGCAGCGTTTCTCCCTCTCTCTCTCTCTTGCTCTCTAGGAATTTAATTCTGTTCATTGTTTTATCTTTTTGTTTTAATTGAAACTAGTGGGATTACCCGCGCTTCGCTGCGCGGACAAGAAATTAACAGTTGTTGGTACATGTTAATGGCTCATCCATAACTAAATATCGTAAATTCATAGTGGAATTTTCAATTATAGCATGATTTGTAACACCATTTTTACCATAATTAATAACATCATGATCTTCTTATATCACTATATTAACCATATTAAGAGTAAATCAACCTGTTTGGAAATCATACAAACAAATCATGACAAACTAAATGACATTGAAATTAAAAAAATTGCAATAAAAATTACAACACACAAAATGAAAAGGTTCAACGAAATAAAAATATAATTACAAATGAAAATTTTACAGCCACCACACAATTGCAGTCTTGTTTGGTTATCAGAATAACCATAGACGGGCAGAGTCATTGGAAGCAGCAGGTCAACGGCCATTATTTGCTTCTCTCTCTAAAATTACCATTCAACCATCGTCGTCAACACGCGCGGGAAAAGAACCGGACATAAGACAGAAACAGAAGGCGTCGTACATGCAGTTCCACCGTCACCACGGACGGTCGGAACCGCCGGCAAGAGCGGCGAAAAACATACAGCTTTTGTTTCTCTCTCTCTCTACAATCATCGTCCACCTTATCGTTTGTATATGATCGTCAACTCAAACGAAAAGGGTCATAACCAGAATCTAAGAACAACATCACATATCGTCGCCATAGACGGCCGGAACCGCCGGCAACGGCGGAAGACAGCGTCTAAGTCATGGTTTCTCTTTCTAGAACCACCGCCCAACTAATCTTTTATCTCTGTAAATTCAAATGTAACACAGAAGCGTTGATGTTTAGAGAGAGGTTGGAGATGAGATATAGATGTGAGAGAAAGATAAATGACTTATTGATAGGTGTGACTAGACGTGCACAAATCGGGTAGTGTTAGAAAACCCGAATTGGTTCGGAACCGGATTTTTTCTCACCGGGTAGAGAATGGCACCGGTTTCAGTCCCGACCGAACCGGTTCCTGACCCGAACCGATGCTTCAAAATGTCAACTATTAGGAACCGGGACCGGTTATTACGTAAAAACCGGTTCCGCCGGTTTTTTTTGAAATTCAAATAAACTAGCCGTTACAAACCGGTTCCAACGGCTATATAGCCGTTTTTGACCGTTGGAACCGGTTTTTTTACTATATCAAGCTTGAAAACATACTATAAATAGCAATGTCTTGTATGTTGTTAGTTAAACCACTTCCCAAGCTATATAACACACTCTCAATCACAATTAAGGTTAAACCGACAAGAAATGGCAACTAATAACACGTTGTTATGGTGATCGAAACAACACGATGCCCAGATGTTTGGGTTCATTACGACTTGTGTGTCATGATCGACGCACAAGAGATGGCTCGTTGCAAATATTGATCGAAGTATTTAAAGCAGGGTCCAACTCGACATTACGAAAACATACGAATAAGTATTGTCGTGAGAAAAGAAGTTTGGATGCTAAAAAAGCGGAAGTGGGAGAGTCGTCCGGCTCTACAACCCAAGCATCTACCGCCGGTGACAACGCTTAATCATTGTAGAACGCCGGATTAAAACGACGGACGTTGTTTTTAAGTTTTAGTTGTTATGTTTAGTATCGTTTATGTTTTAATAATGTTTGTAATAGTTATTGTTTAAATAAATAAAATGTTCGTCGTTATTAAAAAAATAACAAAAAATTAATCATGACTAATAAGAAATAAACAACACAAAAGTAGTTATTATTAAACAAATCAAAACTACATATTAGTTGAACTTGTTACAAATAGTTTAACTAAAACAAATAAAAATTACAACTCCTCTTCGTCTTCACCCTCGTCTTCATTCTCGTCTCCACCCTCGTCTACATTATCGGAAGAAAGCCCGTCCTCCGCCTCCTCATCATGAATAGGACGCTCTATTGGTATTTCGTCTTCAAAGTTCGCCTTGTGTCGTACACAATCAACCGCATCCAAACGGTCCTTTAGGCAAATGCAAACCTCTAGAGACTCGGGAGTTAATTTTGTTCTTCGCATTGATAATACCCTCCCACTAAGAGAGAAAACCGATTCGGAAGCAACCGTTGAGGCTTGTACGGCAAGCAAATCACGAGCCATGGTGGATAGAATAGGAAATTCGTTTTGTTTTCCTTTCCACCAAGCCAACAAATCAATATTGTGAACCTCATCGACCGTTGCACCCTCAACATAGTTTGCTCCACTATATCGACCAAGTTCGCTAGTTGGTGTGTTTCCTCTTTGCCTCTTAGATGCCGATTCACGAATCCCATTCATCAAGTTTATAAGTAGGTCCTTGCTCGGCCTACTAGTCGTTGTTTTTTAATAAAAGACGATCTCGTGCTTGGACCATAAAGTTGAAAATAATGGTCATAAAGGTCTTGAAGGTTTTTGTTAAACTTTTCACACGCTTCCGTCGACAACTTCGGGTCGATCTCGTGCATACCCATGTTGTCGAATATTTATTCGATCGTTCTCTCAACCCCATGAACATTCCAATATGGGTTTAAACGGCGGCACAAGTGAAGACCGGCGGTATGTTTTCAAAATATTTTAAGAACTTTTCCTTCATAACCGCAACAATATTCTTGAATAGATTGTTCTTCTCCTCAAACTCTTTAAAAGTACAAGACATGTAGTATAATTCTTGCAAAACCCAACAACTAGTAGGGTAATAGACTCCCGATAACTTCGTTGTTGAGTTTTTGAACACGTCAAGATACCCAAACAAAAAACCGACATTGACCCAAACACTTTCCGGAAGCATATCGGCCTCTCGTACGTCAACAAGATTGTTATAAAAACTTTGTAGAGTTTGGCGTTGGGCGAAAGCACACTTTAGAATACGACAAGTTGAGTTCCAATGGGTTGGAACATCCCAATTCGGCCCCAAATACTTTCTTTCAACCGACTTGCAATAATTCTTATATTCAAGATGTCTTCTTTTACCACTTTTGAAGACATCTTGTAACACAAGTCTAAACAATTTTAAATCGTCACAAATGTTTTCATTGTCTAGACCTTTTTGAATAACCAAGTTGATGATATGTGCAACACATCGAACATGAAAAAAATCCCCGAAACAAGGTGGTGAATATTTAATGATAAATTTTTCGGCCGCCTTAGCATTGTTTGATGCGTTGTTAAACGAAATCGAAAATATTTTATTTCTCAAATTGTAAGTCGTTATAACCTCATCAAACAAGTCAAACAATTTTTCGACGGTATGTGGGTACGGGAAGTTTTCAAAAGTGATGGTTCGTTTCCTCAATTTCCATGTCACCGGATCAACCCAATGAGCGGTGACACATATGTATGATTCGGGCAACCCGTGTGGTGCCGACCAAACATCGGTAGTTAAACTAACCATCGCTTGTAAAGAATGAAAAACTCGATTAACTCTTTTGTAGCACACTCCCACAACTTGATACAATGACGTCTTAAGGTAGTACGACTTACATGTGTGTATCACGGTTGTAGAGTTTCTCGAATCAACGACGTCAAATCCGGGTCATCAAAGTGGTTAAACGGCAAACCTCGTTGAATAACGAACTTTGCCATTCTATCTTGAACTTGAGTCGTGTTGTAACGAAATAGTGTACCATCTTTACCCAAGTCAACTTGATCGGTGGCGCCAATCCCTTTCAAGACCTTGCAATATGGCTTCTCGATGTGCTTTCTCAAAGTCGAGTTGGAATCGTGCTTTAATTGTGTTCCACATAGTTTGCAACGAGCCTTTTGATCACCTTCGGCATTGACAACCAAATCCCAATTCTTCCATATGTCTTGCTTGCGGGTACGGGTGACGACCGCAAGAACATGTGGGTCTTCTATAGCACGAACAGGTTCAATAAAAACACTCTTCTTAACCTTCTTGTTAGTTTTTTTTATGGGTGCCATAGTAATATTTAGTTGGATGGTCGGGTTTGCTAAAGGAGAAGTATTTTAGTTTGTTTTTGTGTTTGGTGGTGAAACAAGTAATGGAAAACAACTTATATATAGGTTTTGGGCATCAAGAACCGGTTCCAACGGCTATATTACCGTTGGAACCGGTTCCAACGGTAATATTTTCCTCAAAAACCGGTTCCAACGGTAATATAGCCGTTGGAACCGGTTACAACGGCTATATATCTCTCAAAAACTGGTTCCAACGGCTATATTACCGTCAGAACCAGTTCCAACGACTACTTTGACCACCAGATGACCATTTCATAAAAAACCCGTCGGAACCGGTTTTTTCGGGTAGGACCCGGACCGGGTACAATTTGGAACCGGTAGGAACCAATTAACATATACAACTAGTGGAACCGGGTAGGAATATCGGGTACAAAAATACCCAAACCGGGTATGAGGTGCATCGGGTAGGAACCGGAACCGGTTCCGGGTCGGTTCCACCAGTTGACCATTTCATAAAAAACCCGTCGGAACCGGTTTTTTCGGGTAGGACCCGGACCGGGTACAATTTGGAACCGGGTAGAAACCGATTAACATATACAACTAACCGGGTAGGAATATCGGGTACAAAAATACCCAAACCGAGTATGAGGTGCATCGGGTAGGAACTGGAACCGGTTCCGGGTCTTCCGAAACCGGTTTTTTTTGCACGTCTAGGTGTGACAGAATGCAAAATGTTAGTGGGTCAACAAACCATCAGAGAAACACACGTATTAAACAGGTGGCAAAGGAAATGTGCTTAGAACAATTGTACCTCACGCTACAAAATAGTTAGCAGTAGAACAGTACCATTTTGAGTCTTAACTGCCACTTTCAAATTAATATGTATATATAATTGATGAGAAATAGGAATTCAGCTCTTTCATGAAAAGTGAAATAAGAAAGGGTAAAATGATCAACTTATTATTTTTGTATTATAAATTAAATTAAAATGGGTATATATATATGATATTTTTAGCTTTAATAAGGGGAATATATGTAAATTAAGGTTTAAGGTTGGGTATATATGTAATATCTGAACTTATTAAGGGGATATATGTAATTGCCCCTATTGTTAAATGGAAAGTTTGGGGCTTTGAAGTATATAAATGTAAATCATCTCCAATATGTTAAGTTTGGTTGAAACAATTCATATACGATGTGATTAGGGTAATAGAAATGGATGATAACAAGGTGATTTATATGCTTTAAAGCTTATTAAATGCACACAAAGTGTGTTAAAATGCTACAATGAAAATGAGATTCAAACGTAGAATGTGGTGTTAACTTGTGTAAAGATATGCAAATATATGGTAAAAATATTCTTTAGATGCGATTTTTGTAATGAAGATTGGACTTTAAATGATCCTACATAACAGAAATTCTAATGTGGTATGTTTGTTGCAAATTTAGCTACTCAACATGAAACTTAGGATTAGGATGGGAGAGGAATTTTGTATATTCTTTTCTTGTGTGTTTACCTACTTGTGATATATGTAAAAGTGAAACGAAACAATTATACAAGTTTGTGATTAAATTGGTAAAAATGTAAATAGTTTAGTTGAAAAATATGTTGATGTCCATAGTACACAATTATTAGAGGAAAATGGTCACGTATGAGAGGTTCTCATTCTCTAATGCCTCGTTTGAGAGACGTTTGTAATTTAAGGTGGCACAAAAAAAATTGAAATACCCATTGTAATTCTAATTTGGGAGTGGTGTACAGATTTGGGTATGAAAATTCAAAGACAACAAACAGATGTTCAAACGACATTTGAAGATGTGGAGTTGGATAAATCGACGTTTACAGGGTTTTGAAATTAATTTGATGCTGCAAGACCTTACATCTCATTTATAAGCCCTTGAATTGTCTGTTGGAAATTTTTGGACAAATAATGTTTATTAGTATTTGTTACTAATAAATAAATTATTAATATCTCTAAAGAGTAGAGATGAATGCGATATCGATAATATAAAGTGTGTAATTGAGAACTTGAACATTGGTAAAATGGGAAATGGGTTTGTCCCATATTTGTAGACCGCTTGAGAACTGTCTTAGTATTTTTGGATGGTCATGAGACATGTGTCATGTGTGTATGAAATGGTTGCCAAGTGTCATGATATAAGCTAGTGTGCTGCCATGCGTCGTGTACATGCGATGAGTCATCATTTAGGTGTCATCTCTGGGTGAAGTGTGTTCCACGAGATGACACGTGTCATGGTGAGTCATCACCTAACCAACTATGTAAAGAAAGGTCGGGTGATCAATCACGGCCCGAATGCACACACATCCTAACCAGCTCGTTACCATGCACACGAAACTAAACGACTCCCTACCGATGATATGTGTTCTTAGTTGCAACTCCCTCTCGATCTCAATCCCATCTCTCGTTACAAATATAGTTTAGGTGCTAGGGTAATCCCTACAGTGCATACTGCTTCGGGTGTTGTACCCTGGGAAACAGACGGGCTTACGGAGGTAGTCTGAAATCTGTTTTAAGGGACCTCTGTTCAACAGAATTCCTCTGCCACAACCGGGAACCACAGTTTGTTCAATTTTGCCGCTAAGAAGGTACATATGGCTTCATGTGATCAAGACAGGGTTCACCGAATGAAGGAAGACGTGACTCGAAGGTGACACTCAGGTCTCAGTCTAAACAAGCTAGACGATGTGATCGCAGTCCCAGTCTAAAGCGAATCCGGTTCGACTCTAACTCGTTGAATGATGCTCAAGATTGGCTATTGGAGCATAAGTTAAAGTCCTAGGTATGAATCAAAATTTGTGTATATGTTATAATTCGTATTATTCTTGTTTATATTTGTATATGTTATATGTACTAAAATTTCCCAAGTTATATATAGTTATTAATTTGTTTTATTAATATTATTTAATAACATCGTGACCCATGTCCTAAATCTTAAAACATATTTTAAACTTTCGCAAGATTATTGTGACTATCATAAAACCTATATAAGGATATTGGGTTCACGAACGTTTAAAATTATTAATTGGATCTTTTATAAATATTCCTCTGGGAAAAGCAGTACAAGTGAATTAGGATTTGTGATTGGAGTACAATACATAATCCAAATACCGTGATACAAAAAGAGTTATTTGATTCAACCGATTGGAAAAGATTTTTGTAATCGATTGTTCTCTAAATTATAGTGTTAGAAACGGTTTTGTAAAGCTGTGTGGTTTAATAGTTAAACCCATTTTGTGATCGTTTATATCTAGAATCGAATAGAAACGGTTCATGAATAATCGTACATTTCAAAACGATTTGAAGTGGATTTTAGTAAACCATTCGTTCATGTAAATGTGAATACGCTAACGTGCGTTAGATCGAGTTTAATATATAATCAATACATTTTGTGTAAGCGTTTCATCTCCTAAAATGTTGGTTAGAAAATGATTATAAAATATTATGAACTAAACGACTCGTTTCCTAACATGAGTGTTAGAAAAAATTATTTTGTAAATAATTTAAACGTTCTTTTATAACACACGAGTTGGACGATATAAACCAAAAGCCTATGACGCCTTTGTGAGAAATCAATGTTGTGTAAAAGAAAATGTTCGTTTCCTAGTACCCGTAACCGAAATGATTCTTTTATTAAAGGGTTTTTCACGAACGTTAATTTATCTGACATGTGTTAGATAAACCAAAGGTTTCAAAACGGCTTATCCGAAACCAGGTCACTTCTAGCATTGATATTACAAATTATTATTTTGTATATATTATGGCTAGAATTTGTCTATTCTAACTAACGTGTTAGAATTATTGTTTTGATAAATAAGAAGTTGATGACATTTAATTTCCCAATAAGTAATAGAAAATGTGGGGGTTTATAAACATATTGAGAAACCTTTGTGAACGTTTAATTCTTCTAACGAGCATGTTAGAAATTATTATTTTGGTAGAATAATAATAGTAAATGTGGTTTATATATAACTAAAGGTTACAAACATTTGTCTCTAAATGTTTAGACTTCTAACGACTGTGTTAGAATAGATTTATTGTTATAAACCACAATGATTTAAAAATGATACATGATCATTTATTATCTAATGAGCGGTTAGAAATGAGTTATTTTATAAACCAAGTAACGTGAAGTCAATAATCCTCTATCGAGTAACTTGGACATGTGTTGCCTTTAATTGGGTAAATGTTTATTTCTAATAACCAAGTTAGAAATGTGGTTGGTTGCAAACCGTAATCGATAAGGCGTTTTGTAACCATTAGTTTTCTAATATGTGTATTAGAAATAAAATAGTTTATTGTGAAACCGGTTATAAATTTTGCAAACATAAAGAGATATTTTGAAATGAATAATATATGTGTTTGCAAATAAAAATGGTTCGCTGCTTATACAAAAAGTGGCATGTCGGGTAGACCATTGAAAAAAAAAACAACTTGGTGTTGTTATGAACAAAATTAATTGTCCTATTGACGGAGTACCTCAAGAAAAACCACAAGACGCTTATAAATATTTTTAACGTGTTATTGTGGTTGAACAAATTTTGACTGTTCAAGAATAAAGTCACGCTATGAAATGAGATAATGATGATATGACTTCATGGAGCTCTATTGAGGGAGTACCTCAAGACAAACCACAAGACGCTATCAGTGCGATGATCTTGATTAGAGGTGGCAAATGAGTTGGGTTGGGTCGAGTAATGGGTTGAAATGAGTCATGGGTCAATACGAGTTTGGGTCAGAACGGGTCAATTAAAAATTTGGTTGTTTTGGTTTGGGTCTGAATAGGTTAGAGTTGGACCGGGTTTTGAGTTTTTTTTCTTGTGAACGAGAATAACGGCGGAAATATTTTAGTTTTTTTTAGATTTTTTGTTTTTTATTTATTTTTTAAGTTATGATTTTTTTATTGTTTTTTTTTTGTTTTTTTAGGAGTTCTCTATTAATATAAAAAACCCTCAAAAAAATATTCATGAATAATTAAAATAAAATTATAACTCAAAATATAAATCATAAACAAAAAAAGAAAAAACGCTAAAATGTTTCCTACGTTGTCCTCGTTCCATAAAAAAGAAAAAAACGCCGAGAATTGAACTGAAACCGTAAAAATCGACGAAAATGAAACAAAAAGCCAAAACCGGACCACATCAAATCGAAATCGAAAAAACAATCAAAACTAAACTAAAAGAATTCAAACCGGACGAGAACGAAACTGAAAAACCAGACGAAAACGAGTCCGGAATCGACCAAAAAGAAACCAAAACCCAACCTGTCACGAGTGAAAACTCGTATTGGCTTGAAACCTGAACCGAACCCATTCCAATCTGAAACCCATTCCGACCCGAAACCTGTCTTGTACGAAAACCTCTTTCGATCCGAAACTTGTCACATTTCCTTAGAACAATAACCTACATCAACCCCTTTCTTTGAACTTGTCGACCCATTTTGTCCCGAAAATAAAAGAATGGAATTTCAAATGACTCATTTTGACCCATTTAGTTAAAACCTTTTACCCAAACCGACTCATTTAAATTTTAAAATAACTCAAATTAACCTATTTGAAAGGGTTTGGGTCAAGTTTGTTGTCACACCCCGACCAAAGGTGGCGGAACATGCCGGGGTGCAACGAATTGCTCAAGAACACTATGACACTATTAAAGTGACAATATTTACTCAACGCGTTTACTTCATTCAATAATCACTAATACAACTTGTTCAAGATAAAACACAAACAATTTTATCAACGATAAATTTATTAAAGTATCCTAAAGGTATAATCTATGTGATGCCTTTTCAATCTTCACAGGCAACCTAAAAGTAAACTTGTAGCATGCATTTAAATAGATTTGATCAACACGAATATTGGTGAGCAATACACTAGTTTTTTATATATGTATATAATGAGGCAAAAATCACAATTCACATGTGTAAATGGAATAATGCAACAACCATTGTAAATGTAAAGTAAATAATTGTGGCTCCTTTCTATTTGGTAACAACCAAAATACTTAGAGAATGAGGCATTATTCTACTAGCACAAGGCTAAATTAGTTAGGGGTGATCATACTTATTGAGCCTCAACAACAACATAAAAATAAACACTCGTGCACATAATCAATTTGAGGCATAAACAAGGATCGAGCAAATATTCGTACAAACACGTAATGTTGAATTGTGGATTTAATAATGAGATCATAAAACAAGTAAGTTTGAATATGGTATGCATGCCCCCCCCCCCCCCCCCAAAAAAAAGAATAAAAGCGTAAAAAGGGGGAGTGTGATTACTCACTTGAAATAAGTAACTTGAATGATTAGTTTGTGATAAAACGGAAATGTAAGTTCAACGAGCGAGACCTAGATTGAGAGTGACTTGAGTTAGAAGATGGTCTTAAAAGCTTTAAAGTAAAATAACATGACAAGTAAGATAAATAATTAAAGTTTGAGGGTTAATATGTAAATACATAAGAAATTAAAGTAATGGTTTTTGAAAAGTAAGTTTACTCGAAATCGGGTCTCGGTATTTTATTCATTAGTTTTACTTAAACTTTGTTAAGTAAATATGTGGGAAAAGGTTTAATGAAATAGAGCACGACCCCTTGTTAGATAAATACCAAAACGGGATTTTAACGAGTGTTCGGTTTAGTCGGTTCGGGTCTTGATAAATTGTCAAGTTCGAACCCGACATTCCAAAGTGATAAATATCAGGTGATAAATTATTTAAAACAGAAACTTAACTAATGTTAGAATTTCTATTAAAGAGAAACTCCAAACACCAATGTTAAGCGAGTGTTTGGTTTTACCGGTCCAAGCTTGTTATAAAATCAAGTTAGATCCGACATACCAAGTACTTTAAGAAAACATTTATAATTAGTCTGTAAAAGATCTTAAAAAGAAAATGTGAGATTCGGAGGCTCGAAACATAACTAGTTTGTTTTAAGCGAGTGAACTCGGTTTAGTTCGGTTTGGTTGGTTCAAGACTTGGTATGTGACCAAGTTTGGGTCCAACAAATCCATATTATAATAACGAATACGAAAATGTAAATAAAAGAACATAAACACTTAAATCTTCATACAACTTGTTTCAAAACAATTAAATAAAAAGTTAAACGTGAGTTCGGTTTCGGTTTGGTCCGGTCCTTGAATCGGTATGAGACAGAGGATGGTTACCACATACCCAATACCATTGAACTATTAAAATAAACTTAGAAATGATAATACTCAAGTCTTACATACAACATGTTAATAATAAAGTATTTAAACAAAAGTTCAGTTTTGGTTCGGCCCTTGACTCGGAATGAAACAGAGGATGGTTACCACATACCCATTGCCATAGAATTCATTAAAATGATTTGGAAACTAAAATAATTAGAAACTAAACAACATTAATAAGTTTACATAAATTAAAGTTTTTAAAAAGGACTACAATAGTCCTCCATTTAGCCTTGCCTTATAATAGCGATACACCTAAACCGACCATGGTCGGAAAAGGGAAAGCCAGGGAAACAAAGGGAATATATTTATACAAACTATAATAACAAGCTTTAATTAACAAGGATTAGTTAGAATCAAATATTAGCATTAGTTTGACCTTGAGAAGTTAAATTATCAAGAGTTTGGAAGGGAGATTGAGAGTGTTTGAGGTAAATGAGCAACCTAAAATGGATGCATTGGTCTTGGTTATATTCTTGCCTGTGTCTTTGACTCTGGTAATACACCCGTCGCAAGGTAATTTATGATTGGCGTCATCCATGTTTCCGTGCCGGTTTGGATGACACAAATTTCCTTGTGCGGGACTGATGGTGCTCCAAGAAGTTCAACGCGGATGTCCTTTCCCAAGTGGGTGAAGGCTAACGACGCAAGCTTGCTTAACGCATCCGCGGATTTGTTTTCGCTTCGCTTGATGTGCACAACTTTGCAATCGTTGAAATCGCGCATAAGGGTTTTTGCTTGTGCGAGGTACAGGGCCATTGTGTCGTTCACGGCCGTGTACGTCCCGTTTATCTGGTTGGCTACTAGCATGGAATCCACGTGGGCTTCCAAGTTTTTCACCCCCATCTAACGCGCAATTCTTAATCCGGCCAAGAATGCTTCGTACTCCGCTTCGTTATTCGTACTTGGGAAATCCAGCCGAATAGCGTAAGTGTACTATTGGCCTGCTGGGTTAGTTAGTTTCAACCCTGCGCCTGAACCTTCGTTGTTGGCTGCTCCATCAGTATAGAGTCGCCAGACATCGTTAATGTCTTGTGCTGGAGAGGGTTGAGCCTCTTCCTGGCACTCTTTTTCCCGCGAAGCGGGGACTTCTGCAATAAGGTCGGCCAAGACCTGGCCTTTTATGGCTGGTCTTGGCTTGTACTTTATCACGTATTCTCCCAACTCAATTGCCCATTTGGCTAGGCGCCCTGACAACTCGGGTTTGCCAAGAACGTTTGCAAGTTTGAAGTTGGTGAGAATGGTGATTGGGTGGCCTTGGAAATATCGTCTTAGCCTGCGTGAAGCCTGTACAAGCGCTAAGACTAATTTTTCCAGGGTGGAGTACCGGGTTTCCACGTCTGTTAAGACGCGGCTTACATAGTAGATGGGCATCTGGATGCCCTTTCCTTCTACTAGTAGGACTGCCCCGGTTGCTCTGTCTGTGGCGGAGATGTAGAGAATTAATTCCTCCCCCACTTCTGGTGCTGTGAGTGTTGGGAGTTCGACCAAGCGTGACCGAATCTCTTGAAAAGCTGCTTCCGCTTCTGGTGTCCAGCGGAAGTGCGTTTTCTTCAAACAATTTCTCAATGTTGACACGAATGGGAACGACCTATCCGCATGGTTTGCCAAAAAGCGGTTGAGTGCGACTAGTCGTCCATTCAGTGTCTGAGCCTGTTTGATGGTAGTAGGTGATTCCATTTTCATAATGGCTTCGACCTTGTCAGGGTTCGCTCTGAAGCCATCTTTGGTAACGATGACTCCTAAGAACTTCCCATCTTCCATCCCAAAGGAACACTTGCTCGGGTTGAGCTTCATGTTTATCTTTCTGAGCGTGTTGAAAGTTTCTTCGATGTCTTTCAACATTGCTTCTGGCTTGAGGCTTTTGATGACCAAGTCATCCATGTAAACTTCCAAGTTCCTCCCGATTTGGGTATGAAACTCTTTGTCCATCAGGCGTTGGTATGTGGATCCGGCATTCTTTAGTCCGAATGGCATCATTGGTAACAAAATGTGCCATCGGGCGTCCGAAATGCGGTTTTATCTTGATCGTCAACAGCCATGTGGATTTGAGGGTACCCTTTATACGCATCAAGGAAGCATTTAAGGCGAAACGGTGCTAATGAATCTACCTTAAGATCAATTTCTGGTAACGGGTAACAATCCTTGGGGCATGCTTTGTTTAGGTCTTTGAAATCTATGCACATGCGCCATTGTTTGTTGGATTTTGGTACCATGACGGGATTTGCAACCCATGTTTGATATTTACTGACGCGTACGATGCCTGCGTTAAGGAGCTCCTTGACTTGAGTTCTACACGCGTTAGCCTGCTCAGCACCCATTACGCGACGCTTTTGTATGACCGGCGCAAACGCTGGGTCACACTTGAGCTTATGCTCAGCCTTACTTCGAGGTACACCAGTCATGTCAGCTGGTGTCCACGCAGAGATGTCAGCATTTTGTTGCAACAAGAGTTTGAGTAAGGTGCGTGTGGGATTAGTGATCTTTGGGCCAATGGTAACAGCCTGATCAGGGTATTTGCCATTGAAGGCCCATTCTTCTGGCTCAGAGGTGGTTGGTTTAGCCATTTTTGGTTTGGGTTTAGATGAGACAGATGCGATGCATACCTGGGGAATGCCCGTGATCATAGCAACGCCCTCAGCTGTTGGCCATCCCATCATACCATGGACCGAAGACACCACGACATTAAATCTTGCCATCCCATCTCTCCCAAAAAGAATGTCGTATGTGTGGTGTGGCTTCCTCATTACGACGAAGTCCACGTCTTCTGTGCGGGAGTACTTCCCGTCCGTGAGAGTGACGGGAAAAGATAGGATTCCCAAGGGGGTGTTTGTGCTGCCGTCGAACCCTTCCATCGAGGCGTAAACTGTTTATAGGCGTTCTTTGTCTTCGTCGTCTAGCTTGTCGAAGAACTGCCTATACATGACCGTTGACGAAGCGCCATTATCAGCAAGGGTGCGGGAGGTGATGTAGTGCCCCAGCTGGCTTTTGATGACTATGGGGCCTTCTTTGTTAGGCCCCCCTAGCACATGCGGGAAGCGCACTTCTGCTTCCTTCCACGCACTTGGATCTGTTGTTCGTCGTTTTCTTCCTCTGACATTGTCGTGAACCATGTGAATGCTGATGTCGACGGGCTTCCGTCCATTGCCCTTGTACCGATTGTCTTTCCTCCCTCCGTTCTTGATTGACGCCACGAGGTGTGTGAGTTTCCCATCTTTGGAGAATGTTTCGACGACATCCTTCAAGGATGTGCATTCCTCAGTGGTGTGGCCTTTTGTCCCGTGGAAGTCACAGGATTTGCTCTAATCAGCGTTTTGACGCTGTCGGATTATTGGAGCCTTTGGCCATGGGAGCCTCTCGGTGGCAAATATCTCGGTGACGCTTTTGGTGAGTGGCGTCCATCTGGGATTCCGGTTTGACGACTGCGTGTTGTCCCTTCCGCCTAGGAGAGGGCGAGAGCTGGATGAGGTGTCAAAGTTTACCCTTGACTGCCAAATACCAAGCTTCCTCTTTTTGTTGTGTCGGGCGGTACAGACGTTATTTTCTCTTGTTCTCTGAGTGTAGAGGTTTGTGCTCTGGGGAAGATTTCTACCCAGTTGCTTCTCCGTTTCGGCAAAGCGTTTAGCTGCCGTCATGATGGCATCCCACGTGGATGGCATGCCGTCTTTACCTATCAACGTGCGGATGAGCTCTGGGTACTCAGCGCCCTGGATAAAAGCGGCGCGAACAAGATCTTCGCTAATAGTGCCCAGACTTAGCTTCTTTGAGTTGAAGCGAGTGATGAAGTTTAGCAAAGATTCGTCTTCTTCTCGGATGCAGTTGAGGATCGTCCATTGCTCTTCAGTATATTTTCTTTGTTGACTGAAGTGCTGACTGAACTTGTGCTGGAAGTCTGCCCAATCGTAGATGTGGTGGACCGGTAGACGATCAAACCACGCTCTGGCTGCCCCGACGAGCGTCATTTGGAACATGTAACACCATGTGGGTTCCGTCCAATTACTGACGGTTGCCCCCGCTATAAATCTGTTCAAGTGATCGTCCGGGTCAGATATGCCATCGTAAGTGCCTATGTTGGACATCTGTTTGGCACTCTTTGGAGCGATTGCTTCCGCAATGTCCCTTGCAAATTTGGACGTTCCCGCATTCGCAACAGTTCGTCTGAAAGTTTTGGAGAAGTCACGTGGGTTTCCCCCCGTGTTCTTTGGTTTGAAGGTTTCCTCGAAATTTCTTCTCGAGTGGAAGTCTGCTTCTCTACGCTTCCCTTTCGCCTTATGACGAGGGTTTGCGTCACTGTCAGATTCTTCCCAATCTTCATCATCCACATACTCGCAATCATTGCTCATGTTGAGCTGTTGTCGAGTGCTTCCGAATTCATCATTGGCCTGTTGGAGTGAACGTAAACGTTCGTCCAACTCGGCTTGGAATTCTTTCTGACGTGCTTCCGCCTAAGCTTTAACTTGTTCTGGTGTTTGTCGCGGAAGTCTCGTCCGTTGTTTCCCCAACTGGGTATCAACGAATCCCAGGGGAGGATTGTTTACTGCACTTGCCCCGGCTTGGGTAACCGGGGTAGTGTTCGTAACAATCGTGTATTCACCGGTGTTACCCCCAGTAGCTGGGGTTGTGGTTACCGGAGTTTCTTGGTTACCCGGTGGCTTTGGCATCGGAGTAACCTTAACCATCTTTCCAGAAGTTTGAAAAAACTGAGAAAAAGATGAATAAGTTCTAGCTTAATGCACGGATGGCGCCAATGAAGAAACACTAAGTGACCCCGACAGATTAAGGATAATCTTAGGGTTAAGTAGATGTTTCCCACGAGGGTTAGGTCCGGCAAAGATGGTTATTCTTCTCAACATGCAAAACAGACACCGTAAGCTCGTCACTGAGAAGGGGGGGGGGGTTCCTCCTTGTGACCACCCTCCGGCGTGAGAATCAGACTAGGTTTCTCTGAATATAAGTGTATATAGAGAGAAATAGCTAGAGAGAAGATGATCATACCGTTCCAAGGTGTTGGAGTATTTATAGCCGAAGATAGGTTTCCAAGCAGGTACGGCCAGCTGTATATAATATTCCTTTTCCACCAACTATGGGCTACGTTCGTGCCACGATGGGAGTTGGTGGGTAGGCAACGGCTGATAGTGACATTTTGTACTGGAGCGTGCTCCTCCTCGTACTATTGTCAGTGAGCTGTCACCCTGTGATTGGTTCATGGGTTGCTTTTGTCAGATCTTGTCCATTTGTCCATACCTTGGTAGGTATAGTACAAAAGATCTTCTAGAAGCGTACGGACTGGCTCTTTTGGGCGGGAATATTCCCGCCTTGCTCATTCCTTCTTCAGGTGACATTGCTGAAGTATAAGAGTTAGTGCCTTATGCGTGTAGCCTTACTGTTAGTGCGGGTAGCCTTCCTTCTTGGCTTGTACCCACAGCTGCGAGAACAGGCAGGGTATTGTACCAAGGGAGGCTTTCCTGCTGGGACCTCAGTCTTACTAAGTGTAAGGTCTTCATCTCTCTGAGCATGGTGGGTCCTGCGGATCCAGTTGGTCTTTGCGCAGACGTACCTCTTCAAGGTGAATCTTGCGGGTCCAACTGGGCTTTGCGGGGACCTACTTCTTCAGGGTTGCTAAATGTTTTGACAAATTCGGTGTCAACCTTGGAAATTTTGGTACAAATTTAACACTGTGTTTCTTTTGTCAAATTTCTTTTTTCTTCATTCAAATTGTTCAATCTTTTGAGTTTATTTCTTGCAGCTAATCGATGTGCCCAACTTGAACAGTTGGTGTATACTCATGATGATGATTATCAATAGGAACTTGAGCATATAGAGAAGGTACATTTCACACTCTAGATTTATTTTTGCTTAGTTATCTACTTGAAAGTTTATAGATTTTATTATACATGTGCTTTCTGCTACTACAGGTTTTTGTCCCATTGGTTGAAAAATGCAAGAAATATGAAAGGGCGATGCATATTGGAACCAATCATGGTAGTATTTCAGGTCATTTCATGAGCTACTATTGTTATTCTCCTAGGGGAATGGTAAGCAGCTTCCTTGCATAGTTTAAGTTTGTCTTAATTTTCCATAAATTGTCACTTACACCACACAAACTTTGATTTAATTTCACAAGTTGAATATGCATTTGAGTTTTAAAGAATTTGTTGAAAACTAAAGTTCCATAATTTTGTATTTTCAATGAAAGCTAGCAATCCAATAATAATCGTTCAAACATATTAGCTGTAATGCATGCTTAGGTTTGGGACTATCCTTTACATTTGGGAGCCACTGAAGCCGGTGAGGGTGAAGATGGTCGTATGAAATATGCAATTGGTATTGGGACACTTCTTCAGGTTAGATTATGATTAAATGTGGAAACAAGTTTCAAACTTTCAATGGTTTATTTTGATGTTTAGATGTTTTGTATTGATACACGTAGCACTTTGTTGTGTTAAATACTGGTTGGTTGGTTTTAAAGGCTTTTATGTTAAGCGATTTGGTGTTTTAGCTTTTCATTACATGAGTTTTTTTTTAATTAGCTCTTGTAATTGTTATATTTGTTTTTGTTAATGTATTTCTATGATTTTCACCTTCGACTTAAACAAACTACATTCAATTACAAACTATAAACAAACTACTACTTTTTTAGAGTTGAGGTAATCTCTCATTTCTTTCTTCTCGTGATATAAATCATCAAGCATACTACAACTTGAAAATTTATGTATTAAATTTTCTTTTTTCAACCCGTGTGTCACACGGGCATATAACCTAGTATTAAATATATTTCTCTTTCTTATTAATAATTTTAATTTTATTTAATAATTCTTTCCTAATTTAATAATTTAATACCAACATAAATATATTATTTTGTTTTATATAAATATATTGTATTAGTATAGGTTTTTATAATTAACTAATTTTAACGTTGATTTTGAATAATGATTTCAAATATTAAGGTTTTAAATATACTATATTAGTTAATTAATATTGAGGTTTTATAAGAAATGATATTACTAGATGAAGAGACAAAATTAATTTAAAACTTAAATTTCAATAAACTTGAACTTATTAAATACATATGATATTTACTAAATTACATGTTTTTTCTTCTTTCAAACCCATAAAAAACAAATTCACTATTGATGTATATGTTTATGTTAATTTATAACTGGTTAAAGTATCAAGCATGGTTCAGGTTAAAACATGTTATGATTATAATGAGTTTCAGTCCAATGGTGGGTTTAAAAAAAGAGACATTTACAACTTCTTTTTTTAATTGACTATTTAATCAACCCATCATTTATGTTAAGTATATCATCTTAAAAATCCACATAAATATATAAACACTAGACTACATGTTTTGGTTTTTCAGAAGGATAAATCAACTTCTTAGCTTAAAAATGCAAATGTTAGACATTAACACACTGTTAATCAGATGATAAATTGACTTTGTATATCCTTCTATTATTAAAGATTTCAAATATATAGATTTCTTTAGTGAACAAGATATACTTGCACCAAAAAATGATGTCGTTCAAGAAATTAGCAAATGTTTATCATCCATGTTTTAAATGGCTTTAAAATCTAAGATTGTCAAGTCATAGGTTAGTTCTGAAAGACGATGTTGAGGCGTAAATACATGGGAAAATAAAATACAATATGATAACCGTGTTAGAGAAGCGAAAATCATATCCGAAAATAATACTGGAACTAACACTTTTATTCTTAAAAAGAAAATTTCTATAAAATGATTAATTTCAAAGAACGAAATTTTAATTTATTTTTGTTTTGCATTTAAGATTAACAAAAGCTAAAGTCAGTCACTATAGATGGTTGGTTTGTTTATTAAACAAATTATTTTAACTCGTGGCCAGTTATGCGTTACATTATCAAAAGTTAAAAGCACAAACAATGTGAAACTACTAAGTTTTGATATAGGAAGTAAAGTTACAAACAAAACTATAAATATTGTGTACAAAGAAATATTTAGAGATTAATAAATTTCCTAACAACTTTTTATTTTCACATTGTGTAATGTGTAATTTATTTTACCGTATAAAGTCTTTTTAAATCTGTTGAACATTTGTATTTGACATTATGCTATTATTTAAATAAATTTATTTATTTTAACCCGTGTACTACACGGGTAACAAACCTAGTTTTTCATTATAAAGAAAAACGTATTGTATTTATCAATTTGTAGTTTCAAATGATTATACACGACATGAACACTTAGGCGATCTTAATCTATGTTTTTCTAAACCTTAGTTTAAACTTATAGATATGTAACCTAAATCAAAGGTTACAAATGAGGTGAATGAACTTATCTCAATTTAAGGGGTGTTTGGGTGAGCTTATAATTTTACTTTTTTGCTTATTTGCATTTTAAAAAGTAAAAACAAATTTTGAAAATATCTATTTAGAGTAACATTTTTTGCTTTTTAACAAACAAATAACAAATAAACAAGTTTTAGAAGCTCACCCAAACACTCCTTAAGTTTTATTTTTCTCCACAGTTGATATAAAAAAGATATTAACATCACATCTTTATTTTTTGAATGATGACTTTCTTGCAATTATGCTACCGTGCTTTTTAAATTTGCAGAGCTCTGTTGCCTCACTTTGTCTGACCATACTATATAGTCTTAACCGGGCCTACGCTGGTTTTAGATTTTGGCTTGGGCGTCCCCATAGGAAAGCATACCGCTGGCTGCAACTTGACAGTCGTTGTGCCACCACAAGAGCATAACTCTCCGTCGTAACACACAGTGGGACTAAAACCCAGGTGAGCTCCGAAGTTTAAGCTAACAACCTTTACAAAAGGCCTAGCTCAAGTCATCCATTATCAATATCCATTCAAAATGACACGAGTGAGAATCAAACACTTATACCACAAGTGGGCATAATATCCCATCTATTAAAGCCTTGATGATTAAACTCAAAAGTTTTCTTTACGATGGAATTTTACATTAACATAAAATTAAATTAAATTAAATAAATAAATATATTTGAATTGGTTCAAAAAGATAACAGAGCCAAATTAAACCTAGGTAATAGTCGGAGGAGTCAAATGCAACATTTATTTGTATATAAACAACAATGTACCATTAACCTGAAACAACTCAAAGCGGCGGCGGCCTCAAAATATGCCCTAGCTTCGAACTTCTTATGTTTTGTTTGTTCTGTTTTTCACAATATTTGAAGTATGTTTTGTTGGTAATTTGATGCTGTCGTTGCGATGATGATACTTTCATATGAGTATTTTTTGAGAGTTTAAAAGCTCTGTGAAACGTCGACTTATTGTCGATCTGAGCGGTTACCTGAGCAACAACAATATAGTCTGTATTGTTAAAAGCTATTTGAAACATATTTTGTTATTGAATTGAATTGGTTGCTATGATGAATAATAATAAAATGAGTTACTTTTTGAGAGATTTACTGCTCTGTGAAACATCGACATTCATGTCGATCTGAGCGGTTACCTGAGCAACCGTGGTTTAATTGATCTTTTAATTTCGGTTCTTGCGTTTTCTGATTTATCTTGTTCAATTGGTTGTTCAAAAATATATAATTGCTGAATATTAATTTTGATTAGTATAAACAAAATAGTTGGAACCAACTTAATAATCAACTGTTTTATTAAAAACTCAAATTTACCTAACAATGGGGGTGGTGTGGTGGCTCACAAGCCGGAGACGAGCCACTCACTCACTAAAAAAGCTCCCTGTTACATAATTACAATAACGTTGTGTTTGGGATTCCTTATTTAAGTCTATAACGGTGTGTTTGGGATTCCTTATTTAAGTCTAAAAGGTTTTTTTGTGTAAAGGAATTATTAACTTATGATTTTTTAAAAAGGAATTTGTAAAAAAGTGTTTGGATTAGGTTACGTAATAAGTAGTTTTTTAAAAAGTATCTGGTTTAGCTTATTCATGCAAAATGATAAAAAAAAAACCTTATTTTATAAATCAATAAGTTGTTTTTTAAAAAGTGTTTGGGATTGCTTAGTTGTGAAGTGAGGATATAAGTGTTTAATGGGAATATCAAACCCCTTAAGGCCTTATGGTTTGTCAAACACCTTTTACACCTTATTAACTTCTCAAAAAGTTTATAAGTTATATGTTATGAAAATAAGGAATTCCAAACATCCCCTAAGATAAATTTACACTAGTTTGGCCAATCAATAAATTGTGTTTTGAATCTATGGTTGTACCAAAGAAAACCGAACTTTTTTATTTCCTTGATTGTTTTTTAGGGGTGTTTTGGCCTAGTTTTTTTTAACCAAATTTATAGCTTTTTTTAGGTTTTTTTTTTCTAAAATAAGTTTAATTTGATGTTTGGTTTATCTTTTTAATATTATTAGCTTATATAGGCTAATTTAAAAAAGCTTGTTTAAAGATGGTTTTTAGCTTATTTATTTAAGGATATAAACATAACTAAAAAAATAAAAGCTAGGCTAAACACCTTGCGTAGATTTTTTTTTTTTCATTTCACGGTTTCTATAAGCTTCAGCAAACCATGATCACCGATCACCAGACCATGAAACACTTCCTTTTCTGTCCCTTAATCCCACTCGACTGAATTTAGTTTGTGAAGTGGATAAGTTTTATTGTATATTAATTAATCAGGCCCATTTTTTTTTTTGCTGAGGGACAAATGCACGGGGTGTTTTTGGTTTAATTGGCTTGTGAGAATGTAGGATGTGTCACGATTTTATTAATAAATATTAATAAAACAAATAAATAACCATTTTATATAATTGAGAAATTGTAGTACATATAACGTATATAAATATAAACGAGAAAAATACGAATTATAACATATACACAAATTTTGATTCATAATGAGGACCCTAACTTATACTCCAATAGCCAATTCTTGAGCATCCTTCAACGAGTTAAAGTTGAACCGGAGTCGCATTGGACTGGGACTGCGCTCACATCGTCTAGCTTTTCTTGACCGAGACCTGAGTGTCACCTTTGAGTCATGTCTTCCTTCATTCGGTGAACCCTGTCTTGATCACATGAAGCCATTCGTACCTTCTTAGCTGCAAGACTGAACAAACTTTGGTTCCTGGTTGTGGCAGAGGATTTCTGTTAAACAGCCGAACTGTATATGTAACGACAGATGGGATTAAGATCGAGAGAGAGAGTTGGAGCTGAGGACACATATCATCGGTAGGGAGTCATTTAGTTTCGTGTGCATGGTAACGAGCTGGTTAGGATGTGTGTGCATTCGGGTCATGATTGATCTAGGTGAGTCGGTGTGTCAAAAATGCTCACCGGACCTTTCTTTATACAGTTGGTTAGGTGATAAGTTACCATGACACGTGTCATCTCGTGGAACACACTTCACCAAGAGATGACACCTAACCGATGACTCATCGCATGTACACGACGCATGGCAGGACACTAGCTTAGATCATGACACATGTCTCATGACCCAGTCCGACCATCCAAAAATACTAAGGCAGCTCTCAAGCGTTCTACCAATATGGGACAAACCCATTTCCTTTTTACCAATATTCAAGTTCTCAACTACACACTTTATAATATCGGTATCGCATTCATCTCTACTCTTTGACATATTAATAATTTATTTTTTAGTAAAAAATACTAATAAATATTATTTGTCCAAAAATTTCCAACAATCCACCACATGAATGGAGATCGATCTGTACACTCACGTGTCAAATATAGTTACAACGGTTGAGCGTTGCGGGACAGGTAGCGTTAGCCTTGAACCTTCCTTTGTGAAACATACTTATTCTCCTAGCCTTTGGTAGACGCGATGACCTTGAACCAATCCTCTTTTGATGTAGACGTTATTACACTTTACACAACACTCTTTATGGTCTGGTTAACCCCTCATTGTCATGTCCGTTCTGGTCATGGAACACTAGTCTGATTCCGCGAGAGCTCTAGTATTTGCGCCCCCTTCAAATCCATTCGAAGCGACCTCACTTCTCTCTCACATACTTGATTTGATACTCAAATCATTATGGTTACCATGCTCATAAATCATTAACCATAACGTGGTTGATTTGACTTTCAAATCATTAAAAGCATAATGGTTATCATGATCTCCATATCATTAACCATATGTTATGCTTAGCCTCCCCTTTGTCATTGATTGTCTTAGGAATGGACAAGGATGTTTTTTAAACACCCTTTGTTGTTTAGGAGGATATAGATATTAACTTATGTGTCCACTAATACACAAGCTATGCCCCCACAGTGACCACCCTTAATTCATGCAGTTAGGTTGTCCTATTAGATCATGAGATCTCCAATCTCATAGGTTAGGTTTTCCTTTGCACTTACTTTATTCATGGGATTTAGTCTCATTACACAACTCCATCTTTCATCAACCCTCAGGTTGTTGGATCTAAAATCATTATCTATAACTTCGCCAAGTCAATACTAGATAATTGCGCAATTAAGATGAGTTGTTAATGATGTGTTCTTAACTTCCAAGTTAATATTGCTTATTAATATCTTCTAAGACCATAACCTCTAGATTCACTATGAATCTTGTTATAACGAATGCCTTTTGAAGTTCTCATTTTTAGGTGAACACATCTTCATTATGCCAATATCATACATCTAGCTAGATTTTGATTTCAACTAATTGGCATTCGAGTCTAATCACCAAATTAGCTCGTTATGACCATTGTGTACTCCACCAGGTCACATGTTTGCAATAATCCATATTACCAAACATTCCAAGTTCAAATAAAAGACACCACCACATTGAAGTGTTATTGTATAACATCATTTTAATGATGGTATAAAGATAATCTCTTTCTTTCAATTATCATGGTAAGCTCGTTCTTTTCTTTTATCCAACTTACTAACGGGATAAAGAAAAAGCTTTTCCTTTCTACACAAGTTTGAGATATCATCTCAATGGTATCTTCTCAATAACCATTTTAATCTCGATTACCATCCCCCACATTTCTTGCATTTTGACATTGTTTGTTTAAGTTTACTTATGACCATACATCGATACTCAGGATTTTAACAATGCCACACCATTGTATCACTGAATTCATCGATAATACAAATAAAGCAACGCATGCCTTGTCATAAGTTTCGACCACTTTCTAGTGTTTAAGCTAATCCTTTTCATACGATAATTAACAAGCCATCACAAACTTAGTCGCATCTAGGAGAACTTGGAAAGTTGGGATCTACTTAAGATCCTTAAGAATTACATTATTACCTTAGATTAAATGAAATCCCTCTTTAACTTGCCTATACACAAACTCAGTCTTGTATATGTTTTGATTGTTTCACGTTAATTAGTCTTCATCAAGCACCATAATTAACAAGTAGTAGTCTAGCATGCTTAGACTACAATACTTAGGCCTGTGAACTGAAGATGCATCATTCTGATTCTTCGCAGTCTTCCTAACATTCATTTCTTAGCTTAGACAATTTCATTTACCGTTCCTAAACCTCACTTTTAGAACGTCTCAACACCAAAGTGAATCTCATTTGCTAAGGTTATAACTCGTTTTCCTTTAACCTCCAAGGCCTTAACCATTGTCTCGTATATGCTTAAACATAAGTCTATATTTCAAGTCACTTTGATGAACATATTTATCATAACAAGATAAATGGTACTCATCTACAATCACTATTATGATCAACATGGAATCACTTAGATTGACATTCAACGGTATGGCGATTACATATGCTTAAAATTGGAACAAATCCTCCACCATAGTTCAAACAAATATTAATAGTGATAGAAGTACCAACAAGTTCATCACTATTGTAATTCTCTTATAACAAATACCACAAAATTTATAATAGTAATTTACAATAATAACATATATTCCTTTCATATGTTTACAATAATCGAAATGCACTTGTACATTTTCATGTTGATGCACTCAACATTGAATGGCGTATATCGCTCTTGTGTATTCATCTTAATATACTCCCACGTTTGCACTTGGCGTAATTAGATATTTGATGTTTTGTCACAGACTTATTGTCAATGGAACAACTCTCAAGTTGTTTATTGTGCAAATGTATTTTTGCACTATCCATTAAACGAAATATACAAAATTACATTTTGTAAGTCACAATACACATTAATTAATTTCATTGTAAAATTGCACGTGTTATCCAAAGATATTGAACACATAATAATACAACCGAAAACACAACAAAATGTATACAAGTCTTTTTAACAACAATTCAAATAGATAAATTGAAACATATAGACATCAATTCTCAAAGTGTTATTATCTTCAACACTTTTATCGTTTGATTAAGATTAGGGGTGGCAATTGTGACATTCGTCATCTTCGGTTTAATTCGTATTTGTTTTTGTACGGTAAACCCGACCCATTTTATCTTTTGGATTCTTTGATATTAATAAAAATTGTGGTTTTTATGTTACAAATTTGTGTCACACTTGTTGGATCGCGAAACGCCCTTTTCGGTACCTTTAAACACCCTTTGCTAACACGAACTTCAGGGACCAAACTCGACAAATAACCAAAGCTGAAAACCAACCCCGCTCCCCATGGGCGCTGCGCCACGCGGCCATGAGGGCTAGGGTGGTCGCGCGACGCCTACATATGTCTGCGGACCCACCAGCTCGTTTTTGTTTGCATTATACCTTGTTTGACCTTCTAAACCAATAAAAATGCATGAAATCTCTTGAAAGTAACATTATGAATAAACCCTTACTTTTTCGCTGTAAATTACTGAACTATCAACTTGTTGATGACATAGTTTACAGGCGTAATTTTCTTGGCCCACTCCTCAGATGCGTTGATGACCAAGATGCCGACTACCTCATAAGGGAAGTACACGAAGGCATCTGTGGAGTACACGCAGGTCCACGCGCAGTTGTAGCTAAGCTAAACAACGCGGGATACTTTTGGCCGGGGATGCACACGGATGCGCTGGCCTACATCAGAAAATGTAGGTCCTGCCAGCTCTACGCACCCAACACGCATCGCCCGAAGAACCAACTTGTTCCAGTCACTTCTTCATGGCCATTCCAGAAGTGGGCCATCGATGTGACAGGCCCATTTCCCACAGCAGCAGGGAACGTTCAGTTCCTAGTGGTAGTCATCGACTACTTCACCAAGTGGATAGAAGCAAAACCCCTAGCCCAAACAACCGCAAAACATAGCAAAAAATTTATTTGGGAATTTATTATTTGTCGTTTTGGACTTCCACAGAATTTGGTGGGCGATAACGGCACCAACTTTGCTGACCAGAAGCTACAAAAGTGGCTGAAAGAGCTTCAAATCACCCACACCTTTACCTCAGTGGCACACCCGCAGGGTAATGGTGAGGTGGAAAGAGCAAACAAGAGCATCGTCGACGGTATAAAGAAAAGACTCTTGGAACATAGATCCGGCTGAGTGGACGAAGTTCCATATGTCCTTTGGGCAAACAGAACGCTGAAAAAAGCAAGCACGGGCGAAACCCCGTTTAGCCTCACCTATGGCACTGAAGCTATGGTTCCAATCGAGATTGGTCTACCCTCACCAAGAGTCATAACTCAACCAGAAGACAATGATGCGGAAAGACGGTTAGACCTTATGCTAACCGAAGAGCGCAGAGACTTAGCCGCAGCGCGTGAAGAGAACTACAAGCGACAAATGCAAAAGTACTACAACACGCGGGTGAAACTCTGCAACTTCAATGTCGGAGACTACATACTGCGTAACAACGAGGCTTCAAACCAGGAACGCCCAGGAAAGCTGGCCCCGGTCTGGGAAGGGCCATACATTATTAAAGAAGTTCTGGGAAAGGGCGCATACCGGCTCGAAAGGCTCGATGGCACCCCCATCCCAAGAACATGGAATGGAGCTCAATTACGCAGATGCTACATGTAGATCAATTCCAAACTTGTAACGAACAGGCCTAGAGCCACTTCTAATGGAAATGATTCTCCTTATCACATTAATGTTGATAGCCTTACCTTTATACTTATGAACTGACCACACTGATATGCCGGTATTCACCGCATAAATAAGTGAGGGAGGAAGTAAGTCGTTGCGTGTGGAAAGCGGCACAACCCGCATAAACACAAAAACAGTAAAAATTTCTAAGGGGAAAATGAGGAAAACCTTCGCACAGGTCAGATATAGATGAAGTTTGGTCATCTTACTAAGTGAAAGTGAAGGTCCTACCCGCACAATCATGATAGAGGAAACATAACATTAACCTATTATCTGACACGCGTCGAAAGGATAACTTATTCAAAACACTTAGAAAATTGCTAAGTTAAACTAAAATATGCATGAGCAAATCATATAATGTTTACAAGGCAAGGCATTAACAAAACATTTATATTCATGATAAAAGCTGTTCAAACATTACAAAATGTCTAAGTATCTACCCGCCTACAAAAAGTGCAAATCTATCCTAACAACTTGGAGGATTCTGAAGATTCAGGCTTCGGGACCACTTCCTCCAAACCCACTTGAACCCGCACCATCAGTAGGCTGCAGCGGTTCGAGGAAAGCTTTGAGAACAGCTAGCCCGTCATCAGCAGCAGCAACTTCATTAACCTTTTCCATGACCGGATGAGAGAAAACAACATACTGGTTCACAGCTTGGTCATAGGCAGCCTCAGTGTCAACATCGTGTAGAGGAAATTTGGAAGGCGAGATGCCTTTCTCTGCAAATCCTAGACCAAGTAAGAAACCAGCTTTCTCTCCATCCTCATGAGAAGCGTTGAGGGCTGCGCTCATGGCATCATCATAGGATGTGTTCGCGAAAATCTGATGCACAACCTACTAAAAAAAATAAATAAAAAACTTTTCTAAGTATAGAAAGCAAAAAGCAAGGAATAATTGAGTTATGCATACCTGCGGCAACGCTTCTCGCAGAAGCCAATCCTTATGAGACAGAGCCTCTTGAAGGGTAGCTTGAGCTTGATCGCGTGCGCGTTCGGCTTCATTCTTGTTTAGGTTGGTAAGCAACACTTCCTTAGCAGCAGCCTCCTCAACGCTTTTAAGTTTGCGCTCAGTGCGATCAAGCACACCCTTCTGATCCAAGAGCTCCTGTAACTTCTTGGCGTCCTCCAAAGCCAAAGCATCATGTGCCTGCTGAAGCTTCTCCAGTTTAGCTTTCAGTTCTTCATTCTCAGTGCGTAGAGGCTCAGCAACAGCTTCAGCTTTGGTGGCCCTTTCAGTCGCATTACGCGCAGTTTCCTTAGCCAACCTAAGTTGTTCATTAACAACTTGAGTAGCCTTGGAACGGGTCTCATGCCTAGCTTGCATTTCGGCCTCAAGATCCTTGAAGGCCTTTTCTCTCTCAACAGCGGTGGCAGCAAGCTTCTTATTTTCCTCCCTCAGCGATCGCACCTGAGCCCCCTCTAAGCTACGCGCAGTCCTTAACTTATCGTTTTCACGACAAAGTAATTCGACTCGCGGCTGCATCCGGGCGAGGAGAATTCGGAGCTCGGTGGACAACCTACCTTCCTGGTAGCTAACCATTACCTCCCCCAATGCACCACTTGGAGCGGCATGGCGCGCCCAATCGACGCAGTCTGCAGCCGTCCTTAGAGTTGTTCCTCGGCGGATATTCCACCTTGGAGCATACACCTCATTGGAATCCGAAACTGCAACAACAAAAAACAGTTAAGAAAAAATGACTAAGGATGGATAACAGGCTAAAGTAATCCCACGCACCTGTAGGGTCGATAACAGGCCGATAGCCGCTAAACCCATCACCCGAACCTAAAGGATATCCATCCAAGAGGTCAAGGAGATGGGAAGGAGGCAAAGATCGGACCCCCTCATCAACAGAGGTAAGTCTAGCGGTCCCAACTCCAAACATACCTGAAGAACTGGCCAAGGACGAGGTAGTCGTTGACGCCGAACGTGACACTGTAGAAGCCACTGAGGTAGAGACCATCGAAAATGAACTCATTTGAGATGAACTCATAACCGTGGTAGCCGCTGCAGATGAGCTCACAGAAAAAGTCACCGCCGGTCCGGTGAATGATGTAGTAAATATGGCACTGACGGCCGGCGAAGAAGTTGAACTGCTCGACGCAGCAACGAAAGTGGACGCCATCGTCGGCACAGCAGCCTTGACAGACGACGTCATAACCGGAACAGTTGCTTCAACAGTATAAGCAACTGAACCAATACCAGAAACAGGCGCAGCCACCTGGGTCATCGCCTTGGATAGGTTGACCAAACCTATCGTCGTGGGTCCTGAACTAGCTCCTCCCGCACCACTTTCTTCAAAAGCAGATAAGTCCACTCCTACATAAAGAACAAAGATATAAAAAACAAATGCGGAAGAAAATGCGGAAAAGGTACACAAAAAGTATACTTACTGGTTTTCTTGATCTTGAAAACCCTGACAGGCAAAGATGGACCCGATGAAACTGGCCTCTTCACGCCAGTTACCTTCGCAACGCTTGGCGGCTCGGAAGTGACAGTCTCAACCTCTGAGACAATGGTCTCGTCACCACCACGAAGGTTCCCCGCCGCCTCCTCACTTTCAGTCTCGGAATCAGACTGATTCCCCAGGTCAACGAAGGTAGCAACCTTCGTTTTGCCCTTCACGCCAGCCGCCTTCTTTTTCCTCACAATAAAAGGCCCATCTGCGGATCTCTCATCAGAAGATGACAAGATCAGAGGAATTCCAGCAGAAGTTTGAGCATGAAGAGGACGAGGATTAAAGAACTCCTTACCTGGCCGAGCGGCGCTTAAAATGTCATGGCCTGGCGGATAGACCTCTACGAATCTATCCGCAGTCTTCTCCAAAATGGGCAACTCGTTCTCATCAAGATCACGAGTGCCCAACCGCGCGGGACCACCAGTCTCCCGCGGGTGCAAGAGCTACTGTAAGTTGTTCCCTTCTGAAATATAAACGATAAAAATGTTAGAAGGAAAACCCTAAACCAACACAAAAGACGGGGCGTACCAAAAGGAAGATAGTTCAAACCGTATTCAAGAACGATGGGTATTTGCGGCGTTCCAGACCCGGCGTCCTTCCACACGCGACTCATCCCAAGCATGACCATCCCAGACTCCGCGAAGCGATATACAGGAGTCTGAATTTGGGAAATCCTGGTGAACCATTCCGTCTCCTGGTAATTGGAAGCCGGAAGGTTAGGGAGTGCCCTCCCATTCTTGAACGTCATCGCGATGGGAACGACATGAGCGGAAATGAAGAAAAACTCGCGCTTCCAAGAACGAAGACTACGCTCAGTAGCACAGATCTTCAAACCCTTGATCCGAGTGACAAGGGTATACCAACCCTGGACGCACCTCCAGGTATAGAAGGTCATCAGGCGGTCGACTCGAGGCTCGATATCCAAAATACGGCACACCCATTCGAAATGGCGAACTTTAGCAATTGCCATTGGGTGCACCTCCGTCAAATGAACACCGTGTTTCTCCAAAACACGGTATACGAACTTCGTTAATGGGAATCTTAGATTCCCATATAGGAAGAACGAAGCGTAAACCCCTATCTTGCCCTTAGGGGCATCGTACACCGTCTGGTTGGCCTCCGGAAACTCCGGCTCATAAGGCTCCAACATGAATTTCTTGACGATGTAATGGTATACATCGACAGAAAGAGTACACTGACACTCGCCAGCAGTACTCTTATCGTCCTTATCGGACGTGGACGTCGGATTCTCGGGGTAAACGTCGGACTCCTCGACGTTAACCTCTGGGTCATGAGAAGAAGACATTTTTTAATGTTGAGGAAAGAAAGCGGTTTCAGGAGAATGCTCGCCGGAAAAGATGAGTATTCGCCGAAAATCGCTTAAAAGGAAAAGGAGAGTGAAGTGAAGATAATGGACGAAATACACCCTCTCCCCCTTATATACTCATCGCAATGAATACGATGAATCTAATGCGGATGAGAGAGAAAGCGCAGGCGCAATGACACGGCGACACGTGTGGATAAAGCAAGCTGGCAACAGGTGTCGGAATGGCGCGTGTCATGAAACTCGCGCCCACGCGCCTGAAAAAGCGTCCTGATTGACCACATGCTGTCACGTCGTCATAACTTCCTGCACATCCTGAAACCGTCAGAAGACGCCAACGTCCCTTCAACCGTTTGGACTGTCCTTATCCTTTCACAAACTCTCCGAATTTCAAAAAGATTCAAAAATATTCAAAAATAAGAGGGAATATACCCCCTTACCTTGGAAAGCAAGAAACCATAAGACAAGTGCGGGTACAGTGTCAAGGCGAAACCCTTCACATACTTAGCACTTGCAGGGAATTGAAACCAAGAAGATCGATCTTATGGGCCATGCTTGCGGAAAGAGAAATAACACCCCCGCATGGCGGGAACATTGAGAACTAGATTGTTTGAAGCTTCAAGGTGGAATTGGTTGTTTAACATAACTGATCACTATGTCTAAAACTACCAAAACCTCGTGGAGAATCTACACAAGTGAAACTCAACGCTCCCGACTTGCGAAGAGGTTACACATCTACCCGCATCGTACACAAAGATCAGGCAGAAAAGTCGGGAATTTTCTGCAAGTGACATTAGGAAAACCGCGGGAAGAATCCCCACGGAGAACCTTAAAAAATGAAAACCCCTCTTTAAAGCCCCTTGCTTAAAGTCCAAAAGTTCCCCTCACTTATTAACAATTCATGAGAAGAACAATGGACTGGGGGGACTTGAAGAGGTAGGTCCCCGCAAAGCCCAGTTGGACCCGCAAGACTCACCTTGAAGAGGTACGTCTGCGCAAAGACCAACTGGATCCGCAGGACCCACCATGCTCAGAGAGATGAAGACCTTACACGCAGTAAGCCATCTGTCCCCGCAGGAAAGCCTCCCTTGGTACAGTACCCTGCCTGTTCCCGCAGCTGTGGGTACAAGCCAAGAAGGAAGGCTACCCACACTAACAGTAAGGCTACACGCATAAGGTACTAACTCTTATACTTCAGCAATGTCACCTGAAGAATGAATGAGCAAGGTGGGAATATTCCCGCCCAAAAGAGCCAGTCCGTACGCTTCTAGAAGATCTTTTGTACTATACCTACCAAGGTATGGACAAATGGACAAGATCTGACAAAAGCAACCCATGAACCAATCACAGGGTGACAACTCACTGACAATAGTACGAGGAGGAGCACGCTCCAGTACAAAATGTCACTATCAGCCGCTGCCTACCCACCAACTCCCATCGTGGCACGAACGTAGCCCATAGTTGATGGAAAAGGAATATTATATACAGCTGGCCGTACCTGCTTGGAAACCTACCTTCGGCTATAAATACTCCAACACCTTGGAACGGTATGATCATCTTCTCCCTAACTATTTCTCTCTATATACACTTATATTCAGAGCAACCTAGTCTGATTCTCACGCCGGAGGGTGGTCACAAGGAGGAACCCCCCCTTCTCAGTGACGAGCTTACGGTGTCTGTTTTGCAGGTTGAGAAGAATAACCATCTTTGCCGGACCTAACCCTCGTGGGAAACATCTACTTAACCCTGAGATTATCCTTAATCTGTCGGGGTCACTTAGTGTTTCTTCAAACCCGCAATGCAACTCAAGGTGCAAAATGAATGTCTACCACCAGAGATATGTTATAACTATATCTCTACAAATGTAAAAATACTCTTTTATCACTTCTGGAAAATCTCCCTGCAATGGATTCCAACAAACTTTCAAAATGATGAATTGATTAACTCATTGGATACAAACTTCTTATGCAAAAAAGAAAGTATTATACCTATAATGGGAGCATTCATGGTGTATTTGGTTTAATTTGAAATGAGCTTTAATACAAATATCCCTTTTTAAAACCATAACAAATAAAAGAAGGTTTTCTAACAACCGAGTTTCTGGTTCGGCTTCGGTATTTCATTTATCGAAAACTGCAAAACCGAACCAAACCTTTTAAAACCGAAAAAACCAGTTTTAATATGTTGGTATTAAATTATTAAATTAGGAAAGAATTATTAAAAAAAAAATTAAAATTATTAATAAGAAAGAGAAATATATTTAATATGAGAGAGATGATGAAAAATTTTGTAAGGATCACCATGATGATGACATGTGACACTTAAAAATCTTTGTTTATTATATAGTATATATATAGATGGTATCGTTTATACTGGAAAAAAATATACATGCAAATTCAAAATATTAAAAAAGAACATTCTAATACATTAAGTTTTTTTAATCTCATAAGACATTAATTTTTTTAAAACTCACAACTTAAAAGTATTAAAAAGTTATATAATATGAATAGTGAAACCCCAAATTTAACTTTCCCATATAACATTTTCTCTCTCCTTACTCATAATCACTCATAACCGTAACATATAACTTGAAAATCTTCCTCGCATAATTTAAAGGAAAGAGTTGAGAATGCTCTAAGTAGGTTAAAGTAAGTGAAATCCCAAACTCCCCTAACTATAGTAAGTAGAGGCGACAATGTGAGTGGATTGTATTTGGGTGATGAGTTAGAATAAGTATGGGTCATGATGAGTACGAGTCATGATGAATTTTTAAAATAGAGGGTTAGAATGTATATGAGTCAAGATGGATAAAGTTAATCCATCTTGACCCAATTAAAGGTTAAAATACAAAGGGTTTCAAAAACCCTTAAAAGAAAATTCAAAAAAATTAATAAAAAAATAATAACTCAAAATATAAATAAAAAACGCAAAATGTAAAATAAATAAAATGTTTCCTCCGTCATCCTCGTTCATTTAAAAAACCTGGTTTTATATATGTTCAGTTTGATTTTTTTGGTTTTTTATCCGGTTCCGTTTTTTTTTCATTTCAATTGGTTTCGGTATCAATTCGGTTTCAATGATTTCGATTCGAATTCTCGGTTTCTATTCGGTTTCGTGGGTTTTATTTAAAATAACTTAGATGGATATTGTTTTAGTCCATTTTAACCCATAAACAAGCCCATTCTAACCCATAACCAAAAGGTACAAGCATTTCCTAAATCTATCTTGACCTCATTTCCTAAATCTATTTTGCCACCCCTAACAGTAGGGATGAACATTTTTAATACTGATATTGCTATTAAATTCGGTACTAATTTGATACAGGCAGTACTAAGTTTTTAGTTTTTGGTACCGATATTTACTGATACCGTACCAAACATTTTCAATCATCATCATCATCGTACTCAGTATATCCCACCAATAGCAAAGCTATGGTAGGGTCTGAGGAGGGTAAGATGTAGACAGTCTTACCTCTACCCTTTATGAATAGAGAGGCTGCTTCCGGTGAGACCCCCGGCTCGATAGTAGTTTTGCATCAAGCCTTGGACATAAGGCACATAACACTCAACCATCGAGACACCGCCGATTGGTGCATGTACCATTGTCTTTCGGCTATCAACGCCACCACATGATGCCTGATTAACCTTCCGCCACTTTTAACGTTATTTTCACGAGATTAGTAAAATAACGTCAAAATTAGTGCAATTTCACTTTTGTCCACCTGAAAGTTCACACGAATATACATTATATACGCGCGCCGCAATCAATACATTATATACGCGCGCCGCAATCAGGGCGAAAACATTTTCAATACATCTACCAAATATATCTGAATTTTGAAATGGGGATTTTCTGGATCAATAGTTCAATACCCCGAGCTCATAACTTTTGAGGTGAAAGTGAAACGGTGAGAGTGACGTTTTGAATTTTGAAAGCATCCGCCACCATCACTAGTCCCTCCGTCTACAACTGCGTATGTTCCTTCTCATTCTCCCAAATTTAGGGCTTTTTTGTTTATAAGTTGAGATCGATTTTCATTTTATTTACGTTTGATACATTCATTCATTCATTCTCTCACACTATAACTATAAACTGCTAATTATAAATTGTGAATCACGCTCACACACTCAACTCATCCAAACTAAAAGCTTTCATTCAAAATGACCTTAATTTGTGAATGAGGAAGAAGATATTATTATTAGCATACCTGAAAACCTCCACTTGAATGCTCAGATCACAAATGTTATTCGTTTGTTTTCGGCCTTTGGAGTTTTTGTTCTTAGATAACGACTCTTACTTTGACAACAAATTAAATAATTTATTAATTATTGCAATTCTGAAGAATCATTTGTATTGCTGTTCTGCTACTGTAACATATTTTCGGTCACTTGTCTTTGGTAACCTGATAAAAATTTGTTAGGCATAGGCATGTTGCGAGTACTCCATCTAGGCGAAGAGTACTCGGACGTGGTAAATTATAAAGAAAATAATTTTTGGGATATGTCAAGTATCATAAATCTACTAATATTTATAACAAAATACGTGAATATCAATATAAATAAAAAAGATACATCTTTAAACACTAAAGTATCTAAAATTTGAAAATCCTTAATAAAAAAAATGATAGTGATTCTTTAATATTATGAATTATGTTTAATTTTTTAAAGTCAACATCGGCTCAAGTTGACTGACTAGAAAAATATTCAAACTACCTCGAAAATATTTTTTCACTTATGCAACCACTTGTATCTTGAGCGTTTAGTATGCCATATGTCCTAACTGTTGCATACAATCAAATTGCAGCTTTCGGATCCAATAGAAAAAACACGATGCTGGTGGTTGTTAAACAAACATAAGAGAGAATGGATGAAAGGGGTGATAGACTAAGCAGCTTGCCATACGAGCTCATCCATAAAATCCTCTCTTTTCTTGACATCACGCGTGCTATTGAAATCAGTGTTTTGTCATCTAGATGGAGGTATATCTGGACTTCAATGCCCTATCTCAATTTCTCAAGCGAGGAATTCCATACGTTACCCGAGTTCTCCAACTTTGTTTCATTTGTTCTATCTAACCGAAATAAGCAGACAGACGTGTCTTCTGTCACACTCACTGTTCATGGAAAGGTTAGCCATGAATTTATCGAAAGAATTTTAGACTATGCGTTCTCGCACAACGTCCAACAACTGAACATTACTCGCTTGCGTGGAAAAGGGTTAAGCATTATTGAATTCCCTCTTTGTTCCTTTAGTTCTCCGTATCTCAAAGATACAATCCTGCCTACTTGGCAGTTTCCAGCTTTAACAACGTTAAATCTCCAACGCGTCAAACTGTTCGATCACAATACTGGTTTTTTCTCCAATTGTGCAAACTTGAAGAACCTTACCTTGAATAGTTGCATCATTTACTGTGAACCGGATGGTTTCAATATATGTCACGATGGACTATCCAATCTAACACTTGAAAATGGTTATGATAGTGTCAATGTGGTTACGCCTCAACTTATGAATCTCACTGTAATAAATTGGTCAGGGGTACATTTGGTTTCCGCACCTGAGCTTGCCTACTTGCATTACAAAGGAGGCGATGATGATATTCCTATGAAGGTTTCTGCAGACCTTCATTTAGAGAAGGTGGATGTATGCATTCAATGTTCCTTTGAAGATGATGAATATACTCGTAAAACTGTTTGTCTGCTTCAACAACTTCGTTGTGTCAAGTTCCTTACACTTAACTTTGAACTTGTCGAGGTATGTTGGTATCGGTCCTTTATTTTTATCATGCAAATATAAAAAAATATTTTCCATATAAAACTGCAATATTCATGTTATTGTGGAGAAACTTTAAAAAGTGGCATATTGTTAGTGCTTACAGCTTTACAGGAGTCTAACGCTTTCATTTGACTACTGTTAAGAAACATGTATTTAGACTTATATCTTTACTTATGATTGTGAAATTGCGTTAAATTGTAAATAGTTACTTTTGCAGCTTCTTTCTTCATCTGTGGAAGTAATCTCACATCAACCATCTCCATTTGCTAACTTGAAGAGTTTAAAGATTTATCCAGCCTATGTTATCCTGGAGGACCAAACACAACCAGAAGTAACAGTGTCTCCGGAAGTCAAAAACTTTTTGCTAGGTAGTTCGTCAGGTGCCACTTTCACAATGGTTTCACATGAGGTATGCCCACCTTGAAGTGTATTTTCAAGTAGAGCCAATACACTAAATTTGCAGATGTCTTTATATGCTTATTTTATGACCCATGGAAACCATGCAGGAGATTAGAGCTGTGAAGAATGTTGTAATAGCACGGAATCTTATGAGAGAATTGCAGGGGCTACTAAATCAGTGGAAAGAAAATAGTGAACCAAATACTACCGATATGAAGGCATCAGTTGAGAACCACATGGCCACAGTGCAGGAGCAAGTGGAAGCTGAGAACCAACCAGACGCGAAATTGAAATGGCAATTTGGGGAAACGATGACACACATTGAGAACTATTGGAAAGATCTTAGTGAGCAGTTGGATAAAGGGTATAAAGATACTATTAGCACAATTTCAATATTGCGGACAATTGAAGGAGTGTTGGCAAAGCTGCCTACACCACATCGTGATAAGTTGCAAGCACGGTTTTCTGGTTTGTGTGCAGAGGCTGAGATAATCATGGATAATATGATGGATCGCATGAAGATTCAATGTGATAAGAAACCACATTGGTCTACTTGACAAACTGTAAGTTGCTTTTGTTTTTCATTATTTCATATACTCTGCATCTGAATTTTAGTTCTTTATATCAGTTTGCAAACCTAGGTATTTGATAAATAAATAAAAGTATAATATCACAAAAAGACTTGCGTGGTCGGATGCTGGTTTCCAGACGTGGGAAGTTCAAATCCCACCTTCTGCACTTCATTTATTGTTTATTAAGTTGGCAAAGTAAAAGCATAGCCCTTGAACTTTAAGCTTTTGATAATATGACCAAACATGCCCTGAAGTTTTTTTTAATAGAACTTGTACTTTTAGCCGTTTCTAGGCCTGTAAACGAACCGAACATTCGGTGAACTGATCCCGAACCGTTCGGCGGGAAGTTCGTTTATATAATAAACGAACGAACATGAACAAAAAATTTGTGATCGTTTAATTAAATGAACGAACATGAACACATGTTTAGTTTGTTCATTTATGTTCATGAACGTGCATTTATGTTCGTTTATTCATGTTCTTTTATGTCTGCTTATTTATGTTTGTTTTTGTATTAATAGAAAATAATTAAATATTATCTGGATAAGTCATCTACTTAAATGTTTTATATTTGTTAATTTGTGTCAATTTAACTGTTTTCATTTATGTTCGTTTATGTTTGTTTGTGTTCATTTACAACTGTTCATATATGTTCATTTATGTTCGTTTAGATTTTAAACAAACGAATATAAACAAACACAAATGTTCATCTTTTAAATAAACAAACATGAACATAAATATTTGTTCAAATAAGTGTTTGTGTTCGTTTAAAGTTAAATGAACGAACACGAGCATGCCCTTTTTTGTGTCCGTTCAATTCGTTTACAGGCTTTCATCATTCACATTGATGAATACATCAATCTCAATCTCTAGGCTCTGCCAGGTTTTTTTGTGTTCACTTATTTTCGTGAACCCTTCTTGAACACATTCATTTTCTTAATGTACGAACATGAATATAAAATCTCGTTCGATAAGTGTTTGTGATCACATTATTTCCTTGACAAATCAGCATGAACACGACCTTGTTCGTGTTCGTTCCATTCGTTTACAGCCCTAGCCGTTTCATAAAATTCAAGTTTTCTAAAACGAACATTATTGTTAAAATTACTTAACCATAAACTAAAAATTCAATAATACATTTATATTTCTGTTATAACTTATTATAGATTATAATTACTATATTAATTATTAAATATTGTTGCTTATTCAGTTACGCAAAATAAAATTATTTAATTATGTATTGGTTAGTTAATTAAAAATCTCACGGGTACAATTCACTAAATTCTTAAGCGTAGTACATATGTTTTTTACAATACGTACTTACATCTGCAAGTTAATGCGTTAATGAAGTTCTAATAGAAGGTTTCATGTAGGCTTGACTCTTTCTCTGACCGGCGATGAACCAGTTGTCTGGAAATAATTCTTTATTACACCTAGGTGGCTGTTAAACAGGACATGCTCGTGAGTTGGCGGGTCGCACCCGACACGGACCCGATTATCGTGTCATATCATGAACCCAAACACAACACGTGTATTCATGGGTTAACACGAACACGACCCATATAATCCGAAAAAAGATTTTGTTTTAATATATTTTTGGCATATTAATACTTTGAAATTGTAAATTAATTTTTTTTCTTGAAACAATATGTTTTAAATATGCCAATACATTTTTAAACTTCTAAATTTTGGCATAAAGAAAACACAATTAGATTATGTTATTACATAAAAAATAAATAAGTGTGTTAAATGGGTCAACCCGCGAACCCGCTGGGTTGACACGAGCACGGCATGCGTGGCTAAACGTGTTCGCGGGGCCGACTCGTAAGCCCGAATCCATTTAGACTAAACTCAAACCTGAATATCATGTTAGGTTTGTGGTGTCAAATATTCGCACCCTTTGCTATGCACTTATGTCCGACCTGATGCTCATATTGCTATAACTAAATGAAATGTATCAACTAGAACTTTAGAATAGAAACGAATTAAAAAGTAAAACTGATCTAAACGAGAAATATTGCCTCCATGAGAAGCGCTAATAAATAAAACCTTGTTTTAATCAATATTCCAACTGATTTTGTCATTTGTTTTGCTTTCAGGTTCGTAATACCCTTAGAGCTATTACCCTTTTGCAGCAACTTGGGAAGGTGAAGTTTTATATTTGTTATGCTTATGAACTTGACTGTATAAGTAGGCTAGACACTTATGATTCTAGGTATGAAACTATCAAACGATGAAGGTAAAGAGTGCGATTATGGGGGGTTCTTGTTCCAAAGATTGTTGTTCCCGAACAATCGACTTTTATGTTGAAGGTCGTAACATTCTCAATGGTTATTACCTATTTGATAACATGAAATGTCTTGCTAAGTTATTCGCATTGAATCAGAATTGAGAAAGCAAGTTATAATGTGATGCATGAACACAGAAACTCCTTTATGTGAACACCATACATAACTACATGTGACATCTTCTTGGCCGTAAGTAAAGACAAACCAATGCTCTTATGCATGTCATGGAGATTTATGTGAATATCACCATCTCCAAATTTTTCAAAATACATGCTTTTATCTTTAAGTTTGTGCGGGTGGTGAGTAAATAACAAAATTAACCGAATGGTGATCAAATTAACACCAGTGTTTAGGCGAATGAGCTTTTCGCAAAACTAAAAAAGCTTCATAATTTCATTGTTGGAAATTAGGCCTGACCTATGAACTCGAACACAAAATTTGATCTCAACCAAGACCGACTCTTTTTGTATAATATAATTCTTAAACCACTTACAAATTTACAATAACCCTTAACATATTTATTTATACTAAAATCAACCATACTAATTGTACTCAAACTAGACATAAGCTCAAAATACTCAAAACTCCTAACTTCCAGACATGCCGACAAACTAGATAAACTTGCAAAATACTTGTTCGATTAACTATTTATGATCGTCTAAAGTTAAATGAACAAACACGATTATCGCATTGTTCATGTTCGTTCGGTTCGTTTACAAGCCTAGCTAAATTGCTACAAAAATGCAGCCTAAAATACATTTTGGCATGCGAGAAGAGGGGCCAAGTTTACAAGATAAGAGTCTATAAACATATGTTAGGGTTTTGTTGCAAAAAATAAAGAAAAAATAAAGTTATTGTGTTAAATATAAAGTATGGATGAAGTAATATCTTAGGGGGAGGATTAGGCATGATTTGCTAGAATTGAACATTTCTGAGGACATGGTTGATGATAGTAATCCTGGGAGACGTAGAATTAGGTGCAAGACTTGTATGGATGAAGTAACATCTTAGGGGGCTTCTCCTTACATTCCTTTTCACACCCCACTATGCTATTTCTTCTCATATTACACCTCAAGACATTGCTATTTTGTATTTTGCGTTTATTATTCTTATCTATTTAAGTATTACAATATTAATAATACTAATAAATTTATTATAATTATTATTATTATTATTGGTGTTGCAATTTGATTTTTCTCTATATTGTCGCTTACATATGATTTTTAGAGCTGGGGTCTCACTGGAAGCCACCTGTCTATCCTCTGAGATAGAGGTACGGTGTGCCTACATTCCACCCTCCCCAGACCCTACTACTTATAGTTTTGCAATTGGTGGGACTTCACTGGATTTGATTGCTTGATTGATTGATTGATTGAATGTGTTAAATATAAAGTAATGTAAATATTAAATAGAAAAGAGGGTATTCAAATTACCAAGGCATACTGGCATATGGGTGAAAGTTAATATTAAAAATTAACAGTGTTAAGTTGTTAGATGAAAATGAAGAAAAAAGAAAGAGAAAAGTGTTGTTTGAGTCCCCGTGGTTTTTAAGTGGAGTCACATTTAGTCCCTGCAAAAAAATATGGAAATGCTTAAATCCTCGTGGTTTAAAAACTGTAGTGTATGCTTCCTTTAATCTAACAGCCGTTAACTTGACATTAAATTTAAGGGTATTTATGTAATCTTGTATCTAAAACCATCTACCCTAGACAATATTAACATTTTCCTCATTGTTACAGCCGGTCATTCAATATTAACAACAAACTTACAGCCGGCGCCGACGCTCACCTTCTTTGTTCAATTACAACCAGATTTCACATTCTGCGTTCAATTATAGCCGGTGTTCTGATGGATTTTACAACCCCGATGTGTCGTTCAAAGGTGTGACGGAAATTATAGTCGTTGAGTGTGGAGGTTGCGCCTTACTGATGAGGATTTTGATATAAAAAATTACAGCAAGTTCATATTAGTTTTTTTTTGTTTTTAAAAGATTGATTATTTTTTTGTTTGAAAATTACAGTAAGTTGACATTAGTTCAAACTATTAATAAAAGATTGATTCTTTTTTTTTTGTTTTAATTACAGATATAATAACTTATTTACCTTTAATATTTTCCATGGTGGTGAGTTTTCTCAATTCCCGGTAGAGCTTACGGGGGAGGCCGATCGGTTTTCATCGAAAATGTCGAGGTTGGAAAAATTGGTAAGGGTGATTTGGTGGATATGGCCAGGAATCTAGGATATCCTCCTAGCGAGGTACTCTACTTTCATTTTATAAAACTAACTAAGTGTATCGATTGGGGTATACATCCACTGTGTGATAATTTTGATTTTAAGAAAATATTTGATTGTAAGAGGTGGAATTAAGGTGGTTGAGATACATGTTGAACATGGGCATACACGTTTGATAAAGAATGTATCGTCCTCTTCCCATTTTGACTTTGCAAATGAAGTTGATGTTTGTAACATTTCGGTTTTTCGTTTCTTATTTTTGTAACCGTTACCCGACCCGGATTCGTAATCGGTATTTCAGTCAATAAAAATCTCGCATTTTGTTTAGTATATTTTTTATTTTGTTTATTTATAATTTGATTAGCAATAACTATTAAAATGTGCAAAATCAACCCCTAACAAACAAATTATTCCCTTGATTCTTATGATTGTGGTGTAATGTAATGTATGTAATGGGAAAAGGGGGAAGAACGCGTCGGCTTGCTTGGCCTTTTCTAGCCTCTCCTTCTTGCTTGCTTACCTAGCTCTTGTCTTAGTGCACCCAATCCCAAATCACAAGGACCAATTAGCAATATTAACCCAAAATTGTTTTTCCCTCTTCTCTCCCACCGTCACCACCGACGCACCCCCCACCTTTCTTGAACCCCAATTTTCAGACATGATCAACAAATTTGACATTTCTAGATCAATATCAGGCCTCAAAACACACCTACTGACGTTCTAATTGTAGAATATAATATCAATTGACAACTAATTCGTTTAAATATGAATCGCAGCTCAATCCACCCTTTACCTTATAAATACACGATCATTATGCAATTCAATTTTCCCACACCTTCCTAAAAGCAAGCCGACCTAAACCCCTAACTCAATTTAAACATACAAAGTCGTTCTTATCAGTTCTGAGTTCGGATTTGGAGCCGAAACCCAAGTCACGGTTCTCCCTCAAGTCGACATCGTTTTGGTTAGTGAAATATGTTTTCACTTCGGTTTTAACCTAGGAACATTAACCCTAAATCAATTTTAACAAACCTTAAATGTTTGAATCGATTTGATGATCTAGGGTTTATGATTAATTTGAGTTTTGAACATACAATATATATTATTTTCAATCTGATATCTTTACAAGTTAACACACCAGCCGTCTTTGGTTAAGACTTTGGAACTGGTCCAGGTTCGAGCACCATAGACCCGGTTTTTGTTATTTATTTATTTTAGTTACCTTTTTCCTTAATTATAATTAATATCACTTATAAATATCAATTACTAAATGTTATTTTTGTCAAAATCGAACCTCTAAGTCTCCCGGAACCCGGTTTAGTTAATTTATTTAATTTTATTGTATTGTTAGTCCTTAAACGAATACACACACACACACATGAATATACACATGTTTATAAATAAAGAAAAAAAAGTATTATATATATATATATATATATATATGAGATTAATATTTCTTTTACCACTCTCGCTAATGAAGCATACTATTTTAAGCGTTCGAAGTAAAATTTCTTTTGACTTTTCCATTAACACACACACACACATATATATTGTTGTATAATGTTTATTTTAATTTTACCAATCATAAATGCAAATTAATAATAATTATTATATTAATAATACTTTAATTTACAATAGTACTTAAAACCTGATCAACCTCAAATCTTATTATTATATTTATGTTTATAATTAATTAAGTATATCATTAACAACTAGGAATATTTGGTTAACGAATATCGAGGAGCTTGACCGTTTTCATCCTAATTTTCACTACAACTCCAATATATGCGTAAACTGAAATTGCTCGATTAATTGATACGTGAGAATGTGACTATGTTTTTATTTTTGTTGTGGTGGTTGGTATCTCATCCTCATCCTCATCCTCATCCTCATCCTCATCCTCATTAGTATGATCATACGCCGCTAGAGTAACTCGACCCGTTGGGATCAGAGAAATGTCCCTTTTATTTATTATTGTTACACTAGTTGTAGTGATCCGTAATTATCACTTGGAATTGTCTTTTCTTTTTAAATATTTTTATATACAAAAATTGTGATTACCATCTCAACCTGTATATATTCACGCATGACGTATGTAGCTTTGTTGGATGAAGCAAGTATTGAAGTTTAGATGATATCTTAGGTTGCTATAACAAATTAAGAACACATTTATTTTTAAGTTTATTTATGTGTTAAATATTTATTTGTAAATATGACACGAGTTTGTGCTTTTGGAACTTGATATATGAATGAACAATTAAATATGACACGAGTATTTTACTTAGTGTCTTATGAGATTTGATACAATATTGTCACGCCCCGGCATGTTCCGTCGTAGGTTTGGGTGTGACAATGTTGATATAGAATACACATCAAATAGGTTAAATGAGGGAGATTGTGATGAAACCGATTCATATGAAACAGAGGATGATCCAGATTACGTTGTTGAAGAAAATGGTTCTGACTATTTGAAAGATGTAGAAGTTGGCATGGGTGTCTTCAAGTATAATGTTGATGCCGATGCGGTTGAAGTTTATAATGCCACAGATAATGCCCTGGATGATTATGATGGTGATGAAGAGAAGAGTATTGGCGTTGACCTTGTTTATAGTGATGAAGATAATTCCACTGTGTTGAATATGGTGAAGCAGAGGATAAGAAGGAAAGAAATTTGTCCTGGGCCTGGGAGTGATGTATGCCCATTCTATGTCGGTCACTTAATTGAAGATAAGGATACATTGAATGAAATGGTTAAAACATATGCAGTGGCATCAAGAAGAGATCTTAACATTAAGAATAATGACAATATAAGATATAGAGTTGTGTGCTTAGGTAAAAATCCTACTTTGATCAATGGCGAGGGATCAAACTTGCCAACTAGGGAAAACCCTAACGCTCAAAGTGTCAAAAAAGGAACACTAAACCCACTTGCCCTTGGGCAATTTAGATCTCAAGACCATCCATTTCAGATCAATGGTGTGTAAAGACAATCCCCCCCAACATCAAGGTCTCCAAACTAGGGTTGTTAGTCTATACACTATGGGCACCATAGCGAGGGAGATAGAGTCAGAAATTGAAACAAATTCTACAATCCCCTTGTAATATCTTCAAGAGAAAATTCAGAAAAGGCACCAAATCCACATTTCCGAATTGAAAGTTAGAAGAGCAAAGAAGGTTGCTAATGATAAAAAAGATGGTGCTTTTATACAACAATACGGTATGCTAAGAGCGTACCTTGAACAACTAGTAAAAGCCAACCCTGGTAGCCATGCCAAAGTGTATGTTGAGCCATGTCATGACCCTAACATTCGTACTAGGCAATTCAGGAGGGTTTATATATATATATATATATATATATATATTATGGTGCTACAAAGAAAGGTTTTCAAAAGTTGGGAAGAGAATTTTTGGGCTAGATGGATGTTTTATGAAAGGTTCATTTCCAGGTCAAATCTTGACTTTAGTAAGCATTATTGATGCTAACAGGTGTATTTATACAGTTGCTTTTGCACTAGTGGAAGCTGAAACTCTACACTCATGGATATGGTTCTTAGAGTGCTTTAAAGATACCCTTGTGTAACATCCCAAAACTTTTAAGTATAAATAATTAATATATCATTTATTTATGATGGAGAAGTTACTTGAGTTAATAGAAAAATAGTAAAATAATAAAGATGGAAGAATAAGTAGGCTAATTAGATGTAATTAATTATGGACCAAAAAGGAAAGATGAGCCTAAGGTCCATGGGCTTAAGGGAGTATAAATACCCCTTAAAACCCTAATCATTTCCAATTTCATACATCTCTACACCTTAGCCTACACCATCAAAACACACACTTAACTCAATTCCCGTTTTTGAGAAAACCACCCACAAAGACACAAAGATTTCCGTAAATCTAGCCGTCGGATTGGTCTCAAATTTTAACTGAGTGTTCAAGGTATATAAATGAAGATTCCCACCGATTATATCTTAGATCAGATGTCGGGAAGTACTATTTTTATCAGCAAAACCATAGCAGCTCAAAATGAAGATTTCCGGCCACTTTTCCACTATTCCGGCGACTGTAGCGGCCATTTCCGGCGAAGGTTAGCTTATGGGTTTGAAGATCGGGGCAAGACGGTTCCGTGGCCGCTTGAATCACTCAAATCAGAGTTCGTTTGATATGGTTTTGAGCCTCTCGAGTGATTTCAAACAAAAACCTCAAAGGTATGTTTTTGTTAAAAAGGCTTACTTTTCATGAACAGATTTACATGAAAACTGGTAGGATGATAGATCGGGGCATGATTATTGATAAAGTAATGAACTTGATAGTAAACGGGTTAGTTGGTTCGTTTTGGGTAAAACGAGTAGTGTTCGGTTTGTGAAAAGAACGAGTAAACGAAGTCGGTTTTGCATGAAACTTAGTAGGATAGTAAATCGGGCCTTATTATGTGATAAAGTTGCAAACTTGAAGACTAAAATGGACTTAACAAACTCATGATTATGAACGGCTCGTTTAAATAAACCCTAGATCTAGTTTTGAACGTTTTAGCAATAAAGGTTCAAGCTTTATGCTAGAAAAATGGTTAAGTCTTGATGATGGGTTGATAACGAATGTAAAATGGTTAAGGAGGATGGGATATAGGTGGTTAAAAGTGTAATTATGGACGATTAACCGTTATTGAGCCTAAATGGAATTAAAGATAGGAAAAATCTGTGCTGAAAGCATCAGACAAGGGTTCTCGGACCTGAGCCTCCATACGGGTTCTCGGTCAACGCGAGAACTCGGTCAACATGAGTTTTCGGTCAATTGAAGTTCTCGGTCAATTATCGATTTCGGTGGCCATGAGTTCTCGGCCAAGAACATAGGTTCTCAACCAGGAACAGGGTTCTCGGTCAACACATGGATTCTCTGCTGAGAATTTTCATCCACTTGGGAAATGTTGTGGTCTGTGGGCCTGACCCAACTAGGCCCAAAAGCTAAAGCGATCAGTAGCCTGATCTAACTAGATAGCCCATTAATTAGACAAACAAGACCAACTTAGAAAATGTGTTGGTTAATTAAAATACCAACTTAGATAATAATACAGTTAATTAACGAATGCATATTTAACAGTTAGCCGTGCACAATTAAAGAAGGGGATAACAATTAACGGTGAACGCAATAGGATCCAGGTGAGTTTCTAGCCCCACTTCCTTGTTATGTTTTCGGGGCTGTGTGCATACTCAATGTGAATGTTAATACACTTACCTTTAATGGTAAGTGTATGCCCTAATGATGAATGTGATAGTTATGTTTATATTATGAATGCAAGCTTGACAATACCTGAACGATCTTCGGATATTGCACGTATTGTTAAGGGAAGTATAATGTAGCATGTATGATATAAGTATGAGTTATGTTTATATAACGAATACAAGCTTGACAGTACGTGAACGATCTTCGGATATTGCACGTATTGTTAAGGGAAGTATAATGTAGCATGTATGATATAAGTATGTGTATAAGGAAGTGTGTATGAATAGGGTATGTATGATACTACTAGAGGTATGTTTGAATGTGATAATGATAATGATAATGAAAGGTAATGTATGGTTAAAGGGTTGCATACTCTTCTAAACTCTGCGAAGGTTAAAGGGTTGCATACCCTAATAATATATGCGAATGTTAAAGGGGTTGCATACCCTAATAATATATGCGAAGGTTAAAGGGTTGCAGACTCTTCTAAACTCTGCGAAGGTTAAAGGGTTGCATACCCTAATAATATATGCGAAGGTTAAAGGGGTTGCATACCCTAATAATTTATGCGAAGGTTAAAAGGTTGCAGACTCTTCTAAACTTTGCGAAGGTTAAAGGGTTTCATACCCTAATAATATATGCGAAGGTTAAAGGGTTGCATACCCTAATAATTTATGCGAAAGTTAAAGGGTTGCATACCCTAATAATATATGCGAATGTTATAGGGTGTAATGCTCTTTCAAACGTAATGTATGAATATGAAAGAAAGAGAGTAAGTAAGTAAGTAAGTACATATAAACGGAGGTATGAAAGTATAGAGTACGTCTGAAAGTATGTAATTATAAATATATTGTATGTTGTATGATTAACTAGAACTCACTCAGCGTAGCTGACTTTTAGTATGCATGCAGGTGAGTAGGATGCAACAGCTGGCTTGAAGGGGGGCACATAGCAGATGGGTAAAGAAGCTGAGATCTAAAGATTTAATTGGTAACGTTTGAACTAAAAGACATGTTTTAAGCTATGTTTTAAAGACAAGTTATGAATATTTGTAATGACTGGTGATGTTTTATGTTATTCCGCGAAAGTTTTAATTAACTCTGATATTTAGAACTGCGTTTATGAGTAAATCCAACGTCCAAAGTAGGGCACCGGTAATGGGGCCTTACACCTTGATTTGCCCACCGATGCTAGCTACACTTTTATTAGTGACTATCAAAAGGTAATTCTAAGTTGTATATGCTGTTTTTATGCTCCTTTGTTGTTGTAAATGCTGTTTTTATGTCGCTAACGTTGTTTTTATGCTATTAATGCTGTTTTTTTATGCTGTCTTCTTGTTGTTAATGCTGTTAAAGCTGAAGATTATTGGATGCCTTCACAATGTCCAACAACACTAATTCCACCAAAACATCATAAACATGTAATAATCCAAATGTTATTATGTCTTTTGCATAGATTGGGAAAGTATTAATTCAACATGTGTTGGGTCTTATATTTTAGACCGACGCATCGAATTAATATGTGGGTGAAAATATATTTTTTGGTCACAATCAAGTGTGGATGGCTTGAAGACCAATTCATGCTAGACTAGTATAAATAGATGTTTTTATTCATTTTTCTAGTATGAGTGAGTGTATTGTGTATTGAGTGAGAACTATGGTTTTATCCCTATGAGAGAGTCTCCTCCCCGGGATGAGCTCTTCCGGGGTGGCTGATATTTCTTGTGTATGTATAAATTTATGTATGAGTGTTTCATCTTTATGAGAATCTTTCGGCTTATAATATCATACTACCATTTCTATCTTATTTGTGTTTCGATTACACATATGTGTTCATCCTATTTTATTGATTATTGTTAATTGAATCAGACTCTCTCCCAATACATCTCATCCGTCCAAATATCATTCAAGAATGAATAAGAGTGATATTCTATCCTAACCCAGATCCGAACTCCTCCGTTAATAATGAATATTCACGCTTCCGCACCGGGCTTAGGTCTTGTCAACATGTTATTACGTCTTTTGCATAGATTGGTAGGCCAAAGAAAAAGAGAAATAAGTCATGATATGAGAGGACACATTGAGTTTTGAGGAGAAGGGGACAAAAAGAGTTGATGAGATTGAGAAAGTGTTTTCTAAGAGAGGAAGAATGACAAGAATTGGAGGCACGGTAAAATGCGGCAAATGTGGTGGTTTTGGCCATAATCGTAAAACCTGCACCGGCGTGCCACTTGGGTGATGGTCTTGACTTTTTATAGTTTTGGACTGGTTATGTGGTATTGACCGGTGGCGGCTCAAGCGTTTTGGTGGCCTAAAGCAAATAAAGAATTCGAGGCCTTTCTCTTAAAAAACGGGGTTCGATTTTTCAAAATTTTATTATTTGCGCTTCACATTTATTTAAACAAGATTAAATTTAAACCAAAATAGTATCATTTCTCTTTAATTACTTTATTTTATTTCATAAGCATGCTATTACATGATTTGTTTCTCAAAAGAAACCAATCCTAATGTAAATATTTAGAGAAACACGTCAAGAATATAACTTGAACGAAGGATATTGAAAATCATCTTGTGGACAACACCACATACATTGGTTATTTTAACATGGGCGCTTACAATTATAATATATCAACTTAATTTCAAGCAAAAATAAGCAGGATAAATAATATTATGTCCAATTTAACCTTAATTCGATACAAAATTTATGACTGCAATTAAAAACTACTACACATCTTCATCTTATTGAATTAATCTTTAATTTAAGAACAAAAAAAATACTTAAAATAATAAGAAAAGTTATTGAGCTAATCTTTATTTAAAAAAAAAAATTAGTGTACCTAAATACTACTAAATGAAAATATATTTTCTGTTTGCAATTATGCCTTTTAAGCTGTTGATCCTTTTATTGGGATTAGATAAAAAAATATGAACAGTTTGTAGGGGTGTGATTCGAACGGAGGTAATGAAAACCAAACAATAGTCCACTACCACTACGCTAGAACAACATTGCTTCTTTATAAACTCAACGTAAAAGTAATATATTTCAAGTATATAAGTTTTTTTTAATTGTAATTTTTTCGAATGGGGCCTTATAATTTCGGGGGCCTAAAGCCATAGCTTTAGTTTGTTAAACACTAGCGCCGACCCTGGTATTGACTTTGTTTATGACTTGGTTATGTGTGATGGTATTGACTTTGTTTTGGACCTGGTTATGTTTGATGGTATCGACTTTGTTTTGGACTTGGTTATGTTTGATGGTATTGATATTAGTTATGTTGCCATAAAGGAGAAAATAAACAAATCTCTAGAATTTATGTGTGACATTCGTCAAATTTGAGTTTCGAGTTATATTCGTATTATAAACTTTTACTTTCTTTTTAAACCGACTCAACATTTTTAGAACTTTATTTAATTATTATATGATAATACTTTAGACCTCGATCATAAATAAAACGATGTTTGTCACATTATAGTGTCGTTAAGAAAAACATAAGGAGTTTAAAATGATTTTCGTAAACTCGTTATAAGATTTAGAAATCTTTAAACTTGTTTTAAACAATGGCTGAAACTTGGAGGGCCTTTATGTAAATAACTAAAAAAATATACATAAAATAAACCCTAACCCTAAAAATTATTGTCACACTTTCCCCCTCTCTTCTCTTAACCAGCCGCCACCCCCACCATGGCCGAATTCCGGCGACCCGATTCCGGCCACCTCGGAATTCCGACGAGCACACCGGCCAACACCATCTCCGGCCACACCCTTCTCTCCTCCTCACCGTTCTCCGGCGAAGATCCGATTTGACGGCGAGAAGCCGACACACCACCACCTCCCCACCGCACTACCACCACCTCTCTTTCCCCTCTTCGGTTTCATTTTCCGGCGAGCCTCCGACACCACAACTCCCTCACCGCCGCTGCCTCCGGCCACCATCGCTGCCGGCACCGCAGCCCTCTCCATCTCTCTATCTTTCCGGCGCTCTCTCTCTCCTCGGCTTTCCCTCTCTCTCTCCGTTCTCTCTTTCTCTCTCTCTCTCTCTCTTCGTATTTCTCTCTCTCCCTCTCTTCATATCTCTCTCTCTCCCTCTCTCTCACTCTCTTTCTTTTTGGTTCGTCTTTCCGGCACGTCTCCGGCAACCTTTCTCCAACGACCCGTGAACAACTAATAGGTAAATTAACAATTGTGGGTTTAGTTTTGAGTTTGTTTAACAAATTGTTATCTTGGTTTGGTTGGTTGGAACATTAGTTATTAAACTAGAGGTCTCGGGTTCGGGTCTCATTCTATATCGGTTTTGGTATTGTTTCTGTTTTTATACTTAATAAACTTATTATAACTATTTGTATTAACATAAATACATAAAGATTATTATTATTGTTAACAAGATAATATTTATTATTATTATTATTATTATTATTGTTAACAAGATAATATTTATTATTATGATATTATTATCTTTATTATAATGATTATAAAAAACATTATTAAAATCTAGTATTGTTAACATTATCTACTTGTTTTTGTAAACTGAAACCCATGTCGGGCCTAGTTACCATTTAACGTCGTCGTCACTCGAGTTATATCTTTTTATCACTAATTACTATTATCAAAATGTTAAGTATAGTTATTATTAATATGACACATATAATTAGTATAATAATAATTATCATTATTAAAACTTATAAATCTATTAATAACGTATTCAACAATAACGTAATAATTATTATATTTATTATTACTACTACTACTATTAGTTTTAACAACAATTCTCAATTTGTAGTATTACTATTTATTATCATCATATTTATCTTTTATATATATATATATATATATATATAACATGTTATAAAATTATTATTATCATTACTATCTTTATCATTAATAATATTATTATAAACTTTATTATCAATTCATTTTTATAAAAACGGAACTCTTGATTTAAAACCCGTCTTGTTTCTATGTAATATTGGTTTAGTTATTTAAAAGCCCCAATAAAATAACATTATTATTTTTATTTAAATTATCAATTAAGTACGGGTCCCTAATCGTTAACAAACTAACCGTAATCCGATTTACAACCGAACCTCCTCGTTCAATGTTTCCAATATAGTTTCATTATGGTTTCAAGTTCATTAATATAAATTACATTATTTATTTTAGATAAGGTGTTTATCGTTTCAAGTCGGATCTGTTCGTTTATCGTTCGAGCTTCATTTATTTATCTATTTATTTCTCAGTTCATCAATCGAGGTGAGTACTTTCATACCCCTTTTTCCATCTTTCATTTTGGGGTGACATTTCATACATATTAAACTAAATGCTTTATTTACTTGAATCTTAAACCCACAAACGTGATTGTATACTTTATCTAAATAATTGCTTGATTTGGTGTTCTATGCTTACATGCTTATTTGCTTATGTGTTTATCGCTTTTGGATGGTGAAACTATAAATCTTAGACCATTTGGCAACCCCTCATGGCAAGGTGTCGTTAACGTAATGCAATTAACGATAACTATTAAATCCTAGACTACTTGGCAACCCCTTGTAGCTAGGTGGTGCTAATGTGTTAGCAACTGTCTATAAAATCCTAAACTATTTGGCAACCCCTTATAGTTGGGTGTCGCTAACTTGTTAGCGATAACTATTTTATCCAAGTTTATAGCTATTATTTATTGTTTTGTATACTAGTTTTGTGGCTTTTTATTACTATATACTTATATGCACAAATATATGAATTGCTCACCAACCTTTGTGTTGACAAACTTTATTTTATGAAATGTTAAAGGTTTGACTTTTGTTGACTCGGGGACTTGATGAAAACATTACCAAGACTATTAGGATATTAGTAAAACGAACAACATAAATTGATACTTGTATCCGACTTGTTTGTGTGGACGAGATGTGTTGTTTATTGATTGATTTGTTGAGATAAAATGAGTTGATTAAATATTGTCACTTTAAATAGTGTCTTGTGTATTTGTCCAATCACGTTGCACCCCGACATGTTCCACCGCCTTTGGTCGGGGTGTTACATTATGTGCATGCCTAAATACCATTTTGAGGTCCAAAATTTAACAAACAGTTTGTATGTATACATCAAATATGGATCACTCATTTATAATGTGTTGGTTTGTATGAATGCTGTAAAACGAAAAATAGATAGAAATATATAAAGACAATTTTTTTCAAATGAAACATTAAACATGGTCTACTTTATTTAACTCAAACATTAAGACAGAGACATTCTAAAGAAATACATAACACATGTCACACCCCAACCTAAGACGGAAATGTCGGGGCACGAACTGATTGTTCACAGCTCTCAAGGTACTATCATGCAATAATTTGAAAATGACAATATCTGTTAAATTAAATTAAATATTCAAATAATCCGAAAAAATTTCAAATGACAAAGTACAAATCATAAAAGCAAAACACATAAATTCAAATTTAAGTCTTGATAGATTCGTGTCTTGATAAGATTCTTCTAATTTAAAGCAGCATTCAAATCTCTTCCAAACCGTGAAATCAGTTCAATCTAAAACCTGCATATGAGTGTAAAATATATTTATTTTTTCAACACTAGGTTGAGTGAGTAAAATATCAGTTAGTTCAATATCATAGAATATGAGAAAAATAAGCAATCTGTCCTTCTGAGGTATACAATCAAACCAATGAGCAAAATAATAAGTGTCGGTAAAACCATCGCCTTGCGAAGTGGACTTTGGCTACTACGACGATCGTATGATTAAACTTATATATGAATATGATGGATCTCTCTGAATGCGTTTAAATAAACAAGTAACAAATAGCAATTTAGGCAATTAACTGATAGCACACAAGGTAAACAGTTGCTAATGTGAGTACTAATAGTATATGTAAATAATGTAAATACGCATATGTCCCCAAAACATTGGAAAACAAGTAACATTAGGGGAGTGATTACTCACCTTATCAAATAAGCGAAGGTATGAATGTGAAAAGACTAATAATAACTACGCGCCATGCTCGCCGAGAATTATCAAGGACGAATCCTAAGCATGAGTGATAACGGAGAATACTATGGATTAATAAATGGACTAATAAAGATTTGAGATATGAACGGGTATTTGAGAGTTTAAATTTATATATTTAAAGTTTATTTTATAAAGATAATTTTATTAGTAATAATAAAATAAATCTTTTAACTTAAAAATATTAAAGTTGTAATAAATAATATATAAATATTTGTTTATAAACTACTTGACCAATACTCATGTAAAATAATAAGATATATTTGTATATTTGAATTATATATTTTAAACTAAAAACCTTTTTAAATCTTTAATATTAACACCTTTAACAATTTAATACTTATTACACACACACAGGTTTAAGTTTAAGAGAGAAATAATATTACTCCGAGAAATGCAAGAAATGAATATGAGCAACTAATTTTATTTTAAGTTTTAAAAACTTAAAGATAAATGAAAAATATGTAAATGCAACAAAAAATGCACATTCTCTTTTCAATTAATACAACTAATGTAACCATAATAAATTTCTCTCTAATTAATATATCTACCTAATTTAACTATAATAATTAAAAAGATAAAAACACTAATTTAGTTTTATAATTTATTTACATCATATTCATTTTATCTAACAAAAATACAATTTATTCATATAATACTAGTTCTTTATATTAAAATAATAATTCTTTCCACTCAATTTATTAACGTATATCAATACATAATTCTTTTTTCAATTGATATATCTAGAAAAAATATTGTCATAAATAATAAGAAAAATGTCATACAAGTGTGTCCATTAAATATACAACCTACACAAAATTATATAACCTACACTTGTTTTGAGCAAATACAAAAAAACATACAACTTACATATTTAATTCGGCATCAACAATTATATAAATTACACAAAGATACACATATCCTACACATGTGTAGCTTATTTGTTTTTAGTGTGTAGATTATATGTTTTCTTATTCTTAGAACAAGTGTGGGTTAGATGTTTTTGTGTATGTTGTATATTTCACATTTAATGCAAACATGTGTAAGATAGTTTTTTGTATTATTTATCACAATGTAACTACGTGTTGATTGATATTGATAAGTTGAGTTGAAAGAAATTGGTTTTAAATAGAAAGACATTTTAATGTATGAATAGATTGTATTTGTGTAGTATAAAATTTTCGTGTGTAAGTTATATGTTTTCGTGTGCTTGTGTATTTTATTGATGATGAATTTTGTGTGTATATTATTTGTTTTTTTATTCTTAGAACAAGTGTATGCTATTTATTTTGGTGTAGGTTGTATATTTTTTTTGTTGATATTTAATGCCAACACGTGTAAAATAGTTTTTTGTATTATTTATCACAATTTAACTACGTGTTAATGGATATCAATATATTGAATTTGAAGAAATTGGTTTTGGATAGAAAAAAATTTTAACCTATGAATAAATTGTAATTGTGTAGGATAAAAATTCAAGAGACAAAAAATAAGTTATAAAAATAAATGAATTCTTAATATTTTTCAATTATAGTTATTTGATTAGTTATATTAATTGAATAGATAATTATTATGATTTATTAGTTATATTAATTGAAGAGAGATAATGCATTTATAATTTCTTAATAGCTTTTAAAACCTAAAATAAAACTAGTGGCTCATATTAATTTCTCACAGTAATATCATTTTTCTCCTAAACCATCCCATATATATATATATATAACATATAGGATTTGCTACATTTAAGAAGAGTTTTTATTGCGAGAAGTTAATTGGACCAATCATAATTTTTTTTTTATTTTTGGTTTATATATAGATAGAGGTATACTAGTAAAAATGATTTGTTTTATATATGTCATATAATAATTCATGGCAAGTTAGATCTTAATTTATATTAACTTAGTTTTTATTTATTTATATTTTGTTAATATGCATATGTATGATTTGAGAATCTGATTCCGTAGGTTGAAATGGGAAAATATATTAAAATAAATTTGATGTAGGTTATGAATTATGTTCTTTATTTGTTTGTCCCATGTAACAAATAGAACATACACAAAACAAAAAAGTTACACATTAACAAAAATAATATAATAAATAAAAAATAGAACATATGAAACTCATGCGTTACACCATACACTTTATGAATGTATGTATGTACATAGGTAGATATGCATGTATGTACGTAGGCATGTTCGTACGTAATGACGTACGTACGTAGGCACATAGATATGTCCGCACGTAGGGACGTAGGTAAGTACGCACCTACGTATTTATGCGTGTGCGTATGTACATATGAATGTAGCTAGGTACACACGTACCTATGTATGTATGTGTGTATGTACGTACCTACACTTCATAGGGATACATGAGGTTTTTTACCGGTTTCGTCATTGTACTCTTGCAAATAACAAGATATTAATCATACCCTCTATTGGATGAAACTTTGTAAACCTTTTAATATAATAATACATCAAAAATACTAAATGATTTTTGAAAGAGAGATTTAACTGTGGATTTATTTGAAGATATAAATGCCTGCACGTTTTGTTTTTAATGACGGTGCACAAAATTTACTAATATGGCCTTTTGATATTAAAGTTTATTAAAATGGTGAAACTAAAATTACAAGAATGCCATTTTGAGTAATGACCATTGATTAAACAAAATCAATGGATGAGATTTACTTCTCATACTTCTCGCTGCAATATTACTTCTCGCATGAACCATCCCCTACATATATATATATAAGAGTATAATAAGAAGTAGATTTTTCCTAAGAAGTATAGAAAGTGTGTTTTCATCATTAGATATAATAAAACACACCGCACAATAAACACACTTTCTATATCCACCATCAGATCAACATATCTAACACACCAGATTACTTCTTACACATTTTAGACACACTCCACTTCTTATTTTAACCTCACTATATATATATATATATATATATATATAGGGGAGGGTTATCCTAAAAATAAGTAGTTTCATAGAAAGACTAAGAATAAATCATAGCCATTGGATCATATCAATCAATGGTTGAGATTTAAAATTACCAAAAACCATCATAGTTTCCTAGAATTACTCTTTCACCATTATAACCGACATACTTTCCTAGAATTATTCTTTCACCATAGGTTTTAGTGCAAAATGTCAAAATTCTATTGGTTCTTACCATTCCTAGGAAACAACTTCTTTTTATTTGAACACTTATATATATATATATATATATATATATATATATATATATATATATATATATATATATATATATATATATATATATATATATATATATATATATATATATATATGGGAGGGTTATCCTAAATGTAAGTAGTTTTCTAAGAAGACTAGGAATAAATCATAGCCATTATCATGTTAATCAATGGTTGAGATTAAAATTTACCAATAACCGACATAGTTTCCTATAATTACTCTTTCAACATTATAACCGACATAGTTTCCTATAATTGTTCTTTCACCATCAATTGTAATGCCAAATGTCAAAGATTTGTTGGTTCTTACCATTCTTAGGAAACTCCTTTTTTTTATTTGAACATTTATATATATATATATATATATATATATATATATATATATATGGTTTTAACAAAAGTTCGAAAAAATGACTAGTTAACATTAGGGGTATTAAAAAATATCCGAATCTGAAAACGAATCCGAATTAGTCGAAAAATCCGAATCCGAATTATCGGAAAATTCAGATATCCGAAATTTCGGATATCTGAATCTCTTATATCTGAATTTTCGGATTCAGATTCGGATAGTAATTTTGAGAATTTTCGGATATTTCAGATATCGGAAATATATATATGGTTACCTTTTAATTATTTGTTATATTTATATATAGGGATATATCACTAACCCTAAAACTAAATCCATTTAATCCGCTGGTAATATGCTAAACCATAATTCCAGATCTCTTCTTCTACATGGTCTCCATCGCCACCGACGCAACCCGCAGCCGTTACCGGCTCACCACCTAAGCCCTTAGCCCGTTGGAACCGTCACATCTCACTTTCTTAGTTCTAATTCCAACTCACATTAAATATTCGTTTTTCTCCATTAATAATCTAAATCTAATTGTTCATTTTTGCTTAATAATAAATTAATGTTGTAATCTGTGAGATGCATTTAAATATGTATTTTAAGTTCTTATCATAAACCTGGTGATTTGCTTTGGTTGCTGTATTTAATTATGTATTTTGATTTTTCTTCTTGTTTTCTTTTTCAAAAGTTTGGATATCCGTTTAAATATCCGAATAGATAACCGAAAATTCGGATATCCGAAATTTCTGATACGGATTCAGATATTAAAATCTACTATCCGAAATTTTCGGATATCCGAAACCCCGAAAATCTGATTTTGAACACCCCTTGTTAACATGTTTGTTTTTATTAAATACTAAGTAAATAGTATATCTATAATATTTATAATGTGATTGAATTAATTAAAAGAATTATTATATTAACTAAATAATTTTCTGAAAAAAATAATAATAAAAAGGTGCAAAATGGCTGGGGGTGGCTCGAACCCGAGTCCCCAGCCACTCAGAGCCTTAAACACAAATACTCAAGCCATGCGTGATTGGGTGTCAGTTGCTATAAACTTGAAACAGATTTAATATAAGCACAAGAGATTTAACCTATCTCATATGCAAACCCTAGCAAGATCAATCAGCCAAATCGTTAATTGTTTGGCCGCTTAACCTTGGGATTAATGATCCTGACATGATAACGAAAAAAAAACGCATAACAAATTGCCTTAAACGATTAAGAAACGAGGTTCAATTTGTTCAATATACAGACGACAAGAACGAGGATTAAAACTGATATAAGCAGGATGCTATAATGAAATTAATCATGAGGGTTTTGATCGTTAAGTATATAGGAACGTGCAGACCCGTCTAATTTCTTCGGGGTTGTGATATTTATGGGTTGGACTTTGATTATGGGTGTGCGATGGATCGTTTATGTACTTCACTTCCAGATTTTTGATCTTAGCGGGTTCTCTAATAAGGACACCGCCCCCCCTAAAGCCCAACATGTTGTGGCGAGTGCCTTATTTAGTGGAATTGTCAAGAGTTTAGAAGTGAAGTTTGATCCATCCCCTTGCCAAAAGGCGGTGTTTGAATGCCTTCGGGCTCCTCGGGATCAGGATTTTCTAACGGTCATCCCCATTGAAGGATTAGGCCAACGTATGTCGGGTTTGGAGTATCGGGCTATCCTTAAGTACCGGTTAATGATCCCTATGTTCCCGACGGATGAACCTTGCCCAATTTGTCGTAAGGTCTGTTTGGATTCTTTTGGTGACCATGCGGTGCATTGCAAAGAATTGCCTGGCTTTAAATACAGACATGATCTGGTTAGGGATGTTCTGTGTGATGTTCTTAAACAGGCAGAGATTTCTGCTAAAAAGGAGGCCCCCGTTAATTTTCTCACGGATCCTCTTGAAGGGAGGTCTACTTTATGACCAACTGATATTCTTGTGTTCGGGTGGGCATGGGGAAACACGCCTGTGTGGATCTTACAAGAGTGTCTCCTCTTGTTGGGCTCAGGGACCGTGGGTTTGTTGTGGGTCAGGCTGCGTTGAAGGCTGAATCAGGCAAAGTTGTTAAACACGAGAAAGCTTGTTTAGATAATCAACATGTCTTTCTACCATTTGCCTTTGATACATTTGGTTTTCTGGCTCCAGAGGCTGTGAAATTTTTGAGTAGGGTTCAGCGCGTCGTACACGGAACCTCTTCAGCTTCTAGGTCCCAAAGCTTCGTTTTTAGCAGGATTGGCTTTGCTATTCAAAAGAGGGTTGCGGCGCAGCTTGTTGCCCGTTTGCCTGCCACTTTATTGTAATCGTTTTATAGTAAATTATATAAAACTTTATTGTTTACTTAAAAAAAATTTATTAGATAAAAAAAATAATGATCTCTAGATGTATAATACCATTTATGCCAATGACAGTTTGTGTAAAGTGTCAATACGTATAAAAAAGATTATGATTTCCTAATTCACTTCGTCGGTGGAGTCGTTTATGTAAGATGGACGATATACACAAATCAATTCCATGTTTACAACAAACATTACGGCTCAAGAAAACCAAATAGGTACACGGCTTGAACTCGATCCGGGTATACGAGTTGTGGGTAAACGGGTTAATGGGTTAAAATATATTAGTATTATATATTTTGTAAATAGGTCCCTGAACTATGGATATGGATACACAATGAGGTTAAAGTATAGTTTAGGGTTAAGAATGTATATAATTGAAATTTATTTAGATATATATTAAATACATTTGATAAACAAATAATAATAAACTAATAATAACTCAATAGACGCAATATTATATTGATAAACTTTCCCGAACATAGAAATGGGTCGGGTAACGGATACAAAATATTAAATGGAAAATTCGTGTTGTTACAGTATCCCCTACTTTTGAGAATTTCGTCCCAAAATTAAAGTATATCAAAACAAAACAATTAAATTTTAAGGAAAGGAAAATGTTGAGACCTAGAATGAATTCTATGGATTGAGTGTGCGTGTGTTAGGTCTAGGTGGTTGTTTTAGTCTCAGGTGACCGTTTACCGGTAAGGAGAAGGTATTTCGTTATATTCAGTTAACATGATCCTATTACAAGAAGAGTATGTTACATATATAGGGTCCCAGAGGAATCTTTTCCCGGGACCGTTACCCTAAGCTCCAGCCTATTGTCCAGCGGTTATTTCCCTTCCCCTCTAACTTTCGCAGGGGCTCGCTTTTGTCCGCTGGGTATGTCCTCTTTGCTCCGGGACTACTGTCCTCTTTGCTCCAGGACTACGTAAGCTTCAGCTCTATCCAGTGTCAGCCCCATAGCGACTTGTCCCTTTTTGACTTCAGGCTTTGTTTTGGTGTGCACGTGATACCCTGGACTAGGCTTTGCTTCTTGGGCCTGCCTGTCCTGCTAACTCTTCTTAGGCCTCGATAGGCTAACTCCAATGTAGCCTCTTCAAGCCCCCTAGTCCATTGTCCTTGTTATTTATGGCAAGGGTAATGGACTAGATCGGTATCCATCACCTTCTTTCTTCCAGCAGCAGTTCTTGGGCCTTAGGTTCATGTTAAAAATGGGAACCCTTCTTCCTTGTGCTCTGGCCCAACACATAATCCGGCCCATTTTGATCCAAAGTATTTGAGGTGGTAAAAATTATGGTGTAGGTTGAATTTTCATGCTTTCCCACGCCGTAATTATTCACTGCCTATATGTCTTATCAACATAACTCCTCCCATACTCTTACTTTTTTACTTTCTGCTTTACACTCTTGGTGATTCACTTTCTTACCACCGTCTTATTTTTCCGGCATGTTAGTGTTTGTCATCTTTTCATTATTTCTTCTTTTCCTCAGCCATGAGTCGCGAGGGTTTATCTTCAATCACCTCTATCCTTTCCCAAGAAAAGATGCTAAAGTTATGTTCTCGGTATCGTATTCCGTTGTCGTTATCTCCGATCTTGCCTAAAACCCATGAAACAGCCCTTAATCATCCTAACCTTATTACTCTATACACCAAAAATTTGGAGTGTGCTAACATTCGTTATCCTCTTACCGAGTTCCAAATAGCGTTATTAAAATACCACAAACTAGGGTTTTCACAAGTTCATCCCTTGGGTTTTTTACGGGTAACTCACTTTGAGCTTGCTTGTCGTGCCGTGGGTGGTTTTTTACGGGTAACTCACTTTGAGCTTGCTTGTCCTCTTGGCGATCTTTGAGAGGAACCGGTTGAGAGCTACCGGCCTCCCATTGAGTCTTTGCACCTCCTTGATATTCCTAGGACTATCCATTTGAAGTAAAGCTTCTACCTTCTCCGGATTGGCTTTGACTCCTTCCTTGGTGACTAAAACTCCATGAACTTTCCCTCTTCTACCCCGAACGAACATTTGCCAGGGTTGAGTTTCATATTGGCTCCTCTGAGTGTTTGTGTTGAAGGTTTCTCTGATATCGTCGAGCATCTTGTGTTCGCTAGTGCTTTTGATGACTAGGTCGCCCACGTATATCTCCACGTTCCTTTCCTTTTGTTGGTCAAATAGCCGATCCATGAAACGTTGGTACGTGGCCCTGACTTTGCTGTATTCAGGTCTTTGAAATCAATAAACATGCGCCAACTGCTATCTGACTTTGCAATCATGACGGGTTTGATATCCACCGGGGATATTTAACTTCGCGTACTATCCCTGCTTGTAACAGCTTCGACGTTTCTTCAAGTACTACCTGGCTCTTCTAGGCCCCACGATTCTCTTCTTTTGTTTGACCGGTTCAATCCAATAGAACTCGTTTAGGCTGTGTTGTACCAAGCTTCGCGATACGCTGGTCATATCCTCGTGTTTCCATGTGAAGACATCCGCATTACGGATGAGCACCTCCTTCAACCCGGCCTTACCTCGGTCAAATAATTAGGATCCAATTCTTACAGTCTGATCTGGGTGCTCCCCATTTAGAACCCATTCCTCCACTCCTTTCTTTGGATTGGTCCCTTTTCCGATGCTGGCTATTTTCCAGGTGGATGAACGGATGGTTGCTATTCCCTGTGGGGTTAGGAACCTCATGTACCCGTGTATGGTGGAAGGTACAGCTCGCAATGCTTTCATCCCCGGTCTACCAAGGATTATGTTATACTTTGAAGGTGCTCGCACAATGGAGAAACGGAGGTGCACCGTTCTCGTCCTTTCCCCGTCTCTGAGGGTGAACAGGAGGGTTAAGGACCCTAAAGGTTCCACCACTTCTCCTGAAAATCCCATTAGTGGGCACACATCTTCCTCCAGTCGGCTCTTGATTTCTCTTTGTAGCCTCACGAAACAATGTTCATACATGACTTCCTCCAGTCCGGCCACACTCGCGGATATATTGAGGGGCATTTCTGTTGCTTCCTCCTTCCCCAAGCCGGGGAAGGTTACTTCAGCCCTCATCCATGTCGTGCTGGGGAATAGAGACACTATTCTTCCCACTTTAGCGATTCTTCCCTGGTTTCCCCCTCCTCGTCTCTCCTCCGTATCATATCCACAAAATGTTTGTCCTCGTCTTCCTCTTTAACTTTTGACGGTGATCTCCTCGTTGGGAGAGGTAATTGCCTGGATTTCAAAGCTGCCTCCCATAGCTTCTTTAGCTGCACGCAATTTTCTATGGTATGACCATGACTCTTGTGATAGTTACAATACATTAGGTGGTTAGGTTTGTACGCTTGCTTTAAAGGACTGGAGGCCTTTGGGACGTATTTGCTTTTATTAGCCACTAGAACTTCCTCCCCTCCCGGCGATAGTTTCTCACCATGTGGGGGTCTGTACCGTTTTCCCTCGGGGCGTATGTTGGTGTGGAAACGGGCCGGATGATAAGTGGTGGATGGTGTGTACCTGGAAGGATTTTCGGGCGGCCTGTAAGGCGTGAAGCGAGATTTTTCAAATGGTGCTCGCACCTTCCCGGGGCTGGCAACCCCGACACCTTTTCCTCCTAAAGATTTAGGTGTCCCTTTCTTCATTTCCCACTCTCTCAGTTTGGACCCTGTGTCTTTTCCCCTGACAAAGGCCCTCACCCGGTCCATAAGTTGGTCAAAGGTGGCTGTAAAATCTTCCCCCAGGTTTTCCGTCAGCCGGGAAAACCTTACCCCAATTATGACACCATTGATCTTCATTACTTCTACAACTCCCTTGATGTTCATAATTTCAGCTACGTATCGATCCATGAATTGCTCCACCCTTTCTTCATCCCTTCTTATATGCAGGATTTCGTTGGGATTCTTTATGGCTTTCCTCTGCTGGATAAAGTTTCTTCAGAATTCCCCCCTCAGCTCCTCGTAGATGTTTGTGCTTCTTGGTTCCAGACTATCGAACCAAACCCGTGCTCCTCCCTTCAGGGTTTAAGGGAACATCAAGCACCATACTGGCATGGACCAACCGCTGACCATTCTTGCTCCCCGGAAGGCATGGAGATGGTCTTCAGGGTCTTGTGTCCCGTCGTAGTTGTCCACTGTGGACGGGTAACGGAGCTTGGGGGTAGGGTGGCTTCAGCTATCCACCGAGTTAATTTAGACACGTCTGGCGTGTCCAAAGGCCGGTACGAAGTGTCGAGGGTATCAGATACCGATTTTTCCTTCTCTTTTCCTTTGACGGAAGACAACTCTTCTTGGGCCTCGCTAACTCTTCTTGTCCAGCTAACTCTTCTTGGGCCTCGCTAGGCTAACTCCAAGGTAGCCTCTTCAGAAAATTTTAAATATAATTTAAAACTAATCATAATACAGAACTTTGAATAGTTGAAGCAACATTACAAATGAAAATTCGATAAGGACACTATATATATGATGTACAGTGGTGTATCCACCATGTCCTTATCATCTTTACATTTGTACGGTTATCCCAACTACTTTCGATTCTATATTATGAAACACCATTGTTCGTATTATGATTTCTGTAAGGCCCCGGTCTCGGTGCCCTACTTTGGCATTGGAATTACTCGTAAACACAGTTCAAAATATCAGAGTAAATTAAAACTTATTGCGGAATATAAAACTTCAACCATATATTACATAAGCATTCAAATCTTTCCATAACAATAAACTTTTGTCATTAAACATAATATAAAAATTCATATTAAAACAACATAACATTCTTCTAAAGATGTCTGCCTCTTCAGTCCAATGCCATGTGTCTTCATTCAAACTAGATGCCTTAGCCTATTTACCTGCGTGCATACTAAAAGTCAGCTACCCTGAGTGTGTTCTAGTTAATCAAGCAACATACAATACGTTCATATACTACATATTAACCTGCTTTACTTTCTTTAGTACATACATAAGTATATACCTTCATTCTTACTTCCATATTTTCGTACTTTCATACTTTCCTATTTTATCTTACTTTACATACATACTTATACGTTTTAAAAAGCATTACGCCCTACTTCCTCGAGTATTATTAGGTCCCAGTTCCCTTTCTTCCTCGGATATTATTAGGGTCCGGTTCCCTTCTTCCTAGAGTATTATTTTAGGGCCCGGTTCTCTTATGCATTGGATATTATTAGGGCCTGGTTCCATTCTTTTCATATAACCATACCGTACATTTCTTTATATTTATTTTATAAACTTTCATACATACTCTCAATATTTCCTATAACATTCATATATCATTCATACATCATACATAAAACAATCAAATATCATACACTTATCACTTAAGGTAAGTGTATTAGCTTATCACATCAACGATGCACACCGCCCTGAAAACATAACAAGGAAATGGGGCTAGAAACTCACCTGAGCTCGTTTCCTTTCAGAGTTAATGGTAACTCCTTTCCTTAACTAGGAGTGGCTAACTGTATAACAATTACATGTATAATTAACTATCAGTACCCATAAAATATTTCTTGTTTAATATAGCCCTCAACAAATGGGGTCCGGGGACCAGCGGGATCTAGGGGTAGCAGCCCTGGCAGGGTCAAAGGAGCAGAGCCTGGCTGGGGTCGAATCAAATGAATCCCATTCTAATCGAATGAATCCTAATCGAATCGAATGGATCCCATTCTAATAGAATGGATTTCATTCTAATTGAATGGATTTCAATCTAGTCGAATGGGTTTTAATCGAATCGAATGAGACTTATTCGAATTGAATGAGACTTAATCCAGTCAAATGATGCTTAATCGAATCGAATGAGACTTAATCAAATTAAATGAGGCTTAATTGAATCGATTGAGGCTTAGTCGAGTTAAATGAGCCTTAATCGAATCGATTGAGGCTTAATCGAGTCGAATGAGACTTAATCAAATCTGGATTTGGTTCAAATCGAACCATGCAATCGAGTCATGTAGTCGAATGGATGTAATCGAATGGGGCTTTTTCCTTCTTTCTTTTCATTCCTTTATAAGAGGCGCTGCTGCTGATGCTCTTTATCATTGTTAATATTATTGTTATGATTATGCATTCATTCCTTTCATTTCATCCCAAATGCTGCAGCAGCCGCCATTCATACTGTTATTATCCTTATTATTACGATTACATATGTTATCATCCCTTATTAACGTTATTATTATTATTATTATTATTATTATTATTATTATTATCCATTATCACCTATATATTGTTTATTATCATTCTATCATCACCCTTAACCAAGATCTAGCTCTTTTATGATAAACTTCAAACCTTTATCGATTTTTAAAGCTCGGTTTAGCTAGATCAAGAAATACTAAACGAGCCAAACTTAAACGAACAAGCTTTCCGTTACAAAGTGTACCTTAGATGAATTGGTTTCATGAACACAATCAAAACTTGGCGTTTAACTTGCTCGTTGAGGTGCTCTAACACCAACAAGCTAGGGTCTTTTTCCCCGGATGGTCCAAGATAGAAGAAAGTGTGTTTGTGTGTGTATGGGGCTAGAAGATGGAAATGAGGGTTTTTGGGTTTTAGGGGGTTTAAGAGAGTTTATATACTGTTAAGCCCATGGACCTAAGGCCCATCACCATCCTTTATTCCATCTTTTATTGACCAAGCCCACGCTCTATTATTTTTATCTAACTTAACTAAATAATAACACACTATTAATTAAATGAAATTCCTTTATTTAATTTTATCAAAAGTAGGATGTTACAAAATAAAGAAAAAATTCTCAACATGTTCTTTTTATGGAGAGAATCCCAAAATGTCTTTTAACAAACTTGTCATCCACGCCGTGTTTGGTGTCCCCGCCGCCTCTTTTGCTAACCAATTATAACATGCCAGGTGGCCTAAAAAGTGGCATCCCCGACCAATTTCGAACTCAATTCCAATGTTCACGACTTGATTCCATATTTGAAGTTTGTAAAATTTGAATATAATATAATTTTATTTAGTTTTACTCATATTTAGTTTTTCTTTAATAACTTTTTAATATAAATTTTTATAAAATTTTGAATATACTCTTGAGACTTGCTTATTTTTATTTACGCGTTGTATAAATTTTACTTAAAACCAAGCCAGGTCAATTTTTATTAAACATTTCGATATATATCTTATTCGGCTCGGTTTTGAACTTAATTTATGTCGGCACGTATATAAAAACTCCTAGCGGTATATTCCGAATTTTGTAAAACTTTATATTTCAAAAGTTATATAAGAAAAACTAAAAATAAGTAATATTTAATTATAATAATATAATAAAAAAAATAATATGCCAAACATGTAGTGGCCGGAAGGCGAGTTTGAGGTCAAATAGGTCCTCAAAGACGCATTTGAGGCCAAAAGATCATAAAAGACGCGTTTGAGATCAAACTGGTTATCAAAAACCCGTTTGAGGCCAAACTTATCAATGAGGCCAAATGAGTTTGAAAATGATTTTTCAATAACATTTTCAGTTCCTCACTACAGAAAAGGCGGGTAATTTTCCTGAAAAAAAAACTCAGTTGCCGCAACAATTTAGTTTTGTGTTGAACGGTGCCCCCGAAATAATTGGTGTGAAAAAAACCCACTAGTTTTCCTTTTCATTTTCATTTGGAATATGAGCTCAATTGCAAGCCTGATATATTATTATTATTATTATTATTATTATTATTATTATTGAGGTACGTAATCATTTGATTTTTGTTTCTTGTTTGATTGGTTCATTACCATTTGCTTAATTTAATTAGTTGGGGAAATTGGTTTCTGTGTGTTTGGTTTAGTGTTTTTTTTCATCATTGAAAAAATACACGGTTAATGCTTGTTGGTTAAGCTTGTATTGCGCAAACAATATTTCTTGTTCATGTTCGGTCATTAAGGAAATGAAATTTTTTGTGAAGGGCTCGGAAACACTGTTTTCTTTAATTTGGCTAACCAAGAATGGTTCGGTACGGCTACTGAGTTTGTTTGTGTTGGTGTTTTTTTAGTTCATATTCATATGTTAATCTACATATAAATTAAGCATATAATACTCATATAAGCGGTGTGTGTGGTTCGAATTTAGTCTAAAACTGAAACTTTGGTTTTTATATTTCTGAAAACCGTCAGGTTTCTCGGTTTTCAACTTGGATTCGATTAAATTTTTTTCGGCTTGACCATTTGTGCTTGAAAATTTTGTCCGAAAATAGTTTGGCCTAAAATAAATGAATTTGGGTTTAAATAATTTTCTCTATTGATAACAAATTTATTATTATACATTGATACAAATATTTGAGTTACACATAACGCATTTATTAAATTTGTATAAATTCTTAAAATAAAAAAAAATGAAAATTTACAAATTTCGTTTGTTATTTACGGGTTATATAATAGGCAAAACTAAAATAGAACCCTAAGTTCGGTTTTAACAAAAACATAAAACCAAGCCAATGGTTTTTTGGTTTTGGGTTGGTTTTCGGTTTTATGCACAGTTGCACAATACAAACTCATATATTTTTTATAGTTAATTTTGCTTAAATCTATTTGATAAGATTAGAAAAATCATTTAAACAGTATAAAATACTTTTAATCAACAAACATAATCAAACAAACATTAACGGACATAGACAGACGTAAACGAACACCTTATTGGCCGTTCACGAACTCAACTGAACGATTCGTTCGTTTAGTTAATCAAACAAAATTTCCTTTTCATGTTTGTTCATTTATTAAATGAACAAACATAACGAACTTCCCGCCGAACACTTAACCACTTAACAAAAGTTTACCAACGTTGTGTTCATTTACAGCCTTTGTAGCACGGGAACGTGGCAGGGGTACAGGGACGGGGAACGGAAAAACTCAAAAATTCAAGATATGAGTACGGCAAAAAGAAAATATAAAAAAATAAATATATGATGTTAAAGTAAAATTTTTTATATATAAATTTATAAGGTTATGAATCAAATGTAAACTACTGAAAATATAAGGGGTTCACAAACGTATTTGACACTTTTTAATAGTTTTATGTAAAAGTTAATAAACTTGAAGGACTAAATGTAAAGAGTGAAAGAGCGGGGCTAATTGTTAAAAAAACACTAAATAACCCTAAAAATAACAAAACGGAGGTTCAGATTTTAATACGCCGCTCTCTTCCATCTTCTTCATTTTCGGCCGTCTCTTCTTCTTTCTCTTTCCAACACAATTTGAACCTCCCGCAAACGTTCAGGTACACCTTTTCTCCGTCTAACCCTAAAAATAAATAGAAATGCCCCCTAAATATTTTGGATCCGTACCCATTAACCGGAAACGTCCCTATGACGTATCCGTCACCGGGACAGGTGGTCTATGTGAACTACCATCCCAAGGCTTCCTAGTTTACAGCCCTACAGTTGTTACCACAACTGGATGTTTAGGCAGCTTCCCAAATTCATATAACTAATCAAATAGTTAGTTGTAATCTAATATTAATATTGCAATTTTCAGTCAAAGGTAAAAATGAATGGTTTACTTTAGAAACTGAAAGTGAACTTCCTTTAAATTTCAATAATGTAAATATGATAACCCATGTATCTTGAGTGTTTTGTTTGTATTATGTGCTAACTGTTGCACGAAATCAAATTGCAGCTTCTGTCAAGGTACAAGAGAGAATGGATTTTGGGCACGATACAAATAGAATAAATGTCGAAGGTGATAGATTAAGCAGCTTGCCAGATGATCTTATCCATAAAATCCTTGCTTTGAATGGCATTAAAAAAGCAATTGGAACAAGTGTGTTGTCATCTAGATGGAGGTATACGTGGACTTCAATGCCATGTCTCAGTTTCTCAAGTGAAGATTTTCATACGTATTCCAAGTTCTCCCAATTTATTAGACATGTCATATCTAAACGCAATAATCAAACAGACGTGCATTCTATCAGTGTCATTTTTCATGACACTGTTAGCCATGTGCTTGTCAAAAGAATTATCGACTTTGCAATCTCCCACAATGTCCAACAATTGAGTATTACTTGCTTGCGTAGAAAGTCTTTCGAATTCCCTCTTTCAACCTTTAGTTCTCAGTCCCTCAAACATCTCCCTTTGAGCGGATTTTTCACCTTGACCCTACCTACTTGGGAGGCGGCAACTTTAACAACAATGGATTTACATAAAGTTGCATTGCGTGATGGCGTTTTCTCTAACTGTGCAAACTTGAAGAATCTCATCTTAAAAAGTTGCATTATGATGAGCTCGGATTATTTCAATATATGTCATCCTGGATTAACTAGTCTAACACTTGAAGGTGGCGGCGGTTGTAAGGGTGTCAATGTGGTTACACCTCAACTCAAGAATCTAAGTATAACATATTCGTCAAGAATACATCTAGTTACTGCACCCAACCTTTACTCTTTGCATTATGGAGGTGGTAATTTATCTTTCGAGTTTTCTACAGACCTTCTTCATTTGGAGAAGGTGGATATATGTGCTCAATGTTCCCGTGAAGATAAGGAACATAAAATTGTCCGTCTGCTTCAACAGTTCCATAATGTCAAATTTCTTACACTCAACTTGGAATTTGTGAAGGTACATTTGTCCCTTAATGTTTTCATTCGCATCTAACATAGATTTATAATTCAAGCAGTTGAAATACTGTTGGGGTTGTGAAACCATTAAAAAAGATTTGTACAAACACATATTCAAGAAAACAGATTTTCATATCATTACTTATGACTATGAGATTGCTTTGTTGTTTGGTATATTTTTCAGTTTCTTTCATCCGTGGAACTAATCTCACATCAACCTTCTCCATTTGCCAACTTAAAGAGTTTAAAGATTTATACCCATTATGTTTCTCTGAACGAGAAAGCACGAACGAAAGTAACCATGTCTATTGAAGTCAAAAACTATTTGTTAGATGGTTCTCCAGGAGCCACCGTCACAATATGAGGTATATTCTAATTTTTCATACGTTCTTCAAGAATAGGTATTTAATGTAGGAGTTATCTATACGCTTCATGCATATTATATGACCCACGCAGGAGGCTAAGACTGTGCAAAATATTGCATTCGCACGTACGGTTTTGAGAATACTGCAGGAGCAACTATATCAATGGAAAGAAAATAGTGAAACAAACACAACTCGTTTGATGCAAGACAAGGCACCAATGGAAGCTGAGAACCAACTAGCCACGAATATGAAATGGCAATTTTGGCTAAGGATGACAGATAACAATGAGCACTTTGCTAAAGTGTATAAAGGTATAGTTTCTTACACACGGGAGACTGAAGGACTACTCACAAAGATGCCTACATCATCAAATCGATCTAAGTTGGTAGCAAGTTTTTCTAGGTTGTGTGATGACGCTGAGACTCTCATGGATGATATGGCAGATCATGTGAAGATCCAATGTGATAAGAAACCAAGACTCAACTTTAATCAACCTGCTACCGCATGACAACCGTCTTCTTGACAAATTGTAAGCTCTTGATTTTTCATTTCAATTCCACTTTTCAGCATTTGAAAAATGAGAACACTACCAACGGCGAATCTAGATCAAAATATCAGGGGTAACGTTCAAATTTTTTTTTTCCGTATTTCACTTTATGTAAATGCTTTTTTTTTTTTACCATATTTCATAAAATAACCAAAATTTTTACTTATCGTATTTCATACAAAAATTTTTTTTAACCTGATGTTGGACCGATATCATTCTTTGATTTTTCATTTAAAAAGATTAGTACTAAGATTTTTCCGTTACATCTTCCAAGTTTCATAATTTAAGAAGAAACAAAATTTAAACCATAAATCCAAAATCAACTTCAATATACACATAAACCCTAAATCTCCAATTAATCTCAGTTTAGACATAAAGCCCAAATTTCAAATTAATTCACACTTCCAATTTACATTTTCCAAAAATATAATAAACCACAACCAACCATTCAAATATTTAGTTGCCCATGAACAAATCTAAATTAACAATTTATATAAACCAATTACAGTTACAAATTCAGATAAAGTAGAATAACACCTAAATTGAACAAGTAGAAATCGAACCATAGAAGAGGGATTGAGGGCGCATCGGACGTCGGCTACTGGACTGTAGGGTGGAGGTCCAGTGACCAGTGGAGGACAGCTTGAGTTGGGAAGTGTAGGGTGGAGGCAACTGCTGAATGATGGCCTAAACCAAACTTCCAACATCACGGAACAACGAGAACAATGGTTTTATTTGATTTGGACTTTAATTTTGTTGGGCTTTAATTAAGTTTAGCTTTTAATTTGGTTGGACTTTATACAAATAGGGGTAACTTTATAATTTTTAAGGGGTAACGAACTACAAAAGCCGACCAAAAAATTAATAAATTTGTACTACCGACGAAAGTTGAGGGGTAGTGGAGGCTATCCTTAGGTCCAAGCTAGGTCCGCCCTGAACACTACTTTTATGTAAAACTTGTACTTTTAACCCTAATTTCACGGTGTTCTGTTTTCAGGTTCCATCAATTGTCCTAATGTTCTCCCTTTTGGAACACAGTTTATTAAGTAAGTTTTACAATTAGTTAATAATAAGTAAGGTGATATTTGATCCTGTCAAACTTGTGCTTATCTAGGATATATTTGTGATACTTATATGAAATGCTTTGGCACACAGTTATCGAAAGCATATATTCAGGGCGTGCGCCTAGGCATTATTTTTGTGGTGAAACGATGTTTTCTCGTTTAAGGATCAAGGCAAATTTTAAGGAGCTATTTATTTATTAATTTATTTTTAATTTGTTTTGATTCTTTTGATTTATTGCTAACATATATATAAGATTTACCAAATAAAACAAGTTGGATTTTCTTAATTTGCTCCAACCCCTTCATATAATCACCGACTTTTATGGTTTCTGAATTCCACGAAGCTGAATGAGGAACAAGGTTTGTAGAAATATTTTTTTTCCATCATTTTCATCTGGTTTAACCTGTTATGGTTTACCAACAATGTTTTAACCAATAGTCAAAAACATGTCAAAATGGTTTTTATAAACGTTGAAACGGTTCTTTTTTTTCTAAAACCAAAAGCGTGTTTTTTCAAAGGTTGAAACGGGTTAGTGTTTTAACCAAAAAAAGTGTCAAAATGGGTTTATGTTTAAACAAGAGACATGTCAAAAAGGTTTTCTTTTAAGGTTGAACAAGCGGTTGTTTTAACTAGAAAGACAGGTTGAACAAGCTGTTGTGTTAAACAAAACATGTATTTGAAGGTTGAATAAGCAGCTGTTTTTTAAGAATGAAAAATATGGTTTAAGGTTGAACAAGAGATATGCCAAAAGGTTTTTTTTAAGGTTGAACAAGAGGTTGTTTTAACTAGAAAGATAGGTTGAACAAGCTACCGTGTTAACCAAAATATGTTTTTGAAGGTTGAATAAGCAGCTATTTTTTAAGAATGAAAAACATGGTTATAAAAAGGTATTATGTCTGATTACAAAAAGATTAAATATGGTTATAAACTATGTCTGAAAAATAGTATTTATGCTCAAATTAAATTGAACTCTTTCAAAGATAGGATTGCCCTTTTCAACTAGTTTGGAGAGAGAAAATTTTGTAAATATGTAGGTCCGGTGGTTAGTCCGATCGAGTTTGAGCAAAATGACTTGTAGGTCCGGTGTATTATGATTACGTATGTGATAACATGAAATGTATTGCTAAATTGTTTGCATTAATGAAACGGTATTAAAAAAGCAAGTCTAATTCGCATACGTTTATCATAAAAATACAAATACGTGATTACATATGTTCCTATATATGAACACCAATATGTATAAGACTTGTATGTTGTCTCCCGCCACCCAGCCGTGATCGGCCTGGCGCGAGCCACGTTGGCCAAAAACACTGCACCACATTGCCGCGAGCCGGCTTGCATGGGCTAAAGTGACCATTGGGCCTAGGGGGCGAGTTTTGACTGTTGGGCTTGGAATAAATAATTTTTAAAATTTTTTTACCTAGTTTGGAACCGAGTATGAGCATAACATGAGTCAAATGTCACCACTGTCTCTCGACTTTGTTATTCCGGAGACACAAGAGCCTCCTAAGGAGGCCGCCCAGGGCAAACAAGCCCAAAAAAGAAGAGCAAAGGAGGAGCGGGAGGCTCGAGCCAAGAGGTCTCCACTAAACGAAAAACAATACCTTGGACAAAAGAAGAGAAACTGGCTTTGTGTCGTTCTTGGGTTGAAATTTCACAAGATCGACATACCGGTATTTTATTTAACTTTTTTTTGTTTCGTATAAAATTTAAAAAATATATTAAACGTTTGTATATTATATTTAATTGTAGCGGACTATCAAAGGCCCAAAGTACTTTGGGCCAAAGTGCGAGAGTTGTTCTACACATTGGTGGGAAGTAGAAAACGTACTGACTGTATGATATGTAGAAAACGTCCAAAACTCGCAGATTTGTCAGACTATTTACTAATTTACATAACAGAAATAGTCGTCGAAGGCAAGCGAGTGGTAGTGATGAACTTCAAGTCTACAAATTCACCTGTGAGGAATTGAAAGTCAAAGTGTTGAACAAGTACAAGATGGTAAAATCATGGGACGAGGACTACTTGTGGCAAATAATGAAGTCGTGCTAGAAATGGGTCGAGTTAATTGTACTGGAAGAAGATGGTGGCACAATGCAAAATCGTACAAAAACTACTTCGTCCGGTGTATATGTCTCATCTAGTAGCTTGGATGCTCATGTAGGGATCGACCTAAACGTGGTCAGGCAATTAGATGAATCGCAAATCCTACGTCATCCAATGAGAAGAGACGGGAAAAAAATCAACCACAAATACCGAGGTCGATCCGGAATTTGTCGAAGACGTCCACAAAATATCGAATAGTATCATGGCGGAATCCGGGTCAAGTTTCAAAAGATAGGTTTCAAAAGATAGTGTCCGGTCAACATCTAATCAGCACTGCATGTCACAATTATAAATGCCGAAGATGAATTCAGAAGATGAATTTAACGACAACACAACCTAAGTATTGAAATACACGTAATTTGACATTAATTAAGACTAATATATCCATGTTCTTAAATACCACACACGTGTTTAGGTAATAAAGTTGTACGTTGTTTGTACAATCATCGTGGATATTAGCATTATTTCTAAATTTATAAGACTATGTATCGTGGCCCAAGTCAAAACGTGGATTCACCTTCTATTATTGCTTCACTTGGTGCTGACCCGATGTTGGATAAAAGCCCCCCGTTGAAGCCACCGGAGCATGTTATGGTTTAGGTGAGCGAAGGTTTCAGCGAGTTTCTTTTTATTTATTTTTTTATTTTGAACATGAAAAATAAGAATATAGATTAAAAGATAAGTATTCTAATAAAAGATTATAAATTACTAATACATTAAACGTCATAAAAAATAAATAAGAGATACGTAAAAAAATACTAATTTATTCCCTAGCGCTTTGTCATTTTTCCAATTCCTTTCGAACAATATCTTTTCCATTTCCGTTAACGCTTGGTCTCTCATGGATCAATATTTTTCATAAGAAATTTGAAGAAACGGGGGAGATTTTATAAAGGGCGTAGAAAGAATGGGAGACGATGGGTACTTTTTAAATGTTAAAATGGTTTAAATAGGTAATACATAAAATTATTTGAATTGTTTTAAAAAACAAAAATCCCAAACGGTCACAAGGGCTACACAGTTTCCCAAGCACCCAACTGTCATATGTCACTCGCTACCATGCTCACGGACACCCGCTAGCATCCCCCACCCCTTGCTTGAAGCCGTTGTGGTGTTCGCATTATGTTTTCATTCCAAGATGCTAAGCATTATGTTTTTTGTTTTTAAAATGACCTTAATTTGTGAATGAAAGTAGTAAACTACCTCGAAAAATATTGTTTCACTTATGTAACCACTTGTATCTTGAGCGTTTAGTACACCATATGTCCTAACTGTTGCATACAATCAAATTGCAGCTTTACGATCCAATAGATAAAACCCGATGTTGGTGGTTGTTTAACAAACATAAGAGAGAATGGATGAAACCGGTGATAGACTAAGAATCTTGCCAGCCGAGCTCATCCATAAAATCCTCTCTTTTCTCAACATCACATGTGCTATTGAAACCAGTGTTTTGTTATCTAGATGGAGGTATATCTGAATGCCCTATCTCAATTTCTCAAGAGAGGAATTCCATACGTTGCCCGAGTTCTCCAAATTTGTTTATGTGTTCTGTCTAACTGAAATAATCAAACAGACATATCTTCTGTCACCCTCACTGTTCATGGAAAGGTTAGCCATGAATTTATCGAATGAAATTTAGACTATGCGTTCTCGCACAACGTCCAAGAACTGAACATTACTCGCTTGCATGGAAAGGGGTTAAAGATTATTGAATTCCCTCTTTGTTTCTTTAGTTCTCCGTATCTCAAAGATACATCATGCCTACTTGGTAGTTTCCGGCTTTAACAATGTTAAATCTCCAACGCGTCAAACTGTTCGATCACAATACTGGTTGTAGGTCCATTGAAGGATCTAACAACACACTAACTATTACTAGTTATCTTGGATCAACCTCTATACTAGTTGGCGGAAACAATTAGTTAGGACCGAGATCTCGGATCTTGTTTGATATGTTTATTGCCGTGAAGGATGGAGAGAAAGAGAGAGTTTGTAAGTTAGAGAACTAGGTTTTGAAAAAGCTTGTTGTTGTGTATGAGATACACACACATTATATAGTGTGTGAATTCTCATACACATTCATTTCATATATAAAATGCCCATTGGGCTCCAAATACAAATGGCCTTAGGCCCAAACATACATAACAAAAAAGAAACAAAATACATGTTACAAATACCAAAGGCTAATATTAGAAATGGGCCTTACAATCTCCCTCTAGTCTTTAGTATTTGTCTTATTGACTTCCAACACCACTCGTACTCGGACTCGTACTCGAAGATATCATTTGGATCTTGAAATGGTTTCTTTTCAACAAGAAGTTTGACGAACTTGTTGAACTTTCCGACGATGGTGTCCGTGTTGTCACAACGGACATCCTCTACCGTACACATGGGCGACTCCACAAGCTTCTTTAGGTCGCTGAGTCCAAAACCTGCGAGTTCGAGTTCGTCAAAGAACCGCAGTTCATGAGTGCGCTTGTAGTGGATGATGACTTCACCATGCTGGTTGTCAAACTCCCACGCAACGAAGTCAAAGAGAAAGTCGTCTTCGAAGGGCATTCCATGGAAGATTGGCTTACCATGATTTTCAGGCATCTTGTGTCTTCTTCCTTTGGATGGCTTGTTGGTGAATGGATTGATCTCCTTTGACTTGTAAGACCTACCCGGATTGACGGTGAACGTCGAGTAGTCTTTCCTCCATTTGCGTCTCAGAAAGCCTTTGAACCATGACTGTATCGATTCTTTGTCGTCTTCTCGAGCTATGGTTTTTCTGAAGTAGTTCATGTCGAGAATTGACAGAGTGTGCAAATCCCCATATGTGAGATTTGTCAGATCACCATTAGCACGCCGAATAAGCCAGCTTTTGATATCTTGGTGCCATCTTGCTTAGAGTATGGGGTCTGAGTCATGGTACGGCTTCGATATCCACCACATGCTTGCCATCCTGCTCACATTGTAGTATTTGATTCCTTTTCGAGACTTCCTTCGAGCAGGCTTGGTGGCGGGAGCAACAACTAGTTCTTCAACAGCAGGTTCCACATTCTCTCTAACCGGAGTGTCTGGGTTAGGAGAATAGTTGATGCCATCATCACTATCTTCATTATTTTCTTCCACGACTTTCTCAACTGGTGATTTGGTGCATGCGAAAAAACAAATGCTAAATAAAGAGGCGATCTCAGCCACGACAGCAACATCCGTTTCATGAGTTTTCTCGGCCTCCTATGGCGGTTCATCACCAACCGCCTTATTTCCAGTGGCGTCACCACTGCCACTATCACCGCTTCCACCATCATCACCATTACTACTGTTACCGCCACCATGAGGTTCATTGAAACTATCATACTCGTGGTCATCATAATCATCATTATCATCCTTCTTTTTATCACCATCATTGTCATCATCTTCATCATCAGAGTTGTCATCGTCACCATCATATCCATCATCTCCACCGCCACCTTGAGCTACTTGTTGTGGATGAGTATAAGCAATCAAGGCAGTGGTAAACACAACACTTACTTGCTCAACTTTTGTGGGAGCAATAAGTTGTGAACTTATGGATCTGACGTGCGTAGTTGTAGCAGCAGTAGTCACCACAGGCTCAGTGCTTGTGATAGTTCCAACAACAGCAACAGGCTCATCAGCAACAACCTTTGCACCAGAACCTCCTTCGCCACCATCTTTTGGAGCTTCTCCCATGTACAGGAAACCATGAATGTTTCCTTGAGCTCTGACCCTTTCGACATCAGTGGCCAGATTAGCAAGAATAGTTTGTCGTCAGCTGCTCTGCTCGGCCCTTGGCTCAGCTACACGAAGAAACCCTCGAAAGGTTTCCATTAGATGCATCCTCAAATTTTCAACATCCTCATCCGTTAACCGCATTACCTCCATGATTGCAAGGTAGCGATTCACCAATGATTCATTTACGCGACCCTGAAGGTCTAGTTCCTCTTCCATTTGACCTTCCAGCTGCTCAATCAAATCCCGCAGCTTTACATTCTCACCCATCAAACAATCGACCTCTCTGTTTGTTCCACCTTCCAACAAATTAACTCTTCCCTCAAGACGTTCAAAATCGATCCACACTTTACATAGAGTGGAATCAAGTTCCTTGCTGAAGTTGCTTGCAAAAGTAGAGGAGGAAGGAAGATCAGTTTCCAGCTTTGTCACATTTGATCCAAGATTTTCTATCTCGACATGTTAATCAACATTTCTCAACGAGTTGTTATTAATCAACTCTTGTTGGTTGTTGATTCTTTCCTGCAACAAATTGGTCCAATCCTTTTGACTAGCAATTTGAGCTCACTACAACAAAAAGGGCTTTTTAGGACTTTTTGTGTGGGATGCTTGTAAAATAGGGTCCTAAAATCTATTTAATAGGACAAATGAACATTTGGGGTCCTTTTACAATATACGCTACAGAACCGGTGTCCTAAAAAGTTATTTAATAGGATGGATGATTCTTTGGGGTCGTATTATCATATAACTTAGTAAGATACTTAAAATGTAAATCCTAATAAATTAATCTATAAGACATGTAGTTGTTGATGTCCCATTATGTGGTAATTTAATAGGACACTTTATCAATGGAGGTCTTATTATAACATAACTTAATAGGACACTTTGTAGTTAAGTCATAAATATTCGGTGTTATAGGACCCTTTCTAGTTGAAGTCATATTAGAACATAACTTAATAGGACATTTTACACTATGGTCATATAACTTTAACATTTGTAAGATGCGTAATCATTGTGGTGTTATTATAATACATCGTAATAGGACATTTGATATTTTAGTCATAAAACATCTGGTTTATAGGACAATTATTCACTAGAGTTTTATTATAACATAACAGGACACTTGAGTCTTATAACTTTAACCTTTATAGGACACTTAATCATTGTGGTGTTATTATAATACACTGTAATAGGACACTTGATATTGTAGTCATAAAACATTTGTTTTATAGGACGCTTATTTGCTAGAGTTTTATTATAGCATAACTTAATATGACACTTGACACTTGGGTCTTATAATTTTAACCTTTACATGATGTTTAACCATTTTGGTGTTATTGTAATACACCGTAATAGGAAACTTGATATATGAGTTATAATACATCAGTTTTATAGTACGCTTATTCGCTAGAATTTCATTGTAGCATAACTTATTGTGACACTTGACACATGAGTTTTATAACTTTAAACTTTATAAGACGCTTAATCATTGTGGTATTATTATAATATACAGTAATAGGATACTTCATGGAGCATGTGCTTACTAAACCTAAGGGTTGTGATTGTATCAATTAGAGGATAAAAAGGGAAGACGTACGGTCAAAACGTATGATAAAAAGGTATGTGTTTCATTGCTTAAGTAGTTAAAAGCTAATTTTAATAAATCACAAAGTAGATGATATATGATGATAGTCGGTATCATATTACAATCACAAGACCTATCATCGGTTAAGACTTACCTGGTTTAAACAGGTTTTGAGGATGAAACCTTTATAACAGGGATAGATTTGTAACTTCCCAAAATTTAGTTATTTATAGTTGAAGTTTAATATTTTGAAAATAAATAATATATAAAGTGGCTTAGATAAATAAATTTGGGAGCAAATGTGTTCATATATTTTCACATGAGCCATAAAAGTGTTTTATGAAACTTCATTTAATGAAATCATAATAAAATTTAGAAGTATAAAGGTGAAAATAATTGGTGTATCAAGTGTGAACGAATAAACTTAATTTGGTGGATTATAACAAATTAATAAAGTGGAGAGACTTGGGTGAAATTTCTAGAAACTCCCTATTAAATTAGTCAAAGAAAGGGTTGTTTGGTCAAAACTGAAAGGGGTATGTGTCTGGGTTCGTGTACATCGACGAGGTGAAGGAGGAACTCGATCCACACAGGAGGCTAGGACTGTGCAGAATATTGCATTAGCGTGTATGCTTATGAGAGAACTGCAGGTGCTACTATATCAATGGAAAGAACATAGCGAAACAGACACAACTCGTTTGATGCAAGACAAGGCACCAATGGAAGCTGAGAACCAACTAGTCACAAATATGAAATGGAATTTTGGTTAAGGATGACAGATAACAATGAGCAATTTGCTAAAGTGTATAAAAGTAGAGTTTCTACCCTGCGGGAGACTGAAGGAATAGTTACAAAGATACCCGCGTCATCACATCAATCTATGTTGGTAGCAAGTTTTTCTAGGCTGTGTGATGACTCTGAGACTCTCATGGATGATATGGCTGATCATATGAAGATCCAATGTGATAAGAAACCAAAACTCTACGTTCATCAACCTGCTACCGCATCACAACAGTCTTCTTGACAAATTCTAAGCTCTTGTTTTTTCATTTCAATTCCACTTTTCAGCATTTGAAAAATGGAATTACTACTATTATGTGAAACTTTGTCTTTTAACCCTAATTTCATGGTGTTTTGTTTTCAAGTTCCATCAATTGCCCTAAAGTTCGCCCTTTTGGAATGCTGAATTCTAATAAGTATATTTTACAGTTAGTTAGTAATGTGTAAGGTGATATTTGATCCTATCAAACTTGTGCTTATCTAGTATATATATGTGATACTTATATGAAAGGCTTTGACACACAGTTGTCAAAAGCATTCAGGGAGTGCGCCGAGGCGCTATTTTTGTGGCAAAACGATGCTTTCCCGTTTATGGATCAAGTCGAATTTTAAGGAGCTATTTTGGTTTTTTTTTTAATTGTTTTGAGTTCTTTTGATCTATCACTAACCTATTTATAAGATTTAGCCAATAAAACAAGTTGTATTTACTTAATTTATTCCAATCCCTTTATATAATCACCGACTTTAATGGTTCATGAATTCCACAAAAGCTGAATGAAGAACAAGGTTAGTAGGAATATATTTGCTTTCATCATCTTTCATTTTGTTTAACCTGCTATGGTTTACCAACAATGTTTTAACCAGAAACATGTCAAGATGGTTTTTATAAAAAAAATGGAAACATGTTTTTTCAAAGGTTGAAACGATAGTGTTGAATAATTAGCAAACCAGGTATTTGGGTTGTTTATAACTGAAAATGCAGTTTTGGAAATAACATCTTGATTTTATTTCAGGTTAGATTTTGTTATGGGTTCGAAAAGGCATTTGGAAAATATGCAGTTTTAAGTCAACCCAGGGCGGTCCAAGCTTTTTAGAGCGGATGACAAATTTAGGGCCTTTCTAGAAAAAATAATAAGTTATTGTCCTTATGTTTTTATGTAAGCACTACCTTTTATTGTTGATATATATTTGTAAAAAAAGTTGTTTTGCATTGGATCATAAAAAAAAGGTAGATTAAATGATGGCTAACATTAGTGTGCTTATAAATTGGATGTGGCTCAATGGTAGAGCACTCACTTTACTAGTGAGAGGTAGGGGTTCAAAACTCACTATCACCAATTTATATGGGAGATATGAGGGATGACCCTGGCTTTCCAGGGTTCGAGTCCTGATCTCACCCGGTTTTACCGGCTCCTCGCTGTCGTGCCGTTTAGCGGGTGTGGGGTCGGGTTTTATCCGGTGAATCCCTCAACAGGTGGACCGCTAGGGGCTCCGTCCGTCCGGACTAGTGGCCAGCTCGGGCTACCTTTAGCCAATGGGGGCTACATACGAAGTACCCGGCGTTACTTAGTTGACTGTTAAAAAAAAATTAGCGTGCTTAGTTTATATAGCTGCTCCAGGACATGCAAAATTTTAATTAAGATAACATTATATGTGTTCATAAACAAAAATATTAAAGTAAAAAATAAAAATAAACATTTCTTGATAAACACATGTATCACTATACCAATTGATGCCTTTCGTGATTCAATTAGTTTATTTAATCATTAAGACCATCCTCTATGGTGAGGGGTTTCACCCCTCCCCAGTGTCACGTCAGCGTCATGTCCCGCTGTGATTTAATGCCCATTGGCGCCCATATATATATATGTGTGTGTGTATGTATGTATGTATGTGTGTGTGAGGTTGAGAGAGGAAAGTGAGGGGCCCCACCAATTTTGTTCAACCGCACCGGCTGTTCAAAAGACCGGATACTCACCGCCCACCCTCCGTTCGCGCCCCCCTTCGGTGTTCACCTCCTCGGCGCACCATAGCGTATGGTCTAAGCACAGATTCATGAGCCTACTACCATTCTAATTTATATTGACGCTTTGATTTGCTAAAAGAATGGCTTTTTTTTTTCATTCTCTACGGTGTTTTCTTTAATTTTGCAAGTTCCCAACGATTTAATTGGATATATATAATGAATATTTAGTAAAATGTGGTCCTGATTTTTTTGGGTGGCCCTAAGCCCAAGCTTCACCCCTTTACACTATAGGGCCGGCACTGAGTCAACCTTTAGGTTTTGGACATTCTGATTACGGTTGAACCAAGCCGTTAGTAACGGCTTTTACTTTGGTGTAGCGATGTTCCAGGTCCATTTTTGACAATTTTTAAGTCAACCTATGTACCAAGTCATTAGTTAATAATTTTTATCACAAAAAACCAAAACCAAACTGTAATTAACGGTTCGGTTCAATTTTGGTATAATGGTTTGACCTTTATTGGGCCTATTTTGAATGCATAATAGATATAAAAAATATACCGTCCAAAACCATATAAAACAAGCTACTTAAAACAATTTGTTTAAAAATTGCACAAAACATGACGTGCAGAATAGTTAGATACATGGAATCATAAAAAAAAAACAAGTCCGATATAAAAAGTCAATACAATTGAATCGAACCAGTCAATAAACATAAGTGATATATTCAAGTACAATAAATTGTCAATAAAAAATTCAAGTTAAAAAAAATAACTAAAAACTAAAAATCAGATCCCACTCCGCTTTATAATGTGTATTTTAGATTTTTAGTGTAATAGCTCCATATATATGTGTTAATTGTGGTTGGGTTTGGATGCTACTTGTAGTCAATGATTGAGTCCTTTACTGAAGGAACATGTTGAAGCCTAAGCAAAGGAGCCTTTTACAAAGCAAACAAAAGCTGCTGGCACGGAAGAAAAAGAATGGCAAATGAAAATATAAGTTATAATTTCTATTATTTTACGTGTTATAATAATTTCTTATTTATTTAGCCTTTAATATTGTTCATATGCAATTAATTTATGTATGTATGAAAATTATGTTTTGTATGGTGTAGATTGAAGATGCAATGTGGCAGCAGATAGGACACTTCAGCACGCAAAGTAGTAAAACATAGGTATGCTCACATTTAAGTTCCTGTTATTGGTGTTTTGTTTTATTCTTGTGTTATATATTTGCATATTATGTACTCAATAATAAATCTACATATTAAAACAATAAAAGGTTCGGTGGCTCATGTTAGCAAAGTGGATAGCCCAAGAGTTTTTAGTAACACTTGAAGAAGTTTAAAAATCAGGTAGCATGTTACATGTTAATCTTTTTTTGTTTTTAACGCGTTTTCAAGTTCTTATATGGAAGTTGACAATTAATTTTTCGTATGCAGCTGATCCCCAAGCGCACAAGTCATCTTTGGCTCGGTTTCTTTAGAAGCGCAAAGAAAGGTATAAATCTTCAAAGGTATATTAGACTTTTAATCAAATAGTCGAATGTAAGCATGGAAAAAAATGGGTCACAACTGGTTAATAAGGGCTATGATGATCATGTACCTGAGCTTATAAGTGTCAGGTTCCATTTGGGAAACGAGGCGAGTAAACCTTTTGTTTAATTATAACGGGTAAAAGGAAATGTTTCTATTATCGGGACAAATTTAACCCGGTAATGAGTAAACTTTTTGTTTTGGTAATGGGTAAAAGAAAGGTTTTTATTGTCGGGATTTTCAGATTATGATTATGTTAAATAGACCAATTTGTTACGAGTTGAATAAGGGTTTCTTTACTGGTTAAACTCAACAAATAACATCTTTTTTTGAAGAAGGGGTAATTTTGGAAATCAAATATGTGTTAGCTAAAAACATTTTTGATATGGGTCAGAATGTAGTTCTCATAAAAAAACTGAACATTTTAGTAACATTTGACTAAAGTAATCGCAACGCCAGGTTTGGAAACAACACACAATTCACTGAATGTTGATTTCGGTTCAAACTTGAACATTGTGTTAATTTGTTGCATGTTGTGTTGCTGCAAATTGATTAACGGGTCAAATTATTGTGAACGAGTCAAAATTGTTGTCAAAAGTACAAAGAACACGCTACTGAAACATCAATTGATTAACAAAAGATCATATTCTCTTTTGCACTATTAGGTCTCTGATTATTAAAGGCTTCCACTATCTACACATTTTTTTTAACTCAAATGTTGTTTTGATGTACTTCTGATACAGGTGACCAACAACGATTGGTTGACATCATCCTTTCATGCATGTTTCTTGATTGGACTTTAATGTTGTTACAAATATGCACTATCTATGTTTTGGCAAGCTAAATAGTATGGATATGTATGAATTTTTAATGATTTTTGCTTATTTATAGTCTCTACAAGTTGCCATTACTTATCCATCTTATTTGGTATGGTCGTTTGCTCCATTTGGTAAACGTTATAGTAAATTCAAACTGGTGTTTATAAAATATAAAATGTAAAATGAAACTGACAAATGTCAAAACATTATAATGTAACTTACTTTGTTACATGTTAATTTGATTTTTAAAAATTCATAAAACATATTTCTTAATATGTTTGACAAACTATTGTTTTTAACCCGTGTGACACACAAATGCAATATCAAAATAATACAAACATGGTTTTATTCGGATTTTCTTTATTTTCAAAAGCCCTAATTTTATTAATCAAAATACACATACATAATTTTTCAATCAATTTTGTTATGCAATTTACATAAACATAACATATATTAAAACATTAAACCTCAAAGATAATTTTAATCATAACCATCTTTACCCAAAACTTTCACCTACTTTAACCTAAATCAACAAAATACTTAGTATATCAAAAGTAACTCACCAATTCTTGAAGATCTTTACAAACATTATCGTGATTCTGTAAAATCGGCCGTATATACTATTGATATGAAAAATGGAAGATGAAGAAGTATTATGTAAATATTTGGTTAAAGAAGGTTTTATTGGGATTCAAAATTTTACTAATTATTATATTGTAATTTTTTTTTCTTTTACTTTTCATAATAACACACTTTCTTTTTACAATTTATATAACATTTTATTATCATAACTATAACTAGTACTTCACAATTAAATAAGATGTTTTTGTTATAAATTTTGCCCACATATTTTTATTTTTTCATAAACATTCTCGACTTTTTGTTTGACAATCTTTGTATGAAAAAAAATAAATATTCTTTCTAAACTTGATAGGAAATTTAAAATTAAGAACATAATAAACATAAATTAACTTACTATGTTTAGTTTAGCCCCTTGATATTTTAACTTAAATGCATATTATTATGTAATTTCTTTTAATGATAATATCTTTGAAACTTTTATGTCACCCGATTCAAGGGTCAAAATGGATTATAGGATGTAAGGCCCGGTTTTGTTTAATTGAGTCTTTCGTATTTGTATCATTTTAGTTTACTTCTTTGTTATTTACGGTTGTATGTATTGGGCCCGAGGCCTCTTGTATTTGAAGCCCATTGGGCCATATCAATTATTAGTGTATGATAATACACACACTATATAAAGTGTGTGTATAGAATACACAAAAAAAACCCTTTCACAAAACATATTGTCTAAGTAACAAAACTCTCTCTAACCCCACACCGTCCTCTGGCCTTCCTTAGTATCACCACAAGATCCGAGATCTCGGTCCAACTAGTTGTTTCCGCCAAATAGTTGTGAGGTTGATCCAATAACAACTAGTATCTTAGTTTGTTTTGTTGTTTGATCTGGTTTCGGGACCTTCAAGTATCAGAGCTTTCGGGCTCTACTAGTTGTAGATCTTGGTTCACAACCTTGGATTTTGGTCTTGTGTGTGAAAAGACGGATTTTTCAAAGGAAATAAGTGGGTTTCGGGTTAATAAATTTTTCAAAGTTTCTAAGAAAATAAGTGTGTTCATGTTGAAGATGATAAATTTTGGTTGAAAAGTTATTGGTTTTGGTGTGTGAATCTCAAAATATTTGTGTTTTAGTGTTATGCATGTATTTGGGTTGGTTTGATAAAGGTGATAGGAATGTGAGGTGGTGACATTCTAAAAGAGGAATTCAAATAATTTTGTCACTTGAATACAATTGTTATTTGAATACAATTGTTCTAAGAAAATTGTACTCAAATCCAAGCTTCCGTGTTCTAAGTAAATTGTATTCAAATCCTTCGTCATTTGAATACAATTGTTCGAAGAAAATTGTATTCAAAATCCAAGCTTCCGAATTCTAAGTAAATTGTATTCAAATCCTTCATCATTTGAATACAATTGTTCTAAGTAAATTGTATTCAAATCCTTCATTATTTGAATACAATTGTTCGAAGAAAGTTGTATTCAAATCCAAGCCTTCGAGTTCTAAGTAAATTGTATTCAAATCCTTCATCATTTGAATACAATTGTTATTTGAATACAATTGTTCATAAGAAAATTGTATTCAAATCCTTCATCATTTGAATACAACTGTTATTTGAATACAATTTTTGATTTGAATACAATTGTTATTTGAATACAATTGTTCATTGAATACAATTGTTATTTGAATACAATTTTTCATTTGAATACAATTGTTCATTTGAATACAATTTTTATTTGAATACAATTGTCCATCTGAATACAAGTAAATTGAATTCAAATCCTTCATCATTTGAATACAATTATTCATTTGAATACAATTGTTATTTGAATACACTTTTGTGATTCAAATACATTTTGTTATTTGAATACAGTTGTTCATATAAATATAATTTTTCATTTGAATACAATTGTTATTTGAATACAATTTTTCATTTGAATACAATTGTACATTTGAATTCAATTGTTATTTGAATACACTTGTTCATTTGAATACATTGGACTTGTGTTTTTCAAACAGTTTTTGTTTCAAGAGTGTTTGATCTGAGAAAAGGGTTGACCCGTTGACTTTGACCTGTTGATCATTGACTTTGACCCATTGACTTTGACCCATTAACCGGACCAGTTGTAAAAAAAATGTCTTACAATTCTAAGCTTAGAGGAAGTCTCAATATGAGGGAATGCCAAAAGGACATGTTAAAGGAAGAATTCAACATGTTTAAACATACTCAAGGAGAATCGATTGCCTCTCTCATCAACAGATTTGAGTCACTCGATACTAAATTGAGAAGTGTCGGTTTCATCCTGGAGTTATCTGAGATCAACATGAAGTTGTTGGATTCACTACCTTACGCATGGAATAGCATTGTGATTACCATCAAGAGAATGACAAACCTAGATACCTTAACACTCTTAGAGATGACTTCTACCATCAAGTTTTGGTGCAGAGAAAATAAAGATGAGACAAGTGATGCGGGTGTGAGCAGTCAAGCAAGTTCTATAATCCCCGAGTGTGCTTCAAGTGGAAGTAGTCAAGAAAACACCTCGTCAAGCTCCACTAATCGGATTCCTACACCTGCCTCTCTCATTCCCGAGGTACACAAACTTTGCTCACAAGCTTGCATAATAAAGTTCTTCACTATAGAAACCATAATGCTAAAATTCTTGAACAAATTGAGAGCATTAGAGTTCAGAATGATGATCTTAAAAAGGCTGCAAAGATTTACACTATCATAATTAACCCTCATGGTAATGAAATGACCGATCTTAGGGAACAAGTTTCAATTGCTAGAAATTTAGCAAAGCGTCATGAAAATCAAGTAGTTGAATCAAACGCTATAATTGTTAAATTATAAATTGAGTTAACCGAAAAGAAGATTGCCATAGAAAACTTTGAGTTAGCCAACGAAAAGCTGAACAAACTAATTGGGTCATAAATGGAGTTAAGATTAAAGACTGCAATAGGCTATGATAGTTCTGCTGTACCACCACCGTTTAACAATAACTATACTAGCCTTCCTTACTTTGATTTTAACTCTCCTCCTGAGGAAGAAATGGTCTATGGTATTGGTCATGTACCCATATCAAAGACATTTGTTCCTGCAGCTCCCAAGATTGTAATTTCAGCTAATTCCTCAGTTAATCCTAATAGTGATTCATCTTCTGTAGCAAGTCGTGTAGAAGAAAATGGGTATATGGAAACAAACATGGGTTATGGAGATGAAAACTTACTTTTTGATTAATCTATTAACAACCATGTCTGTAATAATATTGTTTCCAAAAACATTTTGAACAATGATGTATCTGATGAGAATGTTCATGCTGGCACGTCTCTTGAAAATGAAAATGATGTTTCTATTTCCGATAGAGATTGTGAAACCATTGTTGATAGAACTGTGCATGAAACGGTTTCTGTGAATACTAACCTACCCTGCTGCTCGTCAAAAGATTGCCAAGTTGAGGAGACTAAAATTAATGAAAATCGTTTTGAAAAGGAAAAGGCAAGTGCATCTTGTAAATATGTGCCACCTCATAGAAACAATTTTTATCAATCTACTAATCAATATTATCAACCTCAACTGTACAATCAATTTGATAATAGCTACTATGGTTATTATCCACAAATTATGTTAACTCTTTCTATACAAATGTTTTTGATGATTGGGGGTTATAGATCTGATAGCTTGTTTGTTCTTGTACAACCATATCTTTATTCGCCACAACCCATGTATTATAATTCTGACGGTTTCTATAGGGAAGATAGAAGAAAACTTTGTTTTGTGTGAGGTAACCCGTATCACCTTGCAAGACATTGCAAAAGCTGGCATAAGATGTAAAGAGAAACGAACAGTAGGTTTAATCAATTCCATTCAAGAGCTAAACCAAGCTCAAGAACAAGAAATGACCAACAGACAGTTCTGCCAGCGAAATGGATATGAGATACAGAAATAAAAAGAATGATAAACCTCCTTTTTGGATAACCAAAAAGGAGATAACAAAAAGAAATTCAAAGACTGAAAGGTCTAAGAATTTATCAAAAAGAAAGAAGAAAAGAAAATCAAAGATTGAAAAATCTGAGGATGTTGTTTTAAAACCAAGAAGGAGACAGTCTCGAAAATATTTTAAAAACAGAAAACCTACTCAAGCATGGAATCCTAAAGACTGCTATTCGGGTTCTGACACGTCCCACAACTTTATAAATAAAAATGAGAAAAGGACATTTGACCCTCCCGAGACAACTAAGTCTCGGGAACCTGTATCTAATTAAACTGCTAATGTGTAGGGTCAGCCAAAATGTTGTAAATAGTATTTGCTATTTGGATAGTGTAACATCCTACTTTTGGTTATAATAATAAAATAAATTTCGTCTATTTTATAGTGGGTCGTAATCGGTTTAGATAAATAGAATACGAGTGGGCTAGTGTTAGGATACATGGATATGGGTTATGGATTTGAGTTATGAAAGAAAGAAGGAAAGACCATGGGCTTAAGCCCATGATCCATAAACATATAAATCATAATCACCATTTAATTCCTCATTTACACATATTCCATCCACCATCCAAAACACACACTTAAGCTCTCTCTCTAGTTCTCTCCTTGCCATCGCCAAAACCAAGAAGGAAACCGAGCACCGACCTGAGGTAATGATAGAATTGATGTTGTATGAACTTAACCCGCTAGATTTAGTCACGAAACGACGAGCCGACACCTTTAAACCGTTAAAGTCACGAGATCCGGAGGAATCGGATATAAACCAAACCTAAGATGAGCTTAGGGGTCACCCTAGCTCAGATCTGGATCGAACGGGAAGAAAAACGGTGAAAAATGGTGGAGAAACGAAGATATCTCGTTTTTCCGGCGAGGTTTCCGGTTTTCCGGCGACGACGGCGCCGGAGAGGCAGCGCCACCGGTGAAGAGAATGTTTGAAAGGACATCTGACATTCTGTCAGATGCCCTAAACCCTAGGCGCGCGTAACGAACCGGGCACGCCCATTCGTTAAGGAAAAATAACGAATTAGCCTAATTCGTTAAGCATTTCGTTACGCAATTCGTCAGACAGTTCGTTATGGGAAATGACGAATGAACCCTCATTCGTTAGAGGGGTCATTCGTTATAAAAGGGGGGGGGGGTCATTCGTTACACGGTTCAATTCGTTATAAGTTCCTAGGGCTCAGTTCGCTATAAAGATCAATTCGTTATTAAGTAACGAATTAGCCAATTCGTTATAGGAGAAAGAAGTAACGAATGAACCCAATTTCGCTAAGGACTGGATAACGAACTCAAGTTTAATAAAATGACAGAATGGTCCTTGGACATATAAAATAATGGTTTATGTACAAAGAAGCCCTTGAACCTTTAAGTTAGCTAATTAAATAAGGATTTAAAATTCTATTGGAAAATGTGTTAAAACAGTTAATAAGGATTTAAAAGCCATTGAACTTTTAAGTTAGCTAATTAAATAAGGCTCTGCCCCTTGGACCCTGCTAGGGGCTGCCGCCCCTAGACCCAGCTGCCAGGGGCGCTGCCCCCGGACCCCGTCCGTTGAGGGTTATAATTAGACTAGAAACGCGAGATGAGTAGTGATAGTTAATTGATGCATGTAATTATTTTGAAGTTAGCCGTGCCCAACTGAAGAAAGGAATAACTAATAACGGTGAACGTAACCGACTTCATGTGAGTTTCTAGCCCCACTTCCTTGTTATGTTTTCGGGGCTGTGTGCATACTCGACGTGATAGTTAATAGACTTACCTTAAGTGGTAAATGTATGCCTTGTATGATTTATGAATGATGATTGCTTGAAAGTGCGTGAACGATATTCGGATATTGCATGTACCGTCAGGTGGTAGTTAATGATATGATTGATATGTATGATGTATGAATATATAGGATGTATGAATAATGTATGTATGATATGTTGATGGTACGTGAACGCTCTTCGAAGATTGCACGTTTTGTCAAGGAAAGTATATAAGAACAGGAATTGAAGAAAGGGTTACCGGACCCTAATAATATCCGAGGATGGAGCGTATCGGACCCTAATAATATCTGAGGATGGAGGGTACCGGACCCAATAATATCCGAGGATGGAGGGTACCGGACCCTAATAATATCCGAGGATGAAGGGAGACCAGACCCTAATAATATCTGAGGATGGAGGGTACCAGATCCTAATAATATCCGAGGTATGTAGGGTGAAATGCCCTTTATAACGTAAGGTTAGCTATAAATGTGTATTGACGAATGAAGCACAGGTTATGTATGTAATGCGTACCTTTGGGCACGTATATGTGTATGTAAAGTAAGTTAAGTGATTAACTAGAACTCACTCAGCCTAGCTGACTTTTAGTATGCACTCAGGCAAATAGGTTGAGGCAGCTCGCATGATTGAAGACACATGGCATGGAATCGAAGATACTGGCATCTCGAAGAAATGTTGTGATGTTTTAAAGACTATGTTTTAATGCTTAAATGACTTTGAATGTTTTATAAGACAAGATTTGAAGGTTATGTAAAATGTTATGGTTGAAGTTTCATATTCCGCGTAAAGTTTTAATTAACTCTGATATTAAGAACTGTGTTTATGAGAGAATCCAACACCAAAGAAGGGCTACCGGTAACGGGGCCTTACAAGTTGGTATCAGAGCAAAGTTCGAGAGATTTAAGCATCCTACATGCTTAGACTCGAACAGAGAATGGGATAAAAGTAATAAAAGGAAGAAGATGCCAGTACGAGAATGCCATGTGTCACTCAAGCAAGCTAAGTGAAGGTAAAGTATGTGATTAAATTCACATGTAAAGTAGAATGATGAACGAATGTTTGCATGGTTGTGTAATTGCTAAGTAAAGAATGTATGAATGCTAGCCTAGTTGCTAGGGATAGGAGTATGTGGTGATATGAACTGTTTGTTTGTCTAACTGTTAGAAGTAGAACCAGCACAAACAGACTCATGAAGGGAAGTGTATAGGACACGGAAAGTAACATGATCAGCTAATCATAGCTGGCCCCTGTTATTACCTATTAGCCTTACTATCCTTGTACTAAATGGTTCCTTAAGTGATGACGTTTGTGTTTCCTTATAGAATACGAATGGCTAGAGCTAAGAAAGTTGCTGGAAGAGGAGGACGTACGGGACGTCGTGGTAGGCCACGTGTTGTCCAAGAACCATCAGTAAGAGCAGCTACTAACGCTGAGGGAGAAGGAAGTGCAGCTGGTGGAAATCCGAGTAACAACGAAGGGCATCAACTTAACCCTGCTATTCAAGCTGCCATTGCTCAGGAGGTAGTTGCTTCGGCGAAGAACTGGAATCCTGAAAGGTCTGCTGGAAGCCATGCGAGAACTGCGGAAGGAGTAGGTGGTGATGGTAAGAAAAATGATGATGGGGAGAGGGAGGCCTCAAGTGTAGTTAGGTTTGTGAAGGTTGATGATAGGAGGAGGGGACGAGGTGGGTGCAACTACAAGTCATTTAAAGGTTGTGACCCGCCGAAGCTGACTGGTTTGGGAGACGCAATCGCTACTCTCCAATGGATAACTATTATGGACAAGGTTATCCGCATTAGCGAGTGTTGTCCCGACCAAGCTGTGGGTTTTGCCACCCAATCATTTCTTGATGAAGCCATGTACTTGTGGGAAACTGTTGAACAGAGGAAGACCCGAGAGGAGATCAAAGCTATGCGGTGGGATGACCTGAATGAGTTGGTAATGAAGAGGTTTTGTGCTGATGCGGAGGTTGAGAGGGTTGAAATGAAGTTCTTGAGCCTAAAGGCGGGTGAGATGACACACCGCGAATACACCACTGAATTCAACCGCCTATCTAGGTTAGTGCCAGACATGGTGAACACTGAAGCCAAGCGGATCATGTGTTACCTTAGGGGACTACCGCGGAAGGTTTGCGTCTTGGTCAAGGCTGGTAGACCGGGTACTTTTGATTCTGCAGTAGGACTCGCAGAAATGGTTTATGACGACTTGTCGGCAGATCATGTGATGCTGGAAGAGAAGAAGGATAAGAAATGGGTCGCTCATGTTAAGCGCCCAGGTACTCAGTTATGGAACCCTAAGGACAAGAAACAGAAGGTTTGGGAAAGAAAGACATGCAAGACATGTGGAAAGGTACATGGTGGCGAGTGTAAGTGGGGTACTGGTTCGGACATGTGCCACAAATGTGGAAAGGCTCATGGTGGAGAGTGCAGAATGGGGGCAAATGCCTGCTATAAGTGTGGGAAGATGGGTCATTATGCTAATAAATACAATGCAAAACCAACATGCAATAAGTGCGGTAAGACAGGCCATATGGCAAGGGAGTGCACTGATGGTGAGGCTGGAGGCAGTGGGAAGAAAGATGTTGATCAAGCAAGGCCGAGAACTAGAGCCTACATGCTGACCCAGGAACAAGCTAGACAGATTCCCGATGTCGTGACCGGTACGTTCTTAGTAAACGGTATTTTTGCTTCAGTACTATTTGATTTGGGAGCGAATAGAAGTTTTGTAGCTACGACATTTAGTAAATCAGCTAAAATGAAATGTTGCCGAGTGTCTGAAACCTTCATCGTAGAAACCGCTAGTGACACCTCGGTGAAAGTAATGAAAATGGTTAAGAATTGTAAGATAGAATTAGAGGGACATGAGTTCCCTGTTACTTTGTATGTTATGACCTTAGGAGGGTGCGATGTAGTTTTGGGAATGGATTGGTTGTCCGAATATGAAGCTCAGATAGTGTGTAAGAGTAGGATAATAAAGCTAATTTTTTTTTCATTGGACGGTAGTGCGGTGACGGTTTATGGCGATAAGGAAAGTTCAGGGGTTAACGTCATTTCGATAATAAAGGCCGAAGGGTTGTTACGACGAGGGTGTGGTTCCTACCTGGCGTATGTTGTCAACGCTACAGCCGAGAAGAAAGAAATGAAAGATGTTCCTATCGTGTGCGACTATCCAGAAGTATTCCCTGAGGATCTTCTGGGGTTGCCACCGGAGCGTGAGATAGAATTCCAAATAGACTTAATACCAGGAGCCCAGCCCGTTGCAAAAGCGTCATACCGTCTAGCACCGTCTGAGATGAAAGAATTAATGTCCCAACTGCAAGAACTCCTCGACAAGGGTTTTATTCGACCAAGTGTTTCTCCTTGGGGCGCGCCAGTGTTGTTCATGAAGAAGAAAGATGGAAGTATGAGGATGTGCATAGACTATCACGAGCTGAATAAGCTTACGGTGAAGAATAGATATCCTTTGCCCAGGATTGATGATCTGTTTGACCAACTGCAAGGTTCAAGTTGGTTCTCACGAACAGATCTCAGATCAGGCTATCATCAATTCAAAGTGAAAGAGGCAGACATCCCTAAAACAGCGTTTCGGACGCGGTATGGACACTACGAGTTCCTCGTAATGTCATTCGGTCTAAAGAATGCTCCCGCAACATTTATGGACATGATGAATAGGGTGTGTCAGCCAATGTTGGATAAGTCAGTTATCGTATTCATCGATGATATATTGATTTATTCCAGAAGCGAGTCTGATCATGCTGAGCATCTAAGAGAGGTATTGGAGACTCTAAAGAAAGAGAAGTTGTATGCTAAGTTTTCGAAATGCGCATTCTGGTTGGGAGAAGTGCAATTTAAAGGTCACGTGATTAATCCTGAAGGGATTACCGTGGACCCAGCTAAGATTGAAGCGATAAATAATTGGAAAACTCCACAGAATCCGACTGATATACGAAGCTTCTTAGGGTTAGCCGGATACTATAGGAGATTCATCAAAGGTTTCTCCAAGATAGCCGCACCATTGACCGGTATGACCCGAAAGTCGATAGTATTGAGTTGGGGTAAGTTTCAAGAAGAGGCTTTTCAGGAGTTAAAGAAGAGACTCACGCAATCTCCAATCCTTGCTTTACCCGATGGTGAAGAGGATTTGGTTGTTTGTACTGATGCTTCGCATCGTGGGTTAGGTTGCGTGTTGATGCAACGAGGAAAGGTGATAGCTTACGCGTCTAGACAGTTGAAAGTCCATGAGAGTACTTATACGATGCATGATTTAGAGTTAGCAGCAGTAGTGCATGCTCTCAAGATATGGAGACATTATCTGTATGGTACTAAGTGTACCATTTACACAGATCATAAGAGTTTAAAGTACTTCTTTGAGCAGAAAGAATTGAACATGAGACATCGAAGATGGTTGGAGTTGATAAAGGATTACGACTGTGATATTAAGTACTACCCTGGTAAAGCTAACGTGGTCGCTGACGCGCTAAGCCGTAAGAATGAGGAGGTCATTGCAACAGTGAAGTCATACTAGTTGATTATGAACTCAAGCCTATTTGAAGAAATCATCAAGGTGCAGCCAGAAGTGCTTGTAGATGAAGGACTAGTGAAGAAAGAAAGGATTTTCAGTCAGCAAGACGAGTTGATGGAAAACACGCATGGTGTTAAGACTATATTTGACCGTATGTGATTCCACGGCATGAAGATCTCAGAGGTCGAATCTTAGATGAAGCTCATAAGTCAAGGTATTCGATTCATCCAGGAACTACGAAGATGTACCAAGATTTGAAAAGAGACTATTGGTGGCCAGGAATGAAGAATCACGTGGTTGATTATGTCAGTAAGTGCTTAACTTGTTTACAAGTCAAGGAAGAGCATCAGAAGCCTTATGGGAAGATGCAACCTTTGGAGATACCATAATGTAAATGGGAACACATCACCATGGATTTCATAACTAAGCTACCCCGTACAGCTAAGCATCATGATACCATCTGGGTGATTGTGGATCGTTTGACCAAGAGTGCTCACTTTCTGCCTATACGAGAGGCTATCTCGTCAGAAACGTTAGCAAGCTTGTTCATAAAAGAGGTTGTATCTAAGCATGGAGTGCCGTTATCTATCGTGTCCGATAGAGATACTTGTTTTACTTCGAGGTTTTGGAAGAAGTTCCATGAAGCTATGGAACGAGATTGAACATTAGTACGGCATATTATCCTCAAATAGATGGACAGTCTAAAAGGACGATCCAAACCCTTGAGGATATTCTACGTGCTTGTGTTTTAGACTTTAGAGGAAGTTGGGACGATCATCTGCATCTGGCAGAGTTCTCTTATAACAACAGCTACCATTCAAGTATTGGTATGCCACCGTTCGAGATGTTGTATGGAAGACGTTGTAGAACTCCGGTATGTTGGGGAGAGATTGGTAAAAAGGAAATGGGAAGTTTGGAAGTTGTTCAAGAAACTTCTTTAAAGTTTTATCAGATTAAGGCAAGAATGAAAGCTGCTCAAGATCGACAGAAGTCGTATGCCGATAAGCGGCGCCGACCGATTGAGTTTAACATTGGTGACAATGTGATGCTCAAGGTCTCGCCTTGGAAAGGAATTATTCGTTTTAGGAAGAGAGGAAAGTTGAGTCCGAGGTACATTGGGCCGTCTAAGATTATGGATCGTGTAGGTGAAGTGACTTATAAGCTGGAATTGCCAGAAGAGCTAAAAGGAATTCACTCAACCTTCCATGTTTCTCATCTGAGAAAATGTCTGGCTGTTGACACATCGAACGTGCCATTAATGGACACTGAGGTTGATGAACAATTGAATTACATTGAACAACCAATCAAGATAGTTGATCGCAAAGGAAAGAAACTCTGACACAAGGTTATATCCCTAGTGAAAGTGATATGGAAGCATTGCAAGGGATCGGACGCTACGTGGGAAGTTGAGGAAGAGATGCGCAGGTTTTATCCAGATTTGTTTTAGTAATAGATAGGTTTCGGGGACGAAACCTCTTTAAGGAGGGAAGACTTGTAACATCCTACTTTTGGTTATAATAATAAAATAAATTTCGTCTATTTTATAGTGGGTCGTAATCGGTTTAGATAAATAGAATACGAGTTGGGATAGTGTTGGGTTAAATGGATATGGGTTATGGATTTGAGTTATGAAAGAAAGAAGGAAAGACCATGGGCTTAAGCCCATGATCCATAAATATATAAACCATAATCACCATTTAATTCCTCATTTACACATATTCCATCCACCATCCAAAACACACAATTAAGCTCTCTCTCTAGTTCTCTCCTTGCCATAGCCGAAACCAAGAAGGAAACCAAGCACCGACATGAGGTAATGATAGTATGATGTTGTATGAACTAGACCCGCTAGAATTAGTCACGAAACGACGAGCCAACACCTTTAAACCGTTAAAGTCACGAGTTCCGGGGGAATCGGATATAAACCGAACCTAATATGAGCTTAGGGGTCACCCTAGCTCAGATTTGGATCGAACGGGACGAAAAATGGGGGAGAAACGAAGAGATCTCGTTTTTCCGGCGAGATTTCCGGTTTTCCAGCGGCGACGACGCCGGAAAGTCAGCGCAGCCGGTGAAGAGAATGTTTGAAAGGACATCTGACAGAACCCTAGGCGCGCGTAACGAACTGGGCACGCCCATTCGTTAAGGAAAAATAACGAATTAGCCTAATTCGTTAAGCATTTCGTTACGCAATTCGTCAGAAAGTTCGTTATGGGAAATGACGAATGAACCCTCATTCATTAGAGGGGTCATTCGTTATAAAAGGGGGGGGAGTCATTCGTTACACGGTTCAATTTTTTATAAGTTCCAAGTCGTTATAGGGCTCAGTTCGCTATAAAGATCAATTCGTTATTAAGTAACGAATTAGCCAATTCGTTATAGGAGAAAGAAGTAACGAATGAACCCAATTTCGCTAAGGACTGGATAACGAACTCAAGTTTAATAAAATGACAGAATTGTCCTTGGACATATAAAAGAATGGTTTATGTACAAAGAAGCCCTTGAACTTTTAAGTTAGTTAATTATATAAGGATTTAAAATTCTATTGGAAAATGTGTTAAGACATTTAATAGAAATAAAATTTTTCCAAGCTGACCTGGTAGCTCGACCTAGCCAGGGGCTCTGACCCTTGGACCCTGCTAGGGGCTGCCGCCCCTAGACCCCGCTTCCATGGGCGCTGCCCCCGTCCGTTGAGGGTTATAATTAGACTAGAAACGCGAGATGAGTAATGATAGTTAATTGATGCCTGTAATTATTATTTAGTTAGCCGTGCCCAACTGAAGAAAGGAATAACTAATAACGGTGAACGTAACCGACTTCAGGTGAGTTTCTAGCCCCACTTCCTTGTTATGTTTTCGAGGCTGTGTGCATACTCGACGTGATAGTTAATACACTTACCTTAAGTGGTAAGTGTATGCCTTGTATGATTTATGAATGATGATTGCTTGACGGTGCGTGAATGATCTTCGGATATTACATGTACCGTCAGGTGGTAGTTAATGATATGTTGATATGTATGATGTATGAATGAGGTATGTATGAATATATAGGATGTATGAATAATGTATGTATGATATGTTGATGGTACGTGAACGCTCTTCGAAAATTGCACGTTTTGTCAAAGAAAGTATATAAGAACAGGAATTGAAGAAAGGGTTACCGGACCCTAATAATATCCGATGATGGAGGGTAGCGGACCCTAATAACATCCGAGGATGGAGGGTATCGGACACCAATAATATCCGAGGATGGAGGGTACCGAACCCTAATAATATCCGAGGATGGATGGTACCGGACCCTAATAATATTCGAGGATGAAGGGAGACCGGACCCTAATAATATCCGAGGATGGAGGGTACCGGACCCTAATAATATCCGAGGTATGTAGGGTGAAGTGACCTTTATAACGTAAGGTTAGCTATAAATGTGTATGGACGAATGAAGCACAGGTTATGTATGTAATGCGTACCTTTAGGCACGTATATGTGTATGTAAAGTAAGTTATGTGATTAACTAGAACTCACTCAGCGTAGCTGACTTTTAGTATGCACGCATGCAAATAGATTGAGGCAGCTCGCATGATTGAAGACACATGGCATGGAATCGAAGATACTGGCATCTCGAAGAAATGTTGTGATGTGTTAAAGACTATGTTTTATGCTTAAATGACTTTGAATGTTTTATAAGACAAGATTTGAAGGTTATGTAAAATGTTATGGTTGAAGTTTCATATTCCGCGTAAAGTTTTAGTTAACTCTGATATTAAGAACTGTGTTTATGAGTAAATCTAACACCAAAGTAGGGGCTACGGTAACGGGGCCTTACAGATCGTGGTTGTACTCGACACATGACATGAGCGGAATCCTTGCTGTTTGAAATTAGACCGTTCGATGGTGGGTACGTTTCTTTTGCTGGAGATATGGGTGGAAATATCACTAAACATGGTAGAGTGTTAAATGGAGTTCTGACGTTTGAAAACGTCAATCTGGTGGAACAACTGAACCACAACTTGTTTAGCATCTCTCAAATCTGAACCGAAAGACCTGTCAATAGAACGGGTCAATACTGATGACAAATATGCAGACCTGTTTACTAGAGTATTTGACCGTGCCAGATTTTTGTTTCTCGTTGAGTCACTTGGCATGATCTCTTTTTTTACAAAATTAAGTTTTAATTTTTTTTGTTTTATTTTTCTTTATATTTATTTTAAAATTATTTTAATTTTATTTTGTTTTATGTCATTTTATTATTATTTTTTTTAAGTTTATTTTATCTAAGTTCTTTTTAATTTAGTTTCCTTTTTAATTTAGTTTAAATTTTTCTTTTATTTTAAATTTAAACTTTTATTTTCAAATTTATTATTTTTTAAAGTTTTAAAATTTGAAACTTTTGTTTTATTTTTATTTTGTTTTAAAATTTTCTTTTTAATTTTTCATTTTATTTCATATTTTATTTATCTTTTTGTATATAAAATTTATAAATATTTTTCAAATATGTCACAATTTTAGAGGGAGAAAATGAGTTAACTTTAACTCATCAAAAAGATTTTATCTTTGTTAAGAAAAATAAAAATTAAGTCATTTGACTTTCCAAAAATATTTTATATTATTATTTTATTTAAGAAAATCAGAAAAATATCTAAAATATATTCACTTGCTTAGAGGGAGCTCCTGCTTAGAGGGAGTCAGATAATATTAAAATATCAGAAAATTTGAGAAATTGATCCAACCTTTGGAAAATGATAGAAAATTGTCTTAGGTGCAACTAGCACATGAAAAGAGTAGATCAAAAGCCAACAAGATCATTGCTTGATGTATAGATAGGCTTGACAAATGAGTAAGTATCATAGTGATATAAACTTAAATATCTGCCTATGCTAATGGTTACACTCTTATGAAGCGGTTGCCGACTCCAAATAAATCATATTAATGAAGGCAAAAATCCTAATAGTCAGTCATGCACAAGCCCTTTAGTGATTGATCACAATGAAAATTATTTCTTGCTTTAGCTTCAAATATTGAAAAACATCAAAAGTTATTGAAAAAGCAGAAAATCTGCAAAATGCTCAAAAGGTATTCAAAAATCAACAACAAAAATGTTGATAATTTTATCAAACAAAAATGGGTATATTAAAACCACATAACATGGGGCAAACAAGTAAGTCCTAAACACTTTATATGAAGTCATAAGTCAACAAGGCTAGTAAGTCCATGGTTCAACCTTTACATATTGTTTGAAAAAAGGTTTGCAAGTCTATGAAGCTCAAAATGTTTTGATCAATCATTAGGGGGTCGGAGTCAATTCAGGGTGATACTGATGAACACAAAGTATGCCCAAGGTATGATGGAGTGTGTAACATGTTGAATTAACTGGGGACCACACAAGTATTGTGCCTAACTATACCTTAACGTATCACGGTGAAATCAAAATACTTGTTAAGTTTACAGTGGACCAACATATCTACAATCGACTTTGGGTTCTTGGCATAATAATATCCAAATATAAGTGTGATCTAGGACGCTATAGACAATATGATTCCATGTCGTGATCTTCTCACCAAAAACAAGTATTAATAGCCTCTTCTGCAAATTGATAAATTTTCTCCTCATTTTGTTTTTAAATTCTAGTTCATTTTTTAAGTTTTTATTTTATTTTATTTTACATGTTAAAATTAGTTTAACTTGTATTTCTTTTAATTTAATTTTATCTTATTTCATTTAACATTTGATTTTAATTATTTTCTTTCAACTTTTATTTTTAACTTTATTTTTAAATTTTGTCTTTACTTCTAACTTATTTGATTTTATCTTATTTTATCCTTATTTCTTAAGTTATTTTACATTTGTTTTCATCTTTGCAATTATTTTAAAAGTTCTTTTAAATTTTGTATAAATTTCATTTTTGATTAAAAGGTTTCATTTTCTGTTTTATTTTAATTTAAACCTTTAAAACTTTATTTTACTTTAAACTTATTTTAAAATTTTAATTTTATTTTATTTAAAAAAAATTATTTCAATTTTTAAGTATTTAGTCAAAATGGGTTTTTGTTTACAACAAGGTTCTCATTGCATTGTTTGTTAAGTATTGACCCGATAAATTATATCTTGAAAAGTGCTTGGATGGAGACGATGATGAGTCAGAAGAGAGATGACAAGGATGAGGATGAGTATGATAGCTATGATGATACTCGTGGTGATGATAGTGGTAGTGAAATTGGTAGCGGTGAGTCTACCGGAAATAAGACGGCTAATGCTGAGCCGTAAATGAGGTTGAGAAAACGAGGGAATTGGAGGCTACGATGGAGGCTGAGCTCGCCTCTTTACTTAATGTTTGCTCTTTTGCAGGTATTATTCCCTTTGTTCAAGAAGCCGTGGAAGAAAATAAAGATGATGATGACGACATCAATTATTCTCCCAACCCCGACACACCACCAGCTGAGGAGAATATTGAGCCAACCATAGACAAGCATGTTGTCACTCCTGCTACTGCTCCTTTTAGAAGATGGATTAGACGAGGACTCAAATACTATAGCGTGAGCAGAAAGGGAAGCATGCGATCGAGGTCGAATCCGTATCATGATTCGAGTCTCAATATGTACGCCAAAATTCCACAAAGACAGCAAACTTTGGGCTATCAGATGTGCAAATGGAGATCTTGTGTACCTTTCCTATCGAGATATGCACACTTTGTCGATACTTGACATGAATATCTTTCGAAAGACAGAGAATCGAGACGACAATGTGAAATCTAACGAATCATTTTTCAAGAACAATTTCTTGAGAAGACGGTGGAGAGATGGCTAACCGAAGTTCGCTCTCAATCCGGGTAAGCCGTTCAAGGTGAAGAAGATCAATCCTTACAATGACAAGCCATCCAAAGAAAGAATCTACAGAATGCATGACGATCATGGTGAGGCGATCTATCATGGAATGCCTTTTGAGGAAGACTTTCTTCACGACTTCATAGCCTGGGAATTCGACAATGTGTACGGGGAGTTCATCATGCATTGCACTCGCAGTCATGAGCTCCCATTCATTGATGAGCACGAATTGACGGGATTTGGACTCCGTGACCTCAGGAAGCTAATTGAGTCGCCTCTATGTACAGTCGAGATGTCCATCGTGACAACATGGACGCCATCGTTGGAATATTCAACAAATTTGTCATATTACTTGTTGAAAAGCAACCTTTTGAAGAAGATCCAGATGGTGTATTTGACTACGAGTCGGAATGCGAGTGGTGAGAAAGAAATAAGACAAATACCAAAAGACTAGAGGGAGATTGTAAGGTCCGGTTTTGTTTAATTGAGTCTTTCGTATTTGTATCATTTTAGTTTACATCTTTGTTATTTACGGTTGTATGTATTCGGCCCGAGGCCTCTTGTATTTGAAGCCCATTGGCCATATCAATGAATAGTGTATGATAATACACACACTATATAAAGTGTGTGTATAGAATACACAAAAAAAAACTTTTCACAAAACATAATGTCTAAGTAACAAAACTCTCTCTAACCCCTCACCCTCCTCTCTAACTTTCGGCCTTTTCCTTAGTATCACCACAAGATCTGAGATCTCAGTCCAACTAGTTGTTTCCGCCAACTAGTTATGAGGTTGATCCAAAAACAACTAGTATCTTAGTTTGTTTTGTTGTTTGATCCGATTTTGGGACCTACATAGGATGCGACAAATCTTTAAATACAAACATGATACTCTATATAACATGGTGTTTAGAAATTAGTAAATAGAAATTATAACCTATATGTCTTAACACAATATATGTTCAATTGAGTTTTATGGTTATATGTGAATTTTATTTTTATAAATTTTACTCATTTTATTATATTTGTAACATCCCAAAATTTCCATGACTAATATTAAAATATTTAATTACGTGGGAAGAATTAATTTAAGTTAGTAGAAGAATAATAATAAATAATAATAAAAGATAAAAAGTATGGTAGGCTAAACTAGATGGGTTTAGATCATGGACTTAGATAAGAAAGATGAGCCTAAGGTCCATGTGCCAAGTGTATAAATACACTAAAACCCTAACCTTTCCACCCCTCTCTTTCATTTTACACCATAACCTACACTATCAAAACCACACACTTAAGCCAAACACTCTCTACACTATTCTATTTAATGATCCATGACCTACTGAATGTAAGAAATTGTTTATCTCAGCTGACCTAACAATTTAGAACCCGACATCGCAGCCTTGGGATGCCGAATGAGCCGTTTGAATCTAGATCTAGCTTTATTCGCCGTCACCTTAGCTCAGATATGGACACCTCGAAGCTACCTTGGTCATAAACGATCAAACTCCTGCCAACCATGGTGGTTAACAGCGGCTGACGGCGCCGAAATCGAAGAAAAACCTTAAAAACGCGAAATAAAAAAGATGGTCTGAACATATAGGCCGTATATGTATAGGCGTATAAGAGGACAAGGGAGAAAGGTAATAAAGTTGATGAGAATGAAGGCGACACGAGTGGAGTTCGATCTATGAAAGTTGATGAAAGAAGGAGATGTCCAGATGAGTTGAACTACAAGTCGTTCAAAGTTTGCAACCCGCCAAAGCTGACTAGTTTAAGAGACACGACCGCTACTCTCTTGTGGATAACAAAATTGAACAAGGTTATCCGAATAAGTGAGTGTCGTCCCGATCAATCGGTGGGTTACGCTACCCAGTCATTTGGCGATGAGGCAATGTTTCGGTGGGAGACTGTGGAACAGAGAAAGACCCGGTAAAAGATTATGGGTTTAAGGTGGGATGACCTGAAGAAGTTGGTGCTGAAGCGATTTTGGGAGGAAGCGGAGTTGAGAGGGCTGGGATGAAGTTTCTGAATATGAGGGCGAGTAAGATGACACACCGCGAGTATACTACTGAATTCAACTGCGTGTTGAGGTTAGTGCCTGACATGGTGAACACTGAGGCCAAGCGAATCAAGTGCTACATCAAAGGGCTACCAAAAAGTGTCCGAACAATGGTTAGGGCTAATAAACCTACAACTTTTGATTCCGCTGTGTATCTAGCTGAGATTTTGTATGATAACATTGGCAGAGAGGACAAAGATGAGATTGAGAAGAAAGGAAGGAAGCCAATCTCCAAGAAAGCAGACACTAAAAGTGATGAACCATTCAAGAAAAAGACAAAGATAAATGAGTGTATTGCTTGTAGCAACTGCGGGAAGAAACACTTGGGGGAGTTTAGTTTGGGGTCAAACACCTGCTACAGATGCGAAAAAATAGGACATTTCTCTTGGGAGTGCAAGAACAACCACAAATGTTTCAATTGTGGAGCATGGGTCACGAGTAAAAGGAATGCAAGAAGCCGAAGGAAGAGGATGGAGGTAAGAGGAATGCTTTGAGCTCGCTAGTTTACTCAAGAAGCGGCTTAAAGGAGCGCTAGGAAAGAATAAGTGGCTCATCACAGTTTGTTCTATGTTAATGTTATTAATGGGTGTCTTATGTTAGAGTTTGAACCTATGTTTGTTTGACGAGGTGGGTAAACTTGAGTGATATCTTTCTATGTTCTTATGAATGACTTGTGATTGATCAATGATCATGACCTAGTGAGCCAATAGTAGACGGTAATGATTAGGATAATATGCCTTTTTATACTGTGATAAAGCATATAATTGAGGACTTCATGGGAAAGCTACCTAAGAAAGCTAAAATCCATGATCAACTCGATGATTGTGAAGACAAAAGATAAAGCGGTAAGCAAGGAAGTTAGGACGTTTTATGAAAGGGCAAGAGCATGAAGTAATCCTATTGGGGTAATTAAGTAGGTTTCGGGGACGAAAACTCTTATAAGGAGGGTAGACTTGTAACATCCCAAAATTTCCATGAATAATATTAAAATATTAAATATGTGGGAAGAGTTAAATTGAGTTAGTAGAAGAATAATAATAAATAATAATAAAAGATTAAAAGGATGGTAGGCTAAAATATATGGGTTAATATCATGGACTTCAATAAAAAAGATGGGTCTACGGTCCATGGGACAAGGGTATAAATACCCTAAAACCCTAAAATTTCCACTCATCTCTTTCATTTTACACCATAGTCTATACCATAAAAAACACACACTTAAGCCAAACACTCTCTACACTATTCTATTCAACGATCCAAGACCAACCGAAGGTAATAAATCGTTTATCTCAACTGACCCGACAATTTAGAACCCGACACCGCAACCCTGGGATGCCGAATGAGCCGTTTGAATCTAGATCTAGCTTTATTCGGGTGTTTATTCAACCAAAATTGAGCTTAAGGGACTCCCTAGCTCGGATTTGGACACCCCGAAGCTACCTGGGTCATAACGATCAAACTCCGGCAACCGTGGTGGTTAACTGCAGCTGACGGCGCCAGAATCGAAGAAAAACCTTAAAAACGCGAAATAAGAAAGTCGGGCTGAACATATAGGCCGTATAAGTATAGGCTGTAAATGTATAGGCGTATAAGTAGGTATAGGCTTATACGTAGGTATGTATACCACTTATATATATAGCGCATATGTATGTATGTAGCTATATATGTATATAGTGCATATGTATGTATGCAGCCATATACGTATATAGCGCATATGTATGTAGCCGTATATGTTTATACCGCATATGTATATATGTTGCCGTACATGTATATAGCGCATGTGTATGTATGTAGCCGTGTATATGTATAACGTATATGTATTTATGGCTGTATGTATATAACATATATGTACGAATGCATGTCGTATATGTAGGAATGCATGCCGTATATATAACATAAATGTATATAACATATATGTATGCATGTATGCCGAGTATACCGTATATATATGTGTGTGTGTGTGTGTATGTTTGTCGTGTATATATGCATGCCGTATATGTATATAACGCATATGCATGTATGTATGATGTGTATGTATATAACGCATATGCATGTATGTATGCTATGTATGTATGAATGCCGTATATGTATGTATAACGTGTATGTATGTATGTTTGTCGTGTATGTATGTATGTCGTAATTACATGTATAACGTATATATGTATGGCGTATACGTATACAACTATATGGACTTATATGGTACATACGCTAAGAGAAAGAAACTAATTAATAATGAAAGGTTATGTTTAGAACGAGAAAGCCCTAAAAAGAAGGGCCGAGGACATAAACGGGTGCTAGAATAGTAAGTAATGAATGTTCTTATTACACAGTCAGCTGTACGTTGTAAAGGAAGAACTTAACAGCCATTAGAACCAAATACATGTGAGTTATAGCCCCCTTAACGTTTTTGGGGCTGTATGCATACTCAATAAAGAAGATAAAAGATGAAAGTGACACGTTTTATATGAGAGAGTAAATGTGTAAACTAACAATAAACGTAATTAACTCTTTTATGTTAGATATGTAGAAAGAAAGTGAGTAAGTTATGACGTGGACATTAGAGGGGTCGTAGTACCTTACACCTGTCAACATCTTCAATTCTCTTGGGTTGTTCGCAAGTGCATATATGATAGACATATGTTCCATTACGGACATGATAGTATGTTAAAGAAAGGAAAGCACATGCATGAACACAATAAAGGACTAAAAGCCTATACTGTGTTCAATGCATGTGTTGTTATGGTAGCGTGGTCTAATTATAGATACAATGTATTAACTAATAGAATACTATAATATGTGTAAGATGGTCCCGTTTTGGATACAAAGGTTAATGTGGTCCACTTATGGATACGATGATTAGATGGTCTAGTTATGGATACAAAGGATAATGTGGTCTAGTTATGGATACGATGGTTAGATGGTCCAGTTATGGATACAATGAATAGATGGTCCAATTAGGGATACCAAGTACGAAAGTTAATAATTAAGTATATGTATGTGGTATGATTGTTTGGTATGGAAGTTAATGAATGTATATACATACGTTATGTGATTGTTTGGTCCAGCTATGGATACTAGGAGAATAGGTAGCGTATAATGAACAATGTACATGCTCCGACGTGTAATGAAAAGATAAGGGTAAAAATGTAAACGAAAGAAAGGTCATGTAAGCGTATCTTCGGATGCGAAAGAGTCATGTGTCAATTGTTTTAAATTGATCATTTGTGAAAAGAAAGAAATGTTTGAACACACTCAGTGTGTAGCTGACTTTTAGTATGCATGCAGGTATGGTTGAGACGCAGTGAGCTTGAGGTGCGTACAAGGCTATCCATATTGAAGATTAGCTTGGGAAAGAAGTTTATTATGTAAAAAGTTTTAGTTTCACTGCAAGTTATATATGCTTCCGCTGTAACAAACTGAGTTTATGAGTAAATCCAACACTAAAGTATGGCACCGGGATCATGGCTTTAAAAGTTGGTATCAGAGCGAAAGTTTGAGAGATTTGAGCATCGTTACATGCTTACACTCAAACAGAGAATGGTACCGAAGCACAAAGACAATATGGAAGCTGTATGTCACTCAAGCAAGCTAAGAAAATGTGAAGTACATGATTAATTTCATGTATAATGTAAGAATATGTAAGAAAGTGAGCTTTATTGCAAGGGATAGGATTATTTTATTATATGTGGATTGTGATTGATTGATAAACCGTTTAAAAGTAGAACCTAGCACAAGTAGACTCACAACTGAAATTGTATAGGACACAAAGAGTAACGTGATCAGCTAATCACAACTGGCCACTGTTATTACCTGTTAGCCTTACTACCCTTGTACTAAATAATTCCTTGAGTGACGACGTTTGTGTTTCCATATAGAATACGAATGGCTGGAGCTAGAAAGTTTGTTGGTCAAGGAGGTCGTACGGGATGTCGTGGTAGGCCACATATTACCCGAGAAGGTTCTGAAGAACCAACTACTAACACAAGAGAAGAAGGAACTGCAATGGGGCAGGACCAAAGTAACAATGAAGGGTATCAACTTGATCCTGCTGTTCAAGCCGCCATTGCTCAAGTTGTAGCTACTACAGTTAAGAATCTACATCCTGGTAATTCTACTGAAGCCATGCAAGGACCGCTGAGAGGATAGGGGATAATGGTAAGAAACTTGATGAGAATGAGGAAGGCAACTCGAGTGGAATTCGATCTGTGAAAGTTGATGAAAGAAGGAGAGGCCGAGGTGGTTGTAACTACAAACCGTTCAAAGCTTGGGACCCGCCAAAGCGGACTGGTTTAGGATACGCAGCCTCTACTCTCAAGTGGATAACCACAATGAACACGTTTATCCGAATTACTGAGTGTCATCCCGATCAAGCGGTGGATTACGCTACCCAGTCATTTGGTGATGAGGCGATGTTTTGGTGGGACACTGTGGAACATAGAAAGACCCGGTAAGAGATTAACGCTTTGAGGTGGGATGACATGAAGGAGTTGGTGATGAAAGCTATTTTGTGCTGATGCGGAGGTTGAGAGGGCTGAGATGAATAATCTGAATCTGAGGGCGGGTAAGATAACACACCGCGAGTATACTACTGAATTCAACCACAAGTCGAGGTTGGTGCTTGACATGGTGAACACTGAGGCCAAGCAAATCAAGTGCTACATTAGAGGGCTACCACACAGTGTCTGAACTGTGGTTAGGCTAATAAATCTACAACTTTTGATTCCGCTGTGGATCTAGAAGAGATTGTGTATGATGACATTGGCAGAGAGGACGAGGATGGGATTGAGAAGAAAGCAAGGAAGCCAATCTCCAATAAAGTAGTCACACTGAAAGTGATGAACCACTCAAGAAAAAGACAAAGACAGACGAGAGTACTGCTTGTAGCAACTGCGAAACAAGCACTCGGGGGAGTGAAGGTTGGGGTCAAAGACCTGCTACAGATGCGGAAAAATAGGACATTTCTCTTGGGAGTGAAAGAACAACCACAAAGCACATATGTATGCTTGTAGCAGGTATGTATAGGCGTATAAGTAGGTATGGGCGTATAAGTAGGTATGTATACCGCATATGTATATAGCGCATATGTATGTATGTAGCCGTATATGTACATAGCGCATATGTATGCTTGTAGCAGTATATGTATATAGCGCCTATGTATATGTATGTAGCCGTATATGTATATAGCGCATATGTATGTATGTAGCCGTATATGTATATAGCACAAATGTATGTAGCCGTATATGTATATAGTGAATATGTATGTATGTATGTATGTATCCATATATTATATGTATATAGCGCGTATTTATGTATGTAGCTGTATATGTATATAGCGCATATGTTTGTATGTAGCCGTGTATGTGTATAACGTATATGTATATAGCGCATATGTATGTATGTAGTTGTGTATGTGTTTAACGTATATGTATATATGACCATGTATGTATATAGCATGTCGTATATGTATGAAATCATGACGTATATGTAACGCAAATGTACGCATGTACGTAGTATATACATTATATATATGTATGTATGCCGTGTATATATCACTACAACAAAAAAAGCTTTTTAGTACGCACAAAAGCTTCCTAAAATGTTATTTTATAGGACATTTCATTTAATAGGACCAACGAGAAAAGTGTTTCATGTAAAGGGGTCGTAATAAGTCTCGGAACTCAAAAAGCGTCCTGATATCCCAAATAAGATTATGAAACCACTTTTATGGTCGCATAATATATCAATTAACAACTCAAAAAGCGTTCTAATAAAAACATATTATGACACTTTTACTATGTTTTGACATGTGCTTACCTAATTGTAAGCTTTTGATACACATACAAGAGTTATTAAAAATTAAATAATAGGACCAAGATGATGGAACATTATAGTACCAAGAAAATGGTCATAATATCCCAAACAAGATTATGAAACTAAATTTTATGGTCGCATAATATATCCATGAACAACTGAAACGTCCTAAAAAACATATTATGAAACTTTTACAGTATTTTAGCGTTTAGGACTAAAATTAGAAGTCCTAATAAATCATATTATACAACCATTTTTGAAACGTCCACACACAATTTTACTATACGGTTATGGACATCTAAATATTGAAAGAAATAAAACTTCATTATAACAAGAAACTAATCATAAATAAGTTATAGCATTATCCAACATAAACTCTTGTAACATTCAGCAAAAAAAAACTAAAAGCAATAAAAGAAACCAGCACCATAAATCCCGAGTCATCATGCGTACATCCTCAATCCTCACGGACAGGCCGGTCCATGGGGAGGCAGGGAGGGCTCAAGACCCAGGCCCACTCCTAAATGAGGCCCATAGATTTTTGTATGTCTATGTATTTCTGCTATTTATATAAGTAACTTCAGCCATTAATTAAACTGGGTATCTGGTCTGGTGGCTATATGTGAGTTTCTTAAGTTTTGAAAGTTCTTGTTGTCTGAGTTCTAAACCCATTTTAAGCATTTCTAAGCTTTTATTTTTATCAAGAGTAGCTTTTTTATTAGTTACGATTTATCTTTGTGTGTGTTGTTCAATCATGTTATTCCTAATTTCCTATGTTTTCTTTTTAGTATGTTTTAAAAAAAATACGATAATTTAAGGAAATTATTTAGTAGGTTTACTTCCCATACTCATAATGAACATGTCTAATACCAATCGAATTTGTGTTAACTCCTTGCCACAACGTCCGTGTTCTTTTATTTATTTTTTATTTCTATATATATGTTGATTTGACAAAATTAGTTTTTGGGTTTAGTTTGGGTACCATAACAAACGTGGCCGATAACGCCATATCCGCGTCAACTCGCCGCTGCAACATCTGTATTTTATCGATTGAATAAAAGTTGTTATTAATATGTTATGTTTTCGTATCATATTATATTTTTTGAGTTTGTACTTTAGGGCCTTTTAGTTTTTATGTCCCAGGCCCTTCTTATTTTTCCTATTCTTGGAGACGGCCCTGCTCACGGACTTCCTACAAATAAACTATCCATGCATAAGCATAAGTTCCATGTTATTAAAATTATTCGTATCACAAGTTTAACAAATACATATCGAGACGAATGGATAAGGTCATGCGATAGATGCACCAATACAACCTTTAATTGTGGAAACTGAGCCCAACAATAACCTTCCACATCCTCCTGCTATTACTAAAACATTTGAACCCACAAATTCATAAGCAATTTTACTATAATACTCATCTATCTATCTACAATCATATCAGATGAACGAAACCAAGTCACTTAAACTAAACCTAAATTCCTCATGAAACTAATTGTAAAACTTGCGATTCTTCAACAACTTATCTGAATCTAGGAATCGGGATGTGGTCAAACCCAGATTCCCCCAGATCAATTCAATCAGACGGCTACAAACGTGAAAACCCCAAACATGCATAAGAAAATGAATATTACAGTAAACAAATGAACGATATAGATTAATTTAAAATAAAAGAAAACAATAAAGATTCATAGATTATGGCCATACCTCCTTATAAATCAACTCCCTTACATCATTCTTAGTTAATATCCGCCTTTCTAACTCGAATTCAAGTTTTGAAATCAGCTCTTTGGATGGTTCAGATTCCAAATTGGCTAACCTATAAAAATACGGATTAGCTAATGCCTGCAAATATAATATACTTCATAATATTTCATAATATAAGTAAACAATAATAATAGCTTCAAGCGTTCATCGAGTTAATACAAGAAAAGCATAAAGTTTTACTAATGCAACAGCATTTGGGATTCTTGTGAGAACGGAATAGAGGTTTTCAAAGAAATAAAAAAATAACATCATATAATCACAAAACTCTTTAACTTTGGCTACCTTTTTTTACTATTTGAGTTTGAGAGTGATTAAGTAAAACCACAGAGAAGTCAATAAAGACATCCAGAGATTTATCAAAATCTCTTTTTGTTGAATATCTGGCAGCCATCAAATAAACCTTACGCACTCATTACATCAAAACTTTGTCCCACATTTCGTTTTTTTTTCCCTAACATCGACTGTTCTCTCTCATTTGTGTGGACATGTTAAAATGGTTTACATAGAAATATAAGTAGGATGTACAGAAAGTTTGGCATACCACTACAACGTATCCCTTCTTTTGATTTTTCATAATCCTTTCTTTCTGAGGCTGCCGCTGCAAAATTGCAAATGAAAAAAAATATATATTCAATATATCAAAGAAACTTTTTTCTTTTATTTTATCTTACTATGACCTTATATAACCTGAAAGGGCGCTATGGTAATTTCCATCAATCAATCAGGGAGCCAAAAACTTAAACATGCGGAAAAAGTTTCTTTGAGTTGAAGCATTTAAATCGGGAAAAATAACCAAACATGCGCTCAGGTTAACCTGCGCACGCTTCTTCAAATCCGAAGTCCAATTCGGTCACACGGTAACCTTAACTTTCCCGATTTAAGTGCTTCAACTAATGAATGCTCGTCTTGGCCACCAAGTTCTTATTCATAAAATAGAAGCTCAATTCTTGAAATACAAAACTTAGAGTCATGTGTTTACAATTCATTAGTTGTTATTGTTGTTAACATCTGAAATTAATATATATATCTATAACTATATATAAAAGATATTAGAGTGAGAATGTTGAGATGTTGAAAAATAAGAGTTTTACAATGTATAATGCTTGATGTACAACTCACCATTGCTTGTTTAAACCAACCCTAAAATCCATAAATGCTTCAAGCGACGACGCGGGCATCTCAATATTCAAAATTCAAATTTAACACTCTGAATCTCAAACACAGATTCTGTAGTCAAACCCTCAAACCTAGCAGCGGCGATGGTGAGAATCGTTCATCCTCCGGTGACTCGAAAACAACCCCAAAATCCCCTATGAAAGTGAGAATCTTTCCATCATATGTCGCTCAATAAAGAACCCTAAATCGATGGTCGCACTCAAACTCAAAATTAAGTCTTGTCACATTTGTAATTGTATATGTTTCAGAATAAATTATTTCAGGTGCCATGTTTATTTTAAAATAAAAATAAAGTTTAATTTTTGTATTATGAAGCATGTCACATTTGTAATTGTATATGTTTCAGAATAACATTGTTGATTTGATGCGAAAGTCGAGTATGACAATATGGTGAAGATATCACAAAATTTTACAAATTTCTAGAGGTAAGATTTAAAGGATCCTTTAGTTATAGTTTTATTGAATTTCTTGATGTGGGTTGTGAGAAAATGTCACAGATTTGTTAACTTACTGTTTTAAACATAAACAATTTCATGATTTGAAATTCTTTTAAAAGGGCATGGATTGGGTTATTTTACTGTTTTTTTGAAATTGGTAATTTATTGATGCTCAGTATTGACTTATAAAGTCAAACGCACATACAAAATATAATGTGAAAATCAGAAGCTAAAATAAGATATTATATCGGTCTATGTGCCCAAACCGGTTCAGGTTATAAACCGAATTGGTTTGGTTAACTTTGGTCAAAACTAAAAGGGCTACAAATCGGTTTGGTTTGGAAACTGGTTCGGGTATGTCCGAAACAGTTTTCTTTTGTGTAGGTTTTGATCATTGTCAAAGTTACCCTGGTATCGGGTGTTCATACATTTTTTATTGTGAGGCCAAATTAACCTGATAAATCATTGTTATGAGTGTTTTTTTTTGTTGTCAAAAAGTAACCTGGTAACCCGTTACACATGTTTACTATGTCTTTATTAACGTGTCGAAAATAACTTGATAACTGTTTCAAAGTGTACGCATTAACAAGGCCTCTTGTGTTTCTTGATAAAGTTACGTTATATTTTCAAACTTTATGTATTTATATAAACATTTATATGATATGTGCATGTATAGATCAGCAGCAGTTGCATGCATTGGTGAAGGGAGAGTAATTTCCCAAATTCAGTCCATGTATAGAAACAGAGCTCAAAAACAAGCTGTGCTTGGGCTTTCGTAAGTTAAACGAGCTGTACTATTTAGATTTTTCTTTTGCAACTAAACTGACCCATTGACTGGTTAGCCAAGCAAAGCTATTTAATTCCTGAAATTGCCCGTGGATGTCAAACCACTCTTTTTTCACTGCCTGAAACACCTTTGAACAAATTTCATGTCCAAAAGAATCTGAAAATACCCTTCCCTTGGACTTTGTATAGGTCATATAAACCCTATGTATGTAATCTCAATTGAACAGAAGCATGAATTTGTTGTCCTAATTAAAAAAAAAAAAATATTTTGATCGAGCGTAACTAGCAAAATGAAAGAAAGTTGAAACAAACAAAATACATGACCCGTTTCTGTATGGTAAAAGAATGCTTATTTTTTTCCACTTTCTGTATGCAACCTTTACTTAGGTTTATGTATTTGTTTGGATCATGATTTGGGTTTTTTCGTTGATTATTTTGTTTTTTATGCAGTTGGACTTTGTTGCAATTAGTGAAGAAAACCCCATGGATTGAAGCGTACGATATAATGGTTCTTACCGTTTGGAAGGAAAAGCTTGCTTGATGGTGAAGAGAAAGTTGACTACGTTTACTTGCATTTAAGTTCTTTAATGACTTTGATTTAAGTTGTTTAGCTGAAGGGTATATATCTAATATGCATAATGGCTGTTATTTTAGTGATATCAGAGTTATCTTATTTTAATGTTAGTTATATGGTTTAATAATACTCATAAAGCCTTGAACAACGTGCATTTTGCTTGCTTATATAAGTTATCTTTTTTTTTTTTTTTTTCAACTTAACAAATTGAATCGATATCGATCGCGTTCTCGTTGGTGTGTGTGGGTAGATAATTGATATACAATATATTTTGAGATGATTGATTAACTATAAACGTGTGTCGCGCTGTAAATTGTCGTATCCGCTGCATCGCGCGGGTTTCTTCTAGCGTGTATGTGTGTGTGTGTGTGTGTATATATATATAGGATAAAGATCCTAAAAGAACCCTTTGCAAATTGAGAACTTTGAGAACCATTTTCGACCACTAAAAACACCTTTAAAAAAAATATTTAAAAAAATCATAAAACAAAAAATAACAAAAATTTTAAAAAAGTAAAAAAACTAAAATTCTTATATTTCATTCCGGTTTCATTAAAAATAATAAAAAAATACAAAAAAAAAATTAAAAAAACGTCGTATTATACAATATGTATAATTTTATATAATCTTTAGTTACGAAATATACACATATGTACAGTATCATTTATCTTAAATTATACACATGTGTATAAAAAAAAACATGTAAATATACATATATGTATATATTATACATATGTGTATATAATTTAGCTAAACCGAGTTTTTTTTATGAAACCGGGATGATAAAATAAGAATTTTGGTTTTTATACTTTTTTGATTTTTTTGTTTTTTTTATTTATGATTTTTTTTATTTTTGGGTTTTTTGTGGTCCAAAATGGTTCTCATAGTTCTCAATATTAAAAAGGTTCTCTCATGATCCTGATCATATATATATATATATATATATATATATATATATATATATATATATATATATATAAAGATGAGACAAGTGATGCTGGTGTGAGCAGTTAAGCAAGTCCTATCATCCACGAGTGTGTTGCGGGGTGGAAATAGTCAAGCAAGCACATCGTCAAGCTCCACCGATGGGATTCCTACACCTGCCTCGCTCATTCCCGAGGTACACAAACTTTGCTCTCAAGAATGTATTGATAAAGTTCTTCACTATAGAAACCATAATGCTAAAATTCTTGAACAAATTGATAGCATAAGAGTTCAGAATGATGATCTTAAAAAGGGCTGCAAAGATTTACACTATCAGAATTAACACTTATGGTAATGATATGGCCGATCTTAGGAAACAAGTTTCAATTGCTAGAAATTTAGCAAAACGTCAGGAAAAATCAAGTAGTTGAACTAAACGCTAAAATTGTTAAATTAGAAATTGAGTTAACCCAAAAGAAGATTGCCATAGAAAACTTTGAGTTAGCCACCGAAAAGCTGAACAAACTAATTGGGTCACAAATGGAATTAAGATTAAAGATTGGTTTAGGCTATGATAGTTCTGCTGTACCTCCACCGTTTAACAATAACTATACTAGCCTTCCTCACTTTGATTTTAATTCTCCTCCTGAGGAAGAAATGGTCTATGGTATTCATCATATGCCCTTATCAAAGATTGTTAATTCAGCTATAGTGAAGACTGTTAATTCAAAGAAATGGTCTATGGTATTCGTCCTGCTGCTCCCAAGACTGTTAATTCAGCTAATTCTTCAGTTAATCCTAATAGTGATTCATCTTCTTTAGCGGTTGTGTAGAAGAAAAGGGGTGTGTGGAAACAAACAAGGGTTGTGGAGATAAAAACGTACTTTTTGATTCATCTATTGTCAACCCTGTCTGTAATAATATTGATTCCAAAAACATTTTGAACAATGATGTATTTGATGAGAGTGTTCATGTTGGCACGACTCTTGAAAATGAAAATGATGTTTCCTTTTCTGATAGTGACTTTGAAACTATTTTTGATGAAACCATTGTTGATAGAAACGTGCATGAAAAGGTATATGTGAATACTAACTTACCTAGTTGTTCGTCAAATAGTTGTAAAGTTGAGGAAACCAAGTTAATGAAAATTGTTTTGAAAAGGAAAATGCAAGTACATCTGGTAAATATGTCCCACCTCATAGAAACAATTTTTATCAATATACTAATCAATATTATCGACCTCAACTATACAATCAATTTGATAATAGCTACTATGGTTATTATCCACAAGATTATGTTAACTCTTTCTATAAAAATGTTTTTGATGATCGGGATCATAGATCTGACAGCTTGTTTGTTCCCGTACAACCATCTCCTTATTCGCCACAAACCATGTATTATCATTCTGACGGTTTTTATAGGGAAGATAGAAGAAAACTTTGCTTTGTGTGTCGTAACCCGTCTCACCTTGCAAGACATTGCAAGAACTGGCATGATATGAAAAGGAAAATGAAAAGTCGGTTTAATAAATTCCGTTCAAATGCTAAACCAAGCTCAAGGAATAGAAATGATCAACCTGATAGTTCTGCCAGTGAAATGGACGTGAGATCCAAAAATAAAAGGAATGACAAACCTCCTTTTTGGATAACCAAGAAGGAGAGAGCAAAAAGGAATTCAAAGACTGAAAGGTCTGAGAATTTATCAAAAAGAAAGGAGAAAAGAAATCCAAAGATTGAAAGATACGGGGATGTTGTTTTAAAACCAAGAAGGAGACAGTCTCGAAAATCTTTTAAAAACATGAAACCCGCACGTGCATTGAATCCTAAAGACCGTTCCTCCGATTCTGACACGTCCCAAAATTTCATAAACAACAATGAGAAAAGGACATTTGACCCTCCCGAGACAACTAAGTCTCAGGAACCTGTATCTAATTAAATTGCTAATGTGTAGGGTCAACCAGGAAAATCTATAAATAGTATTTGGTGCTTGGATAGTGGTTGTACCCGACACATGACAGGAGACGAATCCTTGCTATTTGACATTAAACCGTTCGATGGCGGATACGTTTCTTTAGCTGGTGATATGGGTGGAACTATTTCTAAACAAGGTAAAGTGTCAAATGGAGTCCTGACATTTGAAGACGTCAACTTGGTGGAACGACTAAACCACAACATGCTTAGCATCTCTCAAATCTGAACCGAAAGCTTGTCACACTAGAACGGGTTGATTCTGATGACAACTATGCCGACCTGTTTACTAAAGCTTTTGATCGTGCTCGTTTATTTTTGTTTCTCGTTAAGTCACTTGGCATGATCTCTTTTGTACAGAATTAAGTTTTAAATTTTTTTTTTAAATTATTTTAATTTTCTTTGTTTTATTTCATTTTATTTTTACTTTTTTCTTAAAAGTTTATTTTATCTAAGTTCTTTTTAATTTAGTTTTCATTTTAATTTAGCTTAAAATTTTCTTTTATTTTAAATTTTAAACTTTTATTTTCAAATTTATTTTTATAATGTTATTTTATGTTTAATTTAAAGTTTTAAAATTTTAAACTTTGGTTTTATTTTAATTTGGTTTATTTTTAATTTTCTTTTTAATTTTCATTTCATTTTATTTCTAAATTAAATTTTTTCTTTTATTTTATCTTAATTTCTTTTATCTTTTTGTATATAAAATTTGTAAATATTTTTCAAATATGTCTCAATTTTAGAGGGAGAAAATGAGTCTTAACTCACCAAAAACATTTTACTTTGGTTACGAAAATCAAAATTGAGTCACTTGACTTACCAAAAATATTTTATATTTTATTATTTCATTATACTTTGTTAAGAATATCATAAAAGTTTGAAAAAGATATTCTCTCGATTAGAGGGAGCTCTTGTTTAGAGAGAGTCGGATAATATAATATTAAAATATCAGATAATTTTGATTTTCGTAACCAAAGTAAAATGCTTTTGGTGAGTTAAGACTCATTTTCTCCCTCTAAAATTGTGACATATTTGAAAAATATTTACAAATTTTATATACAAAAAGATAAAAGAAATTAAGATAAAATAAAAGAAAAAATTTAATTTAGAAATAAAATGAAATGAAAATTAAAAAAAATTAAAAATAAACAAAATAAAAATAAAACCAAAGTTTAAAAGATATGAGGATGTTGTTTTAAAACCAAGAAGGAGACAGTCTCGAAAATCTTTTAAAAACACAAACCCGCACGTGCATTGAATCCTAACGACCGTTCCTCCGATTTTGACACGTCCCAAAACTTCATAAACAACAATGAGAAAAGGACATTTGACCCTCCCGCGACAACTAAGTCTCAGGAACCTGTATCTAATTAAATTGCTAATGTGTAGGGTCAGCCAAGAAATTCTATAAATAGTATTTGGTGCTTGGATAGTGGTTGTACCCGACACATGACAGGAGACGAATCCTTGCTATTTGACATTAAACCCTTCGATGGCGGATACGTTTCTTTAGCTGGTGATATGGGTGGAAATATTTCTAAACAAGGTAAAGTGTCAAATGGAGTCCTGACGTTTGAAGACGTCAACTTGGTGGAACAACTAAACCACAACAGCATCTCTCAAATCTGAACCGAAAGCTTGTCACAATAGAACGGGTTGATTCTGATGACAACTATGCCGACCTGTTTACTAAAGCTTTTGATCGTGCTCGTTTATTTTTGTTTCTCGTTGAGTCACTTGGCATGATCTCTTTTGTACAAAATTAAGTTTTAATTATTTTTTTTTTTTGAAAATGCAAAGGTTAGGTTGTGTATTCTATACACACACTATATATAGTGTGTGTATTATCATACACTCTTCATTGATAATGCCCAATGGGCTCCAAATACAAAAGGCCTCGGGCCCAACACATATAAGCGTAAACGAACATAAACGAAAACTAGACTAATACAAATACGAAAGACTTAAGTAATCAAAACCGGGCCTTACATACGTAATGTACGTTAAGGCATTAGTGTATTGGATATTTTCACTATATATATATATACATATATATATATATATATATATATAATTTGATTCATATAATTTGGAAGATTGGTTGTTGGGATCTAGATTTATTTAGGGACGGCCCTGCTCTTGTCATCTAATTTAAGGTGATAAATTTCATACATTGTTTACAGCGTTATTTCTTAGTTTTATATATGATAAATTATAATGCTTATTCTAGTAATGAAACATTAGGTTCCACCATAAACATTTCCATTAAAAATGTGTGTCACTAAATGACATTTTACTTGTAGTGAATGGTTAAAGTTATAAGACTCAAGTGTCAATTGTCGTGTCAAGTATGTTATAATAAAACTCTAGCGAATAAGCGTCATATAAAACAGATGTTTTATGACTCAAATATCAAATGTCCTATTAAGGTGTATTTTAATAACAACTCAATGATTAAGTGTCTTATAAAGGTTAACGTGATAAGACCATAGTGTAAAATATCCTATTAAGTTATGTTCTTATATGACATCGATTAGAAATGGTCCTATAACACTGAACATTTATGACTTAACTACAAATGTCCTTTTAACTATGTTATAACAAGACCTTCAGTGATCAAGTGCCCTATTACAATAATACATAATGAGATACCAACAACTACATGTCTTATAGGTTACTTTATTAGGATTTAAATTTTAAGTGTCTTATTAAGTTATATGATAATTCGACCCCAAAGAATCATCCATCCTATTAAATAACTTTTTAGGACACTGGTTCTGTGGCGTACATTGTAAAAGGACCCCAAATGTTCATTTGTCCTATTAAATAGATTTTAGGACCCTATTTTACAAGCATCCCACACAAAAGGTCATAAAAAGCCCCTTTTGTTGTAGTGTATGTATGCCCTATATGTATATAACGCATATGCATATATGTATGTTGTGGATGTATGAATGCCGTATATGTATGTATAACATACATGTATGTATGTATGTATGTGTGTATGTATGTATGTATGTATGTATGTATGTATGTATGTATGCAGTGTATATATGCCGAAATTACATGTATAACGTATATATGTGTATGTATAACGTGTTAGTATGTTAAAGAAAGGAAAGCACGTGCATGAACGGAATAAAGGACTAAAAGCCTATACTGTGTTCAACGCATATCTTGTTATGGTAGCGTGGTCATGCTTAGACTCAAACAAAGAATGAGACCGAAGCCGAAAGACAGTATGGATAGCCGTATGTCACTCAAGCAAGCTAAGCAAAGGTAAAAGACATGATTAATTTCATGTATAATGTAAGAATATTAAGAAAGTTAGCTTAATTGATTGATTGATTGTTTGTGCATTGTGATTGATTGATAAACCATTTAAAGTAGAACCTAGCACAAGTGGACTCACAACGGAAAGTCTATAGGACACGAAGAGTAACATGATCAGCTAATCACAGCTGGCTACTGTTATTACCTGTTAGCCTTATTATCCTTGTACTAAATAGTTCCTTGAGTGACGAAGTTTGTGTTTCCATATAGGTTACGAATGGCTGGATCTAGAAAGGTTGTTGGTCACGAAGGTCGTACTAGACATCGTGGTAGGCCATGTATTAACCGGGTATCTTCGGAAGAACCACTTACTATGCAACGGGGCAGGACCAACCGCTACTCTACAATAGATAACCACAATGGACAAGGTTATCCGAATTAGTAAGTGTCGTCCCTATCAAACAGTGGGTTACGCTACCCAGTCATTTGGGGCGATGAGGCGATGTTTTGGTGGGAGACTTTGGAAAAGAGAAAGACCCAAAAAGTGATTAAGGATTTGAGGTGGGATGACATGAAGGAGTTGGTGATGAAGCGATTTTGTGCTGATGCGGAGGTTGATATGGCTGAGATGAAGTTTCTGAATTTGAGGGCCGGTAAGATAACACACCGCGAGTATACTACTGAATTCAACCGCATCTCGAGGTTGGTGCCTGACATGGTGAACACTGAGGCCAAGCGAATCAAGTGCTACATCAAAGGGCTACCAAAAAGTGTCCGAACAATGGTTAGGGCTAATAAACCTACAACTTTTGATTCCGCTGTGTATCTAGCTGAGATTGTGTATGATAACATTGGCAGAGAGGACAAAGATGAGATTGAGAAGAAAGGAAGGAAGCCAATCTACAAGAAAGAAGACACTGAAAGTGATAAACCACTCAAGAAAAAGACAAAAGACATATTAGATTACTGCTTGTAGCAACTGCGTAAAGAAACACTCGAGGGAGTGTAGGTTGGGGTCAAACACCTGCTACAGATGCAGAAAAATAGGACATTTCTCTTGGAAGTGCAAGAACAACCACAAATGTTTCAATTGTGGAGCAGGGGATCACGAGGCGGATGAATGCAAGAAGCCGAGGGCAGAGGATGGAGGTAAGAGGAATGCTTAGAGCTCGCTAATTTTCTCAAGAAGCGGCATGAATGAGCGCTTGGGAAGAATAAGTGGCTCGTCACAGTTTATTTTATGTTAATGCTGTTAATGGGTGTCTTATGGTATGTTACAGATTGAACCTATGTTTGTTTGACGAGGTGGGTAAACTTGAATGATTTCTTTCTATGTTCTTATGAATGACTTGTGATTAACCAACGGTCTTGACCTAGTGAGCCAAGAGTAGACAGTAATGATTGGAATATTATGCCTTTTTATAGTGTGATAAAACATATCATTGGGGACTTCATGGGAAAGCTACCTAAGAAAGCAAAAAATCCATGGTCAACTCGATGATTGTGAATACAAAAGATAAAGCGGTAAGCAAGGAATTTTGGACGTTTTATGAATGGGCAATAGCAAGAAGTAATCCTGTTGAGGTAACTAAGTAGGTTTCAGGGACTAAACCTCTTATAAGAAGGGTAGACTTGTAACATCCCGAAATTTCCATGAATAATATTAAAATATTAATTACGGGGAAGAATTAATTTGAGTTAGTAGAAGAATAATAAGAAATAATAATAAAAGATAAAAAGGATGGTAGGCTAAAATAGATGGGTTTAGATCATGGACTTATATAAGAAAGATGGGCCTAAAGTCCATGGGCCAAGGGTATAAATACCCTAAAACCCTAACGTTTCCACCGATCTCTTTCATTTTACACCATAGCCTATACCATCAAAAAACACACAATTAAGCCAAATACTCTCTACAATATTATATTCAACGATCCAAGACCAACCGAAGGTAAGAAATCATTTATCTCAGCTGACCTAACAATTTAAAACCCGACACCGCAGCCCTGGGATGCCGAATGAGCCGTTTGAATCTAGATCTAGCTTTATTTGTGTGTAATAAACCAAAAACGAGCACAAGGGTCACCTTAATTAGCTCAGATGTGGACACCCCGAAGCTACCTGTATCATAGACGATCAAACTCTGCCAACCATGGTGGTTAACGGCGGCTGACGACGCCGGAATCTTAGAAAAACCTTAAAAACGCGAAATAAGAAAGCTGGTCTAAACTTATAGGCCGTATAAGTATAGGCCGTATTTGTATAGGCGTATAAGTAGGTATGGGCATATAAGTAGGTATGTATATCGCATATGTATATATGTAGCCATATATGTATATAGCGCATATGTATGTATGTAGCCGTATATGTATATAGCGCATACATGTGTAACCATATATGTATAAAGCGCATATGTATGTATGTAGTTGTATATGTATATAGCGCATATGTATGTATGTAGCCGTATATGTATATAGCGCAATGTATGTATGTAGCTATCCGTGTATGTGTATAACGTATATGTATATATGGACGCATATGTATATAACGTATATGTATGTATGCATGCCGTATATGTAACGTAAATGTATATAGCGTATATGTATGCATGTATGCTGTATATACCATATATATATATGTATTTATGCCGTGTATATATGTATGTCGTATATGTATGTAACTCATATGCATTTTTGTATGCTGTTTGTGTATGTATGTCGTATATGTATATAACAGTCCTTAGGAATCCATGCACGTGTTGGTTTGCTGGTTTTGGAAGATTTTCTAGACTGTCTTCTTCTTGGTTCTAAAAAAAATCCTCAAATTTTTCAATCTTTGGATCCTTTTTCTGGTTTCTTTTTGGTTATCCAAAATTGTGGTTTACTGTTTTTCTTATTCTTGGATCTCACGTCCATTTCACTGGCAGAACTATCAGATTGATCATTTCTTGTTCTTGAGCTTGATCTAGATCTGGAACGGAATTGATTAAACTGATTTTTCATTTTTCTTTGCTTTCTATGCCAGTTCTTGCAATTCCTTCCAAGGTGAGATGGGTTACCACATACATAACAAATCCTTTTCATGTCCCTATAGAGCTTGTCAGAACTATATGCATTGGTTGTGGTGAATAAGGTGATGCTTGGAAAGGAACAAACAAGTTATCTGATCTATAACCTCGATCATCAAAAACATTTGAATTAAATGAATTAACAAAATTTTGTGGATGACTACCATAGTAGTTATTATGAAAATGATTGTACAGTTGAGGGTGAAACGCTTCATTAGATGATTGATAAAAAATGTTCCTATACGGTGGTACAAATTTACTTGAGGTGCTTGGTTTTTCGTTTTCAAAATAATTTTCTCCAACTTTATCTCCCTCTACTTTACAATCCCTTGATGAACAATTAGGTATGTTTGTCTTAGCAAATACGTTTTCTTGCACATTTTTGTTACTGAAAGCTTCATCAAATATTGTTTCACATTCACTATCAGATACAGAAACATCATTTTAATTCACATCATTAAAATAAGTGTCAACATCAACACTCTCACAAAGTACATAATTGTTAAAAATATTTTTCAAGATATTATTATTACAGACCGGGTTAATAACAGATGGTTTTAGATTCACACTTGAATTTAAAACTATTTTTCAGGATATTATTATTACAGACCGGGTTAAAAGTATTTTTCAAGATATTATTATTTATTAGCCACACACATCTGGTTTAGGTCATGTGTGACCAAAGGTCGCGACATCGTAGGTATCATATGGCCACACACAGTTTTTAGTGGCCTTATGTGGTTATAAGTGTGGCTAAAAGGTACCAGCATTAGTTGTTGCTGGCCATCAAGAAGCCTCTCCAATAAGTGAGGCTAAACGGTAGAAGATGGCCACTTAACTATTTACTAGATTGTTCTAATTGCACGTATAGAGCCACATGAATTCTTGTTTCAGCCAGATGAATTTTATAATAATGTGGCCAATAGGGTTGTGGTAAGCGATCATTGTGACCTATACCGTGTGGCTATAGAAAAGCAATGGCCACTTGAATTTAATAATAGTGTGGCTAATTATATCATATAGACACTGGATGTTACATTAAATGTGGCTAAAAATGTTTATTTTCCACTCAAACACTCCTTTGTAGATTATAGTGTAGCTATTGTCTTACCTTTTGTCAAACATAATACTTTCGTAATTTAAAGTGTGGCTACTGTCAAACTTTTCGTCATACATAGTGATGTATTGTGTGGCTAATCATATCGTATATACACTGGAGGTTATTGTCAATGTGGCTAAAAATGTGAACTTGCCACTCAAACACTCGTTTGTAGTTTGTGGTGTGGCCATTGTCTTACCGTTTGTCACACATAATGTTTTTATAATATAAAGTGTGGCTATTATCATACTTTTGGTCACACATAGATAAATGTGGCTAAATGTGTCTTACCGAATTCAGTTTTTTTATTATTTTTTAAAATGGTAACAATGCATAATATAAATATTTCAAAGCATAACTTTATAAATGTAACTAAACACATTAGCATAAAATCAAAACATGTTTTTCATAAGTTTAACAAACCCAATAACATAAATTCAAAACAGGTTTACATTAAATTGTTTTTGCCTCCTTTCTTCATTTTCCTTAAGTTTTTTTTTCATTTGTTCCATTCGTTGCACTCATTCTTCCAACTCGTTTCTTGTCTTTCTTTCATTTTCTAGTTCGTTTTCCATTTCGGCTCTAACTTTTTGAACCTAAAATTGTTAAAATATTAGCATCATAACTATACATCATCTGTATAAAATAAAAAGTAAAAGTTAAATATGCAAAACTAAAACAACCAAGCAGATATAAAATAATTGGGAAAAGATCCAATACAATAATACCTTAACGTACATTACTTACGTGAATCCCATTTTTCACAAATCGATCCATGGAATCACATCACAACATCTCGAAATCATTAATACATATCCAATTAATCGTTGGTTCACCCAAAAAACAGTTTTGGATGGTTAATCAATCAATTTTTCATTTTTTTATCACGAAAATCGTTTTTGAGCGTTTCTTGAGCGTTTTATGAGTGTTTAGGGTTTGTGTGAGCGTTTTTTTTGAATGTTTTAGTATTTTTATTCCTTGTTTTTTGCCTTTAAGCGTCTCGTGTACCTCTCGTACGTTAATCCATTATCGTACGATATCTATACTCTAAAATAATTAACTAATATATTACCCGAAAACGAGCAAACATACGAGCGATCATTTTCTTTGGCACAATTCTGAATGTAGCCCAAGGTTCATCATATTGCTCAATTAGTATTTTTATGATAGTCCTATGAATCTCATGACTCGCAAACCTATAATATTGAAATAACGAAGTAAGTATATTTGTAACATAAATAATGAAAATGTTAAAACTAAAAGCATACTTATCCTCAATCTTTACAATAAATTTCTTCCCAGAGGTATCCCGAGGCACGATAGATGACGTGTCTCCCACAAGTATACATTTGTAGACCATCGACATCGTCACTACCAACACCATCCTCATGTGATCCAGCAAGTGATTCCTTACCACGATGGTTTTCACCCATCCTAGGTACTGTGGTACGTCCACGCATAGCACGACGACTATCACACACAATCACATTAGACATAATGTATACACAAACACAAACTTAAATCGACGTGATAATAATCAATTTCAACTGTACTAAAAATTCCTAACATGTATTAACACATCATATCATGGCAAATCAACCAAACATTCATCATACAACTTAAATTATGATCACTTAGTTCACGAGACAGATCATAGCATATATAAACTGATTTTATTCACTAAGAAAAGATTAAGTATAAATTCTACAAAAATTACCACAGTAAAATATATGAATTAGGTTTCTCAAACAATTTTTATTATATTTTTCTCATGCATTCAAAACTCACAATAATTCAACCACTACATATATGTACCAACAGTTCAGTAGATTGCACAACAAACACGTGTTTAATGGTTCTATCAACTCATTAATCCAAATTGTGCAAGAAATATTGGGTTGTCTTCAAAACTCATAATAATAATTTCAGAACTGGAACCAACCCATTTAGTTTTGTCATTAGGGAGTTATGGTATGGTGTCGGAAAGACAGACCAGAATATAACTCCCCGAATTAGCTTTGACCAGTGTTTTTGTAAAATTATTAAAAGTATTCAAAACTCGTCCAACAATTACAAACTTTAGACTCATAGTACTATATCCTGGAATCAACAATCGTTCAATAATCATCATTTAACATCAACTTACATACCAATAAATAAACAAAAACGAATCTGTCAGCAAACTGTTGTCATCAAAACTCAAACCCTAACATATTTATGACATCTCTAGGGTTCAATTTCATCAATTAACCTTTTAGCGATGAAAGAAGATGTACTAAGCTTCAATTACAAGTGAAATACATACCTTTTTAGCAATGAAAGAAGATGTACTAAGCTTCAATTACAAGAAATAACACTTAAAATTGAAAATTCCCAAACTTGGTTCTCAGGGTTCTTCACACTCAACACAAACCCGTCAAAAATCGAGAGAGAATTGATGGAAACCGACACCACACGTGAATTCCTCTCGCAATAATAATAAGATTAGAGCCCGGAATCAAAGGATTTGGTTAAGAATTGAGTGAGTTAGAGAATTAAGGATGAAGGATTATAGTGGGTGTAGAGAGACGAAGAATAAGAAGGAATGAAGAGAAAGAAAAATAAAAGGTAAGTTAAATATGTGGTCAAATTAGATTTAAGAATGAGAGGGTAATTCAAAATTTTTTGAAGAAAAGAGGGGGTGAATTTAATTTGAAATTTTGAGTGAAGTGAAATTAATACACTACGTGAATATTGGCTTTTGGCCACACACATGCTCTGGGCGGTTTGCCACACCTCGGTCTAAATGTGTGGCTAAAGGTCGCTTTCGTCACACATTTGCTATTCATGTGACTAAAAACGCACATGCTAGAACTAAAAACACACATGTTAGAACCTTTAGCCACATATATTAGATTCGTGTGACAAAAAGCACACATGCTGGAACCTTTAGCCACTCTTATTCAATTTGTGTGACAAAAAACGCAGCTGTTAGCCACATTTTCACAAAAAATGTGATATTATTTATTAGCCACGCTTAATAAACTATGGCCAAATATTATCTATGCTTACAGTAATTTGTTAATGATGTGGCTAAAGGTAATATATATGGCCACACTTACGGGTATATGTGACCATAGAGTATTGTTTGTTAGCGACTTATAAGTTTTATGTGTAGCTAAAAGCTAACGGTGACATTAAGACAAAGCGTGTGATTATTAGTAGTTAATGGTCACACTTTAATTGTTTCATATGTGGCTAAAAATTAATAAATATGGTCACACTTAAAGGTTTATGTGACCATATAACATAGTTTGTTAGCCACTTATAATATTTGATGTGTGGCTAAAAGCTAATAGTGACAGCAAAACAACAAATGTGACTATTATTAGTTAATGGCCACACTTTGTGCTTCATGTGGCCATCATCTTCACCTCCTCCCAATTACAAACCTAATTCATAAACATCGATTGAATCTAAATACTCTTCTTCATCACTTTTCTTCTTTCTCCAAACTTCATCAACCATCATGCGACCAAATCTAACGGGGGTTTTAAACATGATTAATTAGAACCCCAGAGATGTGATAAACATGTTAGGGTTTGAGTTTTGTTGAGAGCAGTTGGCTGATAGATTCGTTCTCGTTTATTGATTGGTCTGTAACTCGATGTTAAACAATTATTATTGATCTATTCTTGATTTTCGGATATATTATTTTGAGTCTAGTTTCCAGAAAGGTAAATTTTGTAATTTTTGGATGAGTGTTGAATACCTTTTATGATTTTACAAAAACATATGTCAAAGCTGATACGGGGAGTTATATTCTGGTCCATTTTTTGAACACCATAACTCCCTAATGACAAACCCAAACGAGTTGGTTTCACTTCTGGAACTTAGTATTATGAGTTTAAAAGATAACTCAATTGGTCTTACACAATTTGGTGTAATGAGCTGAAAGAACCATTAAATTAGTTTTTGTTGCGCAATCTGCTGAACTGTTAGTACCTATCTGTAATGGTTGAATTATTTTGAGTTTTCTATGCTTGGGAAAAATATAATAAAAATTGTTTGAGAAACCTGATTCATATGTCATACTGTGGTATCCTTAATCTTTTCTTTGTGAGTAAAATCAGTTTGTACATGCCAAAATCTGTCTCGTGAACTGAGTGATCATAAGTTAAGTTGTATGATGAATATTTGGTTGCTTTGCCATGATATGATGTGTGGATACATATTAGGACTTTCGGTACTGTTGACATTACTTATTATCACAAACGATTCGTTGGGTCAAGTTTGTGTTTGTGTGTGAGTTCATACGTGGGTCTTAGAGTCATGTGTTGTTGAACATACTCTCATAACTTAAAACACTTGTACTAGGTAACAGTTAGCGAGTCAAATGCATTCATTTGGTTTTGAGAAAACTCTATTATACGCGACACCAGGCTTTGGATTGAAAACATGGACATACTTGCACACTGGTTTTGAAAACACTAAACCTTTGCCTATACTTGTTTTCTGGATTGAAAACACAAAACGTTTTGAAGTATTGGTTATGTAACCCGCTGAAACGGGCAAAAACGAGCTGAACTGATGATTTTTTATTGCTGAATTGCTGCAAAACTGGTTAAAACACGTTGAAACGATCTGTTAAGTGCTGAAACGAGCTGTTAAGTGCTGAAACATACTGAAAAATCGCTGAAACGAGCTGTTTAACATGATGTTTGCTGTAAAAACGAGTTGTTACGTGCTGAAACGAACTGAAAACTTGCTAAAACGAGCTGTTTAACATACTGTTTGCTGTTAAAACGAGATGTTAAGTGCTGAAACGGACTGAAAAATCACTGAAACGAGCTGTTAAGTGCTGAAACGAGCTGTTAAGTGCTGAAACGGACTGAAAAATCGCTGAAACGAGCTGTTTAACATGATGTTTGCTGTAAAAACGAGCTGTTACGTGCTGAAACGAACTGAAAACTTGCTGAAACGAGCTGTTTGCTGTTAAAACGAGCTGTTAAGTGCTGAAATGTATACCATGTTATAGGGCGTTGACACATGACTATGGCTCACTACACTCATATACAACCTCCTTGTAGCGACTATGACATGATAGGTGATATAATGGGCCACTAATACCAATCAACGCCATTTGATGAGACCAACTATGACTCACTACACACCTATACAACCTGTTAACGTAACTATGACATGATAGAGACCATACCGGCCATTAACAACAATCAAGGTCCAATAAGGCCCATTGATGAAAGTATGACATATTATTGGGCGTAACCAAAAACTTACTAAACTCATATTCAACCATTTTAGAGTAACTATGATATGATAGAGACTACAATGGGTCACTAACAACAATCAAAGCCCAAGACGGCCCACTAATGCGAAGTATGACGGCCAACTATGACTCACTACACTCCTATACAACTTGTTAACGTAACTATGACATGAAAGAGACGATATTGGCCATTAACAGCAATCAAGGCCCAATATGGCCCATTAATAAAAGTATGACATGTTATCGGGGGTTGATACATGCCTATGGCTCACTACACTCATATACAACCCTCTTGTAGCAACAGGGACATGATAGATGCTATAATGACCACTAATACCAATCAAGGCCCATTGATGAATGTATAACATGTTGGGCCATTGACCCAAATTAAGGCCAAATAAGGCCTATTGACGAAAGTATGGTGTGTTTTAGGCGTTAACACCTAACCATGACTAATGACACTCCTATACAACTCTTTTAGAGCAACTGTGACATGATAGATGCTATAATGGGACACTAACACCGATCAAGAACTAGTATGACCCACTAATGAAAGTATGGTTTATTGGGCGTTAACACTAATTACTACACTCTTATACAACTCTTTTAGAGCAACTATAAATATCACTTGTATTTATTTTATATGTTTTTATATTTATTATACAATTTCTTATATTATTTTAGGTTTAATTAGTTGTTTTATATATATATATATACATATACACACTAACAACTCTTTATTTTAATTATTAAAAATAAATTAAATTCATATTTAGTTCATATTAATTTCACTTCCCTCAAAATTTCAAATTAAATTCAACCCCCTCTTTTCTTCAAAAAATTTTGAATTACCCTCCTATTCTTAAATTTAATTTGACCATATATTTAACCTACCTTTTTTTCTTTCTTTTCATTCCTTCTTATTATACTTCTTCTTCATCTCTTTACACCCACCATAATCCTCAATCGTTAATTCTCTAACTCACTCAATTCTTAACCAAATCCTTTGATTCCGGGCTCTAATCTTATTATTATTGCGAGAGGAATTCACGTGTGGTGTCGGTTTCCATCAATTCTATCTCGATTTTTGCCAGATTCTTGTTGAGTGTGAAGAACCCTAAGAACCAAGTTTGGGGATTTTCAATTTTAATTGTTATTTATTGTAATTGAAGCTTAGTACATCTTCTTTCATCGCTAAAAAGGTATGTATTTCACTTGTTTGATGACAGATTCATTTTCGTTTATTTATTGGTATGTAACATGATGTTAAACGATGATTACTAAACGATTTTTGATTCTGGTAAAGTTTATAATTTTTGGACACGTTTTGAATAGTTTTTATGATTTTACAAAAACACTGGTCAAAGCTGATTCGGGGAGTTATATTTTGGTCTGTCTTTCCGACACCATAACTCCCTAATGACAAAACCAAACGGGCTGTTTCCAGTTCTAAAAGTTAGTATTATGAGTTTTGAAGACAACCCAATTGGTCTTGCACAATTTATATTAATGAGTTGATAGAACCATTAAACAAGTGTTTGTTGTGCAATCTGCTGAACTGTTGGTACATATATGTAATGGTTGAATTATTGTGAGTTTTGTATGTATGAGAAATATATAATAATTTTTTTTTGAGAAACCTAATTCATATATTCAACTATGGTAAATTTTGTAGAATTTATACTTAATCTTTTCTTAGTGAATAAAATCAGTTTGTACATGTTATAATCTGTCTCGTGAACTAAGTGATCATAAGTTAAGTTGTATGATGAATGTTTGGTTGATTTTCCATGATACGATGTGTGAATACATGTTAGGACTTTTTAGTACAGTTGACATTGATTATTATCACCAACGAGTTGTCTATTAAAAATTTTGTTTATGTATACATTATGTCTAATGTGACTATGCGTGATAGTCGTCGTGCTTTGAGGTTTCGCCTCACATTAACCCTTTACTAGTTATGATGCCTAATATTTTAACAATTTTAGGTTAAAAAAGTTAGAGCCGAAATGGAAAAATATGAAAGGAAGTCAAGAAACGAGTTGGAAGAACGAGTGAAACGAATGAAATAAATGGAAAAAGAACTTAAGGAAAATGAAGAAATGAGACAAAAACAATTTGATGAGTTTATGAGAAAGTTTGAGGTCGGTAGTAATTAGTATTAGTTTCAAATATTTTGAATTCATAACTTATTAGTGAAAGTTTGTTAATGTAAACTTGTTTTGAATTTATGTTATTGGGGTTGTTAAACTTATGAAATAGCCACATTTATCTATGTGTGACCAAAAGTATGATAATAGCCACACTTTATATTACAAAAGCATTATGTGTGACAAATGGTAAGACAATGGCCACACCACAAACTACAAAAGAGTGTTTGAGTGGCAAGTTCACAATTTTAGCCACATTGACAATAACCTCCAGTGTCTATATGATATGATTGGCCACACAATACATCACTATGTGTGACGAAAAGTTTGACAATAGCCACACATTAAATTAGGAAAAACATTATGTGTGACAAACGGTAAGACAATGGCCACACCACAAACTACAAAAGAGTGTTTGACTACAAGTTCACATTTTTAGCCACATTGACAATAACCTCCGGTGTCTATATGATATGATTAGCCACACAGTACCTCACTATGTGTGACGAAAAGTTTGACAATAGCCACACTTTAAATTACGAAAAGCATTATGTGTGACAAACGGTAAGACAATAGCCACACTATAATCTACAAAGGAGTGTTTGAGGGGCAAGTAAACATATTTAGCCACTTTTAATGTAATATCCAATGTCTATATCATATAATTAGCCACTCTATTATTAAATTTAAGTGGTCATTTCTTTGCTATATCCACACGGTATAGGTCACAATGCAAGCTTAACACAACCCTATTGGCCACATTATTGTAAAATTCATACGTGCAATGGTCACTCATAGGAAATAGGCGTGTGGCCATTTTCTACCGTTTAGCCACACTTATTGAAGAGGCTTCTTGATGGCCAGCAACTAATGCCTGTACCCTTTAGCCACACTTATTACCACATAAGGCCACTAAAAGCTGTGTATGGCCATATCATACCCACGGTGTCGCGAACTTTGGCCACATATGACCTGAACAAAATGTGTGTGGCTAAAGGCCTACGGCCACACTTTTTCGTGTGCCCGAAGGTCAATTTTCACGTAGTGATAGGAACTAAATAGAATTAATTTTATTTTATTTTTAATAATTAAAATAAAAAGTTATTAGTGTAAATATATCTATTACTGTATATAATAGAGATAAGTGAAAGAAGGTTTAGATGTTGAAAAATTAAAAGGTACTAGAGTTAATGCATAAAGTATTTGTGATTGTTTCATAAACTCTTAAAACCATTTGAAAATTGGAGGGACTGAAGTAGTGAACGGAGATTTTAAATTTTGAATCCTCTAACCCTAAATCAAATTCAGATCTCTCTCTCTCTCTCTCTCTCTCTCTCTCTCTCTCTCTCTCTCTCTCAGTGTTATCTGCTCAGTCTTGTTCAAACCCAAATTTCAAAAGCCAGGTTCATGAAAAGAGGAGCTCCAATGCAGATGAGGTCCACGAGTTATATGGCATCAAAGGCCACTCTCCGGCAACACAAACCGTCGCGTCAGCGGCGAATCTGGGTGGTTAGGGTTGCGATAGGTAGCTAGGACGAGGCTTATTAGGGTTCCAGAAGACGGCGGATGCGAGTTCCAGTCATAATCAGTTCTTCGATGATTAGGGTACGCTCCCCACTGCTGTCGGACCACCACAGGTGTCAATGACGTTCCAAAAGTTCAGATCTATATCACCTAAGGTATCGTTGTTATTTTATTGAATTTTATGGTCAAATTAATTTAATTATTTCTATAATTTTTTGGATCATAGACTGAAAACGTTTTAAACAACTCCCTAAATTTCATTGTGTTTTTGTTTGAACTCATTTAGAACAAGTTTTAGGTTATTTGTTGTTGTGTGTGAGATAATGTTTGTTTGATGAACTGGTGGAGAAATAATAATCTATTCTGATGTGGCATGGCCAAATGGACAACTGAAAAAGTTTGATCATGCGAAAATGCTAACTGTATATGAACATGTATATGTCTTCATTCACATGCACTTTTATAATTTGGATGATTTTTTAATTCAATTTGTGGTGATTTATAGGATCAGGAAAGCTTCAAATGTTAGATTTGTGATGATTTAACTTTTTCCGAGAAAAGGTTGAACACGAACAATTAAAGGTGAATGAGTTCATTTATGTTAGTTCGTTATACTATACTCATTGCTTCACTTTGATTAACAACTAACTTCCAATAACATAATTAATGTAGCGAACTAAGGCACAAAAGATGAACGAAGATGGAGTTCGAACATGTGCCAGTTGGTACGGTTTTAGTTTTATATACTTTTGTTGTTTTTATCTGCAATGTTTGGGTATTGTATCTTCATCTGAAGTTTATTTTTATCTAAACTTAATTGCAGAAAAACACTAATGTGGATGTCAAACTGAATGACGGTTTCAAGTCAATACACATCCGGGTTATAAGAAAGTAGAGCTTCTTTGGCTAATGGCTACAAAAATGAATGTTGTATGTTTGTGGACAACAGGGTAACTATCAAAATCTCTTACTTCCTTCCATACATTGCATTTTGTATTTGTCTCTTTTTGAATAATTACATAAGAACATTTAGAAAAAAAAGGTTAAACGGGTCAACCTGCACCCCCGTTTGGTTTTAGATTTTCAGTATTTACAATGGTTTCAGTTTTAGGTATTTGGTTTTCACAATGGGTTCGATTTTGTTTTTTTTGTTTTTTGGTTTTGATTATGCGCTTGAAATATTTGGGCTGAAAATTGGCTCAAAATTTTGGATTTGGTTCAAAGATAGGTACATGCAAAACCGAAGCTGAACTAGAAATTTGAAAAAGAATATAGAAACCACACCCACACTTTTGACTTTTGAGTTGGGATTGGTTAGTTCAGTTTGGTTTAAAACTGATAGTTGTTAAAATTTCATGAAAAGTTGAAGTTCAAAATTTGTTATTCGACCCCAAAAGTCAAACTGTTTTCTAAATAAGTTTAGAATTTCCTTGACTTTTTTCTCATATGTTTTAAGATTCATAGCATCTATCAATTTTTGTGAATGAGAATTACTCTTTGACCTCAATAGTTAAATTGTTTCTCTTGCCTTAAACGGATTGAGAGATCAAAATAAACGATTCAGCGGGTCCTAAGTGGGTTGACGAGCTTACATTACAAAATATTAGTTTTATTTTAAATAAGTTGACAAGTTTACTTTAATAAAAAAATTGTTATTGGAGTAATCTACTTATGGTTACATAAATCATATCTAATATCTTTATAGCATCATAGTTATATGGTAGTTACATAAATGTTCTTTTTTATATTGATCTTAGTATACTAAATAATTAAAAAGAGAATTTATTAAAAAAAATAATAAGTTTTGTTTTGGGACAAAATAAAAATTATTTACAATCTCAAGGGACAAAAAAATGCGACTTCATATTGGTAAAATTATTTTCAAGGAACGGATGAGACGTGCTCAAGTTCATTCGTTTAACTAAATGAGTAAATGAACAAGTTTTTTAAATAAACGATTTTAAATTAACGGTCATTTAGAAAAGTTGTTCATTTACTTGGTTTTTAATTAATTAACACATTGTATTTGTAATTAGCGCGTTGCAAAATTTGTTTGATGGTCAACCTAAATTAACTTGGTTTGTTTTAATATGCATATAAAATAGTGCATTTTAAACAAATCATTTTTGACCCGCTACTCAGCTTGGTCATCTTGTTCAATTCATACCGTTCTGATGTTTTCTAATTGCAGCAAAAAAAAAATAAGATTAACCAACCAGTCAGCAGGATAAGTTGCGTTTCGGGCTGCTTTGGCTCGAGATCAGTAGTTTTTATCTTACTCAAGTTCGGATAAGTCAAGTGTTTCTTTTTTTAATTAGATATAAATGTCCAACCGATGGTGTAGTTTGCATCAAATTATGAAGAAACGTTAAAAATTTTGTTTCACTTTTGAGCAGTTTGCTTGATACAAATACTTTTACTTATTTTTATTATTTGTTTCCTTGACGATTTCAGATGAAGTTGATGATTCAATGCGCATAGTCAGGCATGCACCATGCCATAAAAAAGAGGCCATGATCATCATAATCTTCTAGAACCAACATAACACACCATGCCTAATGAGAAAAAATTTTATGTGTAGGTATGTTTATGCTTTTACTTTACACAATGAGTTTGTTTATGTCTGTTCGTTTAAAACCTGAATAGGAAGAGCTTGTGCTAAGGTAAATATTATGTGTAGTTATATTTTAGACTTTTGTTCAAAAAAGACTTATCAAAGCTATTCTGACTAATTGC